>NC_134518.1:34981580-35305508 GCF_027942865.1 Odontesthes bonariensis
ATGTAGCTGCTGTTTCTCACTCTTTGTAAGGTAAACATGCTTTCAGTATGAGGCCTCGTCTGCGTCTTCATTTCCCACCGTTGGTTCTGACATTTTTCATCTGTTTCTTTGTTTGTTTGCTACGACTGCTAATGCTAAAGCTAACCCGTCCCGCCGCTGAGATTGAGTATGGTCACGTGACCAGACTGCACGGCTGCGTCTGATTGGTGGAACACAGTCAGGTGGTAGAGCCTTTGGCGGAAGTCTCTCTCTCTGTCAGAATAAAACATTAAAATGAGGCGTACGCGGGGGGATAAAAATAATGAGGCGTAGAATACCAAAGAGGTAAGAAGAAAAGTAACCAGCTCATTGTAGCCTAATGTAGCGGAGTAAGAGGACAGCTTCTGCTGCACACATCTACTCAAGGAAAAGTAAAAAGTATAGAGATTTAAAACTACTCCTAGAAGTATAATTATTTCAAAAACTTACTCGAGTAAATGTAACTCGTTACTACCCTGCTGCGGGAATAAGGAGCAGCTGGTTTCAGGCGTTCAACCAGGGATGCTGGGCCCGCAGCTCAGCCCACAGGAGGTTTGTTTTTGCAGCACGAGCCACTCCACCTGTTGTTTCTCCAGAGGAGGTTGGCCTGTCTCTGTTTGCTGTACCCGCTCAGGCTGCAGAATTTCTCCTGAAAACAGAAAACCAATTGAATTCTCAGAGGAAACCTGCCTGTTTTTTGGCATTTCAGGCTAATTTCAAGTCATTTTCAGCTTCTACGGTGACAGCTGCCAGTAACCTGAGCAAATTGGGAACATTTTTTATGGATCGCACACAGATTCAGAGTAAACGCAGCTTTATTTTCATCATGTCGAACTTTCAAAGGAGAAACTGCCTCTTTCTCTTAAAAGAAATCCAATTATTTTGCACAGTTCACATATCTGCGAGCACAGATTGCGAAACACAATACATGCACGCCCCATCTGTGCGCTTCCAGATTGGGCCTGAGTTCTGAATCTGAGGGGGCTGTTTATAACTGACTCTTCAGATTTCCACACGGCTGTTTTTCTGTGCTGACCGGAGGTGAGCTCTGCAGTGCACGGCTGTCTGTGGAAGGCGTCAAACACCGCTGAGCGCGGCGCTGGCTGCAGATTCAGTGCGGTGGAACTGGACTTCCTGACTTGTGACTGGACTGATCGGTCACGACCTGCAGCAGAAAGCAGCGTCCGTACGAGTCGACTCGAGTTTCAGAGCAGCTTTCTGACCAGTTGACCATCATGTAGCCCCGTCTTCAGGTGGATGAACCCGACGTCGCCCGGCCAAAGTGTTCTGGGAGCAAAAACATTGCCCGTGTCTTATGCTGTGAACCAAAATGAAAATGTATTGTTGCTGAACAGGCTTTGCTTTCATAGTTCCTGTTTTTGTGCTTTTTATGAGCCAGTCTGTGGCACATGGACCCAGAACTTTAAGCCAGTCGAGTTCAGTTGCAGCTATAATGATTTGCTGATCCGCACCACGTCTCCACTGTTTCCTTGTGTGGTTTTATAATTAGGGCTGGGCAACGATTAAAATGTTTAATCTAATTAATCACATGATTTCCCTGATTAATCACGATTAATCGCATTTGTACGCAGAATCCAAAAATGAATCCAAAAGTAGCGTATAGCTTTTAGCATTTAGCTTTATTTTAAATGTGCTGCCATATGAATGAAAGTGCCATAACATTTGTTGTGCAAACACACTTTTAACATCAGCATCTTTCTGTAGTTTTTATGTAGAAGCCTCGCTCTACTGTCTGTTTCCTTGAATGACTTGCTGCTATCAGTTGTGTGTTTTGCCTTTAAGTGATATTTTAGACTGGAACTACTACGCTGAGAAGACAATTCAACTTGGCAGTGTTTACAGATGACTTTGGTTCTGTCGACTCCGCCGTCTGGAAGAACTTTAAAATGAAAATGGCCGAGTAAAAGTTCCGTACCCTTCTCCATGTTTGGTGGATCCGCCGATTACTTTCTTTTCCTGTTCCACAGCAGACAGCAACAGACTTTTACAAAATAAAAGCCTGAGAGCAGCAGACTTTTACA
The DNA here is from genome assembly GCF_027942865.1 of Odontesthes bonariensis. Taxonomy (NCBI): domain Eukaryota; kingdom Metazoa; phylum Chordata; class Actinopteri; order Atheriniformes; family Atherinopsidae; genus Odontesthes; species Odontesthes bonariensis. The sequence goes on from NC_134518.1 coordinate 34,983,641, forward strand.
AAATAAAAGCCTGTGATCAACAGACTTTTACAAAATAAAATAAATGATAAAACAGGGGTGGTCCGTGACGTAGTGGGTTGAGCAGGCGCCCCATGTACAGAGGCTATAGTCCTCGTTGCAGCTGGCCCCGGTTCCAGTCCCGTATCAGACGGCCCTGTGCTGCGTGTCGTTCCCCCTCTCTCTGCCCCCTGCTTCCTGTCTCTCTGAACTTTCCTATCCATTAAAGGCACAAAAGATAATTAAAGAATAAAAAAATGCGCGATAAAATATTTATCGTCGTTAAATAATGAATGAATTAACGCGATAATAACGAGTTAACTCGCCCAGCCCTATTTATCATTTCCTTTTCTTCTAAACTGCACACATGCCTTATAGCTGGTCAGCTTTCTCTTAGTGGTCCGTCAGCCATTTGGTAAAACATGGCCGGGGGTCGGTGACGGTCCGTAACAGAGCGATGAGTGAGTGACGCCCCCGCTGAGCGTCTCTGTCAGTTTAATGACCCCAGAAAGCTTTTTGTTAATGAACATCGGTTGGGCCAAACGAGGAACTAATTACCTTCTTGCCTTGTACATTGGCTGAGCTCGTACAGTAAGTGTGTAATAACTGTCATCCCGTGTCTGTGTGTGACTCGGCCTGAGGCCTGTGGCCCACACTTTGTGGTTAAAACTGAGAAAAGCACCACAACGCCGCGCTGCTACCAGCCCGTTAGCCTGCAAACCCCACGTAATGGCTCATTGGCTGCAGAAAGCCTCTTCTCCACCGCAGACTCTCCGCCTGGTGAATTGAAATGTTTTGCTTTTAGAAATGGAAACAGGAACTTTAATGTTTGTTTGGTCTGAGTTTGGTGCTGTGATTCTCCGGCCTTTTCCTGTGAGAACTGCAGCCGGCCTGCCAAAACACACACCTCTCACACAAGGAGCTAATCAGGATTTAGCTCCCAAAGCAGGGCGGTTTCTATGAAAGTCATACTGTGATTAATAGATGAGTAATCAGTCATAGTTTGGAGAGTTTATGAACTAAAGAATTACGATTTCGAGCTAAACACACAGCCATAAGGCTTTTTAACAGTGACTGCTGAGTTCTTCTCAAATTGATTGATTTTTTTTTTTATTTATTTTTTTTATTTTTTATTTATTTGTTTATTTAGTCTATTATTATTATTATTATTATAATTAGTTAGTAGCACTATTTTTTTTTTTACTAGAATTAGTATTATTATTGTTGTTGTTATTATACAATCATTGTAAATATTTCTAATTTTTTTGAGCTACTTGACTAATTTGAAATTTCCCCCATTGGGGGATGAATAAAGTATTTTTCTATTCTATTTCTAAACAAAAAGGATTTTTGTGGCCTTAATCGTTTGGATTTGAACTCTTTGTCAGACTTGGATTTATGATTTGAGAATTTGTTTTTACATGACCGCCCTATTCTCCTCCCCCGCCCATAACCTGAAGCAGAGTGATCTGTCCTGAAGTCTCAGAGGTTAGTCGCGTCCAATCCTCCCGACAGCAGCGTCTCTGGCGTCTTTATCACCGATGCTATGCGGCCTGGGGGCTTTTAAGAGGCGCCCCTTTGACCTGAAGGGCTTTGTTGGAGCTGGATGTGTGGTTTTTATCAGGCGGCCGGTGTCAGACGGACCGTGAGCCAGTTTAAGTGCTCAGGAGCAAAGGCCAAATCTCTCAGAAAAACATCTACATTTCCATGTTAGATTTTCTGTAGAATTCAGTTAATAAATCGGGTGAACTGAAGGTGATCGGCTCGTTGTTCAAACACTCCATTCTGGCTGAAGACTGCTGAAGGAGCTACATAATCCCACGTTATATGATAGATTACAAATAAATATGGACGCTGCTGCAAATGCTTTTAATTAATCTGCAAGAAATGATGAAATGCAGTGACAGGCTGCAACAAAACGACGGTTATGTAGGAGTTTTCAGCACACATGTGATGCAGGGCGTCCGATTATTTTGTGGCTTTGCTCAAGTAAAAGTAAAAAGTAGTCATCCAAATAATTACTTGAGTAAGAGTAAAAAAGTGCTCGGTGAAAAAACTACTCAAGTACTGAGTAACTGTTGAGTAACGTCTGATTTATTTGTTAACACAAGCATTCAATCAGACAGACAAACATACTAAATAATCATCTTTAGGCCAATTAGAGTTCATCCAATTGATAAAATAAATTAAAATGAATGAATTAATTACAAAATAGCTTAAATTAAAATAATCCAGGTAAATTCAAGAACTTCCATAAAAAACAAAAGAGCCTTAGGAAATGTTTAAAACATCTGTAACCCATATGTAACCTAAAAAACAAACATTCACCTATCCATGGGGGAAAAACGAGTTTAGGAAACTTAGCGCTACATGTTTCCTCAAGTTAGATGTTGAGTTTCTGCTGAAATGTGCGTTTGTTTTGGTTGACACAGAAGACACATAATGTAGCTGCTGTTTCTCACTCTTTGTAAGGTAAACATGCTTTCAGTATGAGGCCTCGTCTGCGTCTTCATTTCCCACCGTTGGTTCTGACATTTTTCATCCGTTTCTTTGTTTGTTTGCTACGACTGCTAATGCTAAAGCTAACCCGTCCCGCCGCTGAGATCGAGTATGGTCACGTGACCAGACTGCATGGCTGCGTCTGATTGGTGGAACACAGTCAGGTGGTAGAGCCTTTGGCGGAAGTCTCTCTCTCTGTCAGAATAAAACATTAAAATGAGGCGTACGCGGGGGGATAAAAATAATGAGGCGTAGAATACCAAAGAGGTAAGAAGAAAAGTAACCAGCTCATTGTAGCCTAATGTAGCGGAGTAAGAGGACAGTTTCTGCTGCACACATCTACTCAAGGAAAAGGAAAAAGTATAGAGATTTAAAACTACTCCTAGAAGTGTAATGTTTTCAAAAACTTACTCGAGTAAATGTAACTCGTTACTACCCACGCTCCTCCGATGGTACGTTAAAACAAAGGTGGGGTCACGCTTTCTTTTTTGCTTTTATGGTTTAATTTTGCGGGTTAAAAGGTGAGGTCGACCCTGAGCTGCAGCCCTGCTTTAAAAAAGCATTTACAAAACTTATTGAACGGTTGCACATTGGCATCATCGTGATCCTGACCTTTTTATTTCCCGTCCTCGCTTCTGTAAAACATCCAGACATCTTTAGGGAATAAAACGCTGTGTTCAGAGGGTATGGCTTAAAGCGTCCGAGGCGATCGATCCAAGCTTTGGCCGGCAGATTTATTAATCCCCACAGCAGCGATGGAAACAGCACAAGCACAGAGGATGTCTGTGAAGTGCTGCTGCTGAGCTGCAAACTGCACTTGAGTGATTTTTGTTTCTTTTATCTGTCATTTGAGTCCAGCAGAAAAGAAAAGTGGAAGATAATTACAATGCTTCAGGCTGAAAGCATTTCCATGCCGGCTAACTGGAGAAGAATGTTTATTCTTTACACAGTTTACTGATCCACAGCCCTGCCCCTCATTTCTTCAGATATTTATGAGAATATCTGCTCTGACTGAGCTCCTTTCTCCTCCAACACAGCCTGAGCTGAAGGTCCAGATGCATCTCTCAGCTCCTGTGTCAGGTCTTTGCTGGATGTTTTCCTCTTTCTTAAGGACATCACTTTCAGATGCTGTTCATCTGCTGGAGATAGTTCTTTAGGCCTGACACTTCTTCTTCTGTCCTCCACTTGTCCAGTTTCCTCAAATGTTTTAAGGACACGCTGCACACCATGCTGAGATATGCCAAGTTTTCAGCTGACAGCTCTTTGGGAATCACCTTGTTGCTGCAGAAATCCTGTTTTCTGTCTGTCACACTGTGTTATCTTTGCTGTTTTTCACACATGCAGCTAAAGAAATGGGAACAAATCTTAATTCCAGTCTAAAACCCACAAAGAGCTTCTAGATTATTCATTTCTGGTGGCATAAAGCAGTTTAATCATTTCATTTATATTAATTATTACATAATTAGTCATTAAATTATATCTTATATTCCTTTTTTAAGCTTTAAATTGAATCTTATTTACTTTTTCTTGTTGTTGAATAACATATAATTCTTATTATTGTCTGTTTTTTCCTACTTTTCTACTTTTAGACCTGATAACATTCATTATTTTGGGATTAGGATTTTGTTAAAACTGAATTTCTTATATTAATTTGACTGTTTTGGTAACTGAAAGCAGTTTTTAACGTAAATGTACAAGAAAGTTGAAACTATGAAGCTGTTTTTAATAGATTCAGCTAAAGAAATGGGAACAAATGATGTGTCTATGGGAACAAAGTGCCTAAAGATCCAGTTTAAAACGGCTTCTTTGCTAAGTTGGACACAACACTGGTTCATCCCTTGAGTTAGGAGCCTTTTTCCTGCCTGAATGATGAGTTAAGTGGCTGAACAAACAAAGAAAAAACACTTTTCTCTGAAAAGAGGTTCAGGAACTGGACTGAAAATGAGTGAAAAAGCAGAAAATGTCCAATAAAAAACTCTGAAAGACCTTCAGAAAGGCTGGACAACTGTTGCTCAGACCTCTTTAAAGATGACAGGAAATATCACCTGAACGTATAACAGTTTAAACTATTTTTTTAATAAAAATACATGAATAAATTGGTCTTGTTGTTTCTTTCAGGCCCCTTTAATCTTTTATGCGACACAGTTTATCATCACTGATGGTTTCTGCTCTTTCTGACTCGTGGAATCCTTCCACAGAAGCTTCAACATGAAGCTGGAATCTAAGCTGAGGGACAGATATATTGATGAATCACCTCTTTCCTCGTCATCATCTCTTTATCGATGATCCATTTGCTCATCCGTTGATGACACTGAGTCAGCGTGAGTTATTTGCTGGTACTGCAGGAGCTGGAGGCCTCCTTTCTGTTAATAAACAAATTAGAATTCAATGCATGACCAAGAAAAACTAACGTTCGTGCAACGGATGACAAAATTAGGACTAGACAACAAATTTTTTTAATCTAATTAATCACATGATTTCCCACGATTTATCGCATTTGTACGTAGAATCCAAAATTGAATCCAAAAGTAGCGTATAGCTTTTAGCATTTAGCTTTATTTTAAATGTGCTGCCATATGAATGAAAGTGCCATAACATTTGTTGTGCAAACACACTTTTAACATCAGCATCTTTCTGTAGTTTTTATGTAGAAGCCTCGCTCCACTGTCTGTTTCCTTGAATGACTTGCTGCTATCAGTTGTGTGTTTTGCCTTTAAGTGATATTTTAGACTGGAACTACTACGCTGAGAAGACAATTCAACTTGGCAGTGTTTACAGATGACTTTGGTTCTGTCCACTCCGCCGTCTGGAAGAACTTTAACATGAAAATGGCCGAGTAAAAGTTCCGTACCCTTCTCCATGTTTGGTGGATCCGACGATTACTTTCTTTTCCGGTTCCGCAGCAGACAGCAACAGACTTTTACAAAATAAAAGCCTGTGAGCAACAGACTCTTACAAAATAAAAGCCTGTGAGCAACAGACTTTTACAAAGTAAAAGCCTGTCAGCAACAGACTTTTACAATAATAAATAAATAATAAAACAGGGGTGGTTTGTGGCGTAGTGGGTTGAGCAGGCGCCCCATGTACAGAGGCTATAGTCCTCGCTGCAGCTGGCCCGTGTCGAGTCCCGCATCTGATGGCACTGTGCTGCGTGTTGTTCCCCCTCTCTCTGCCCCCTGCTTCCTTTCTCTCTGAACTCTCCTATCCATTAAAGGCACAAAAGCCCCCCAAAAAGTTTTTTAATGAAAAATTAGTAAATAAAACCTGCGTTAATGCGCGATAAAATATGTATCGGCGTTAAATTAACGAGTTAACTCGCCCAACCTTAGACGAAATATGTGAAGCTTTATTGGAAATAAAGGTTCCATCTTCTTTCTGATTATCCCCAGAGGGCAGAGACTCGTAGGGGTTCCTCCTCTGTGGCACGCCGTTAATCCTCCGGTGGGAATAAAGCGCCGGCCGGTCCTGAGGACGATCGCCCGGGCCTAGAAGGTCGGGATGTTTTCATCCCGCAGACGGCTGGTTCACAGACGGAGTTTCTGTCGTTTCTCTGAGAGCACGCTGACATCCGCTCAACACAAAAGGCTCAACAGGTCGATCAAGCTGCTATTTCATTTCCCAAACCAGTTGTGGGACGCGGCGGATTTTCCTGTGCTGAGAGGGTAAAACGTTATCTGACACATCGTTTTGAGGGAAAACCGAGCCGCCTGGAGGCTTTTATTGATTATCCTCTGGAGGCCGAGGCATTTTTTTTTACAGCTGCTTTGCTCATTATTCTCGAGTTTTCTCCCTTTCTGCTGCAGTCGGCGCTCTTTTTAAGAACCGAGTGTCTTCATCAGAGTTAATTATTTGTAGTTTTATCTCAGTTTGCACACCATCGGCTGGCTGAGGGTCTAACTGCGACTGCTCGTTTGATGGATTTAGAGATTTGGGACTGTTTATCTGACGGAGAGTGAAAACAATATGTCCCAAAGCAGTGGAGTTCAGCGGGGTTATCAGTGAGCGGCTGCAGCTGCTGGGTGGGGCTGATCCGGGGCAGCGCCGCTATCATGAGCTCAGCAGAGCAATGAAGTCCACCGACCAACTTAAAGTCTTAATTACCTCCCGTGTGTGAGTGTGAAAGACCTCCACTAGTGAATGTATAGAAGGGTTTGCAGCCTCGTCGGTCATGTGATCAAACTGCCCCGCCGGCAGCCACGCGTGGCCACGAGTCTGGACTTTGATATTCTGTCTGGAACACAGTTGTCAGTCAAATACAGGCCAGCTGGCATCTTTTGGCGCAGCTCGAATGGATCCATCTTTTAACCAAAGGCAGGAGATGCTTTTAGCTTTGAACTCGCCAAGCTGCGTTTTGTGTGTTTGCTGAAGCTGCATCAGCATCCAGGGAGTCCCCGTGACGTCTGATCATATCTGCCGTGCTGCTGCTGTGCTTCATCTGTGTTTAGCAGACATTAAAGGGACAGTTCGCCTCTTTTGACATGAAGCTGTATGACATCCCATATCAGCAACATCATTTCTGAACATCTTCTTACCCCCTGCTGCGTCCTGTGAGCAGAGTTCCAGCCTCGTTTTGGTGTTGATGAAGGTAGTCCGGCTAGTTGGCTGGGGTTTAAAAAATAAAGCGTTTTGCTTCTCAAAACAATATGCGTTCAACAGAGTAATACATTTGCATCACAAAATGGTTCTCCAGGAAAAAGTCAGACCTCACAATCTCTTGGCACTATTTTCTCTCCCTTCGTATCACTGCCTGCTGCCGCCTGCCGACAGCCGCGCCTGTTACGGTGTTTGCTGCTCGGTCTGCACGGTCTGGACAGCAGGCAGTGATACGAAAGGAGAGAAAATAGGTCCAAGCAATTGTGAGGTCTGACTTTTTCCTGGAGAACCATTTTGTGATGCAAATGTATTACTCTTATGAACTCATATTGTTTTGAGAAGCAAAACGCTTTATTTTTTAAACCCCAGCCAACTAGCCGGACTACCTTCATCAACACCAAAACGAGGCTGGAACTCTGCTCACAGGACGCAGCAGGGGGTAAGAAGATGTTCAGAAATGATGTTGCTGATATGGGATGTCATACAGCTTCATGTCAAAAGAGGCGAACTATCCCTTTAGCCAAGGCAAGTTTATCTGTAGAGCATAATTCAACAACAAGGGGATTCAAAGTGCTTTACAGATACATTGAAACAATAGAAATAAAAAGCATGATTTAAATAAAATTTTAAAAAAAGAAAGAAATAAGAACAATAGATAGAATCAGAAGTTAAAATGTGAAAAAGTTTTGAAACTCAAGCTTCAGATTAAGAGCTTTAACTCTCATGTTGCATTGTAACTGCACTGTTTCTCAGACTTGTTTCCTTTTAACTTTTTAACTAACCGCTAATAAGAGCGGTATTCCAGCTGATGTTTAGGTGGCGTGCCGACTCACACACGCTCTGACGTGCACTCTGGCCTTGGCTCTGCAGCTTGAGCGTATCCGGCTGGATTTCGGCCGTTAATTCTGTCAGTTTTTGGAGGCTTTTAGCTGCTTGGACAGTTTGGACATGCTTGAATGTCGCAGGCCACCTGGACCTGCTGCCAGGGCGTGTCCTCAGCCTGTTGGAGGTTCAGTTAGTTTCTTCTTTCTTCATGGAGCGAGCAGCATAAAGAAACCGTTGCCAGAGACGGTGTCACTGCTGTATTCTTAAAGAATATCCCCTCTGGGATCGTTTGAAGCCTCACATGACTGGCGGATGTGATTGAAAACCCACACTGGTCCCCACTGTTAGTGCTTCTGTCTTCTGTAAATGTGTCTTAATGCTGTTTTAACACGGTTAAAGTGCGCAGAATGGGTTTGTGGCATTGAACGGGGTCGCTCTGACCCACTCGGGCGGTTTCTCAGGCGGCGGGGTGGAAAATAGACGCTCTACGTCATCGCTCTGGCCTCAGACGTGCAGCATGGATGTGTGGTTGATGAGTCAAGGCATTGCTTTTTTTGTTTGAGATAAGAAACCACGAGCAAACGCACTCTGGGACTGTTCAGTTTTCCAGCCTGGGTTCATTAAAGTGAAAGCTCCTCTCAGGGCTCTTCTGTTGTCCGGCCAACATGGAGGCGACAGGTGGATCCAACTGTTTGTTAGCAGTCACACAAACATCAGCCTTGCATGGGTTTTATTACTTTGGGCTCGTGAAGTTTACAGCAAAAAACATCTGAAATATCCAAATAAATAAAGCAAAGATCACAGAGAATGGATCAAAAATCCATTTAAATCAAAGCTAAGGTGTTCAATGATCTGGTATATTAAAAAATAATGCAAATAATGTTTAGAGCCAAATCAAAGTTACTCCCAGTCAGCATACAAAGGTTTTTCTCATCTCAAGAAACAAACTATAATTTAAGAGACATCTGCAAATTTACTGTACCGAAGGCCAAAAAAGAAATGAAAAGAAATGCATGTCTGTTGTTGGGGTTTCATTATGGAATGATGCTAATATAAATGTAAGAAATTGTAGAACATTTTTGGTTTTCAAAAGGATGGTTTCTAAAGCAATTTTTTTAGGGCTACAAGTATTTATAATTTGTGAAGGATTTTGTGTTTATTTATGATTTTTGCTTCATTATTCTTCTATTTTTGACTTTATTGGATGCAATTCTGTTTTTTCTCTTTTTAACTATTGTTTTTCTTCTCACTGAAAAAAATATAGGTTGATGAGTAGCTTAATTTTGTTCAACAGGACAGGCTTAAATATACGCGTTACGTTTCAGCCTGTAGGCCTTTTCAGTCAATTAAAAAATGCTATGATTGTCCTGAATAAAACAAACAAGCAAACTTCAGTGATAATAGAGTTAAATCAGATAGAATACACTTCTGTATATCCTCTTGGTTTAGTTTTACGACTTAAGAAAATGTAACTTTCGGTTGAAGACTCACGCAAATCCATCTGATGAGGACGAGGCTAACGCAGCGCCGGGTTAAGCTAACGGCCTGTTACCTGAGGAGCTGTGATGATGACATCTCTTGTGTTGTTTTTCTTCTTAAATGGCTTGTTTGCGTACTGATTGCTTCGGCTGCAGCTCTCTCATCGTTGCTCTGCAGACGTTTCACGCTGCCGGAACAAAGAACAAAACAAAGTGAGGGAACTTCTGATGAAAACAAGTCGATTTAAGTGTCTATCTCGGTCTCTGTTTGTGTGATCAGACTTGATTATATCGGCTTCTCTTGCTGACGAGCTGAACTTTCTGTGCTCGCCCCCCATATCTCGCTGCTCACTCTCATCCCCTCTCAGCTTGAAGTTGAAACGGAGTTCTCTTATCCTTGCCGAGCAGAACATTTTGTTGCATGTACGTCCTCTTTTAAAAGTCTGTTTACAGTTGAATTCAAACATTTAGGATATCGTGTTTTCTGTAGCCTTTTTGGACCCTCTGAGCACCAGTAGCTTCTGGTTTTCCTGTGTTTTGTCTGACCTGACAGGCAAATTACACCCCAGCTTCAGTAACTCCTGTGCTGGCCATCACAAGCTCGACTCAAAGCTCAATTATTCCAGTGTTGCTGGTTGTTGGCAGAGAGCGTGGCCTGCTGGCCCGCCGCGGTCTGCTTCTCTTTAGATCGCCTCTATTGTCCGACTGATTTCCCCCAGGCACCGAGTCCCGGCAGGGGGATTGAGGCCCATCAAACAGAATTAAGAGCCACAATAACTGTGTGTGTGTATTCGAGCAGGAGGGCATTTCCATTTCTGTGTGCTTTCTGTGGATTTTGGTCTGCGTCTAAGTGTGTGAGTTTTGACACGAAGCCAACGCTTCCACAACAAGCAGAGGCCTCTCCTCCTGGCTCCGTCCACCGAGGCCGGCCTTCGCTGTCCGGCGCTCCAGCTGGCAGCCGATTCATCCTGAATCCAAACACTCCAGTGCCCACAGGCGGACCAACAGGGGCTCTTTGTGATGCCAGAGTGTGTGTGTCTGTCTCCGTTTGTACTCGCCCGCCACCGAGGCAGTCGTTCAGGGAATGATTGACTGCAAATGTTGTCGATCTCGAGACTTCGCTGTATTCCTAAAGCCGTGAAAATGAATCGGCAGCTGTACAGCCGCCGTGTGGAAGCGACACTTTGTTGTAGGTGCTTACCGCTTTAACAGTGGTGAAATATGCAAAGGAGACTCAGCAGATTTCTGTGCACATTCACCACATGTGGGCTGAAGCAACATGCTCATATATTAGGGGTGGGCGAAAAAATCGATTCATGTACATATCGCGATTTTTAATGGGATGATTTTAAAAATCGTGTTTCTCCCCTGAATGGATTATTTATATATATATATATATATATATATATATATTTACCCTTGTCCTGTCCAGCATTATGGCAGCAGAATTGTAATCTGAATACCGTTTATGCTAAACACATTTGCTATGCCAAGGGAAGCTTTATCGATTATATTACATCATATCCGTGTCCAGATGAACTTCATCAATTCATTACATTAAGTTATGTTAAAACTAGCCCACATTAGTGCTGTGTGGACATTTCATTTCATTTTATAACCGTAAACTTTAAAAAATGCCTCTTTTTGTCTGAGTTGAAATAAATGTCAGCTGCTGGACTGACTGACACAGACTGATGTGCATTGTTTATGGGAACGACATTCATTCTAGAAGTGTATGATTCAACTTGTTTGTTTTTTTTTAAGGAGGAAGAAAATTGTAATTACTGATTATATCGAATTGCAATACTTGTAGAATCGCAATTATCAAGAATCGTGATACAAATCGAATCGGCACCTTAGAATCGGGATACAATCGAATCGTGACCAGAGCATATCGTCCCACCCCTAACATATATGCACATGGATTAGTCCTGATGATGCCATCTGTTAGCTCGATTCTTTCATTGGAAGCTCAAGAACAAGCCGGAGTAATCTCAAGTTAAATTAAATCTGCAGGACGAGTTCGATCTTATGTCAGGTGCAAAAATCGGGGAAAAATGGCACCAAAACGCACCTTCCATCCAAAATGGCCGCCTTCCTGTGGACGTGGGACCATGGCGGCATGAGACTTTTTTGTGCGTCTGGGCATGATGAATGTATATGTGTACCGAATTTCGTCGTCCCACGCCAAACTAATCTTATTGCAGGGACCATTTTTAAGCAAAGAATAAGAAAGAACATTCCTCTAAGTCTGCTGTGTCACATCAAACCGGAGTTACCTTTCCCATGATACTCCCAGAGACGTGCACACCTGCGGTGCTTCTTGCACGTTGCTTGTGTGTTAAATGCCATAAATAATGAGCGATTGAGCAGTGATTTCCCACCTTGGTTCCACTTCTGCGGACATCTATGCTGCTGAAATGACTGAAGAGTGTGTGCGCAGAGCCACAGTTTCTCATGAAACTAAAGGAGGTGAATGTGCAGCGAGAGGAAGTTTACAGAAAGCGTTTGGTGTAAGAAACGTTCTTCCTGTGTCACGGGCGGTAATCCACAGCTGAGGATCGCCCACTCGTGTTGTGGCCACAGCCAGCGGCGCCTGAACACATAATATTCTGTCATAATACAACTCAGCCTTTAACGATCAGGGGGGGGGGTGCACGAGTAGATCCAAATATATCACAATTAACCATTAAATCATGGAATTATTTCACAATTCTGGTTCCAAAACCGACAAAGTTGTCCTGTTGAATATGTTTTCAAGCATTTCATACAGCTGACAGCGACAGGTGACACACTTTTAATGACGTCCCACACAGGTCAGGTGTGCAGGTGGGCTGTTTTGGTTTAGAAAGCCACAACAACCCCGTTTAAAAATGGCCTAACTGGCAGCTTTTTCTTTCATAACTCGGTATTGATTTTATCCGATAAAGAAAACAGCAGCGAGCCGAAGCTGCTGCCTCTCATCCAGCGTCTCTGAACCACTCTGTTTGCTGTTTTTCTCCTGATAAATTGGCTTATTGGGAATATAACTGAGGGATTTAAATGATTTTAGGTTTGTTTTTCCGTGACTTGAGTCGCTTTTTGGATACGTCTGCTGTTGGCTCCGTCTTCTCACCAGTGGAATGAGACATCGGTGTAACTCGGGTCCAGAGATGGAGTCCAAGCAGCTGTAAGTCTGTAAATCTGTAAAAGCCGTTCATAAAACAAAGTCATATTTATTTGAAGGCGTAAAATCCTTTAACGCTGCTGTGAATATGTCATGTGATATGCCCGCCTCGCTCCTCTCAGAGGTCAAAGAGGTCGACCGACCTTTGGCTCCTGCAGAAAGTTAGACGGCCCAAACCATCGAATTTCACCCGCGCTGCTCTTTCTGCTCCGCTCAGAGGTGGCGGCACTCGGCTCTGCTTTCAGGCTCCGTGCACGAGCTCCAAAAAATGAATTTTGCATTTAAAGCATTTACCTGATACCTGATTTATTATTATTATTATTTTTAAATCTGTTCACCCCAGATGCAGATAACTTTAAAGTTCGTGTTTGAGTCGTAAAATTAAATTATAAGATGAAAAACAGCTCCATCGGGTCGAACTAATTACTGTGATTCATCGCAGTGTTTGGGCAGTAATGTCTTATTAATAAGCATTTCCTGTTCTAGTTTCTAAAAGCCGTTATCCGTCTTTGTTGATAGAAACCAGAGCAGCCGGCTGGTTGAAGGGTTGTTGTGGCCGGACTGGTTTCAGTGGGAGGCAGCAGGATGATGAACTCACCGTGAATCACACCCACATGATGAAGAGGTCGTCAGGGGGTCATTAATCCACTTTCACTTTAACCTGCCGCTGGACGGGCTCTGTTAGAGGAGGGACATTTACACTTTAATACGAACTGCTTGACTTATTGACAGAAATGTTAACATTTTTAAGGTTTAATGTTGTTTTTCGGCTTATTGTCTGACAAGAGAAGATGTGGCAGACATTTTGAATGTATTTAGATCTCCTTCTTTATCGGATCGGATAATTGGCTAAATTACAAATTGAAAAAACTGGAAGCTCTGACGTGCTGAAAAGAGACGAAGGAAGACCGACCTCTTTGCTCTCCTTCAGGTTCACCATCAGACCGTCATGAGACGGGATGAACACATCAGCAGAGAACCAAAACATGACATTAAAACAAACTATTTTTCCCAGAATGACGCCTGAAAATGTCCTCGTTCTTTATTTTCACCTTCTTTACTGTGTGGAAAACATTGTTGTTATTATTGAGGACATGAAAATAACCAAAGTCGCACTGAGAGGAGCTGTGGGACGGAATCGTAAAGGTTCAGTGGGGTCACATGGCCCTGAAAGGATCGGATTATTGGCTAAATTACAATCAGAATGAGTTATTAAGTTCATGTAGACACCTTAATCTGACTAAGAACTGGATCGGATGGGATTCAGACCCCGAGATAACTGGGTTGAAAGTCACTCTAAACCTGCTTGTAGACGCTGAAGCACGTGGTGAATCAGACTTTGCGTTCTGCGCATGCTCCAGATGTTTTCCCGGGGTCGTGACCCGGAAGTCAAAGGAGACGATATTCCTGTTGTTGTCGCCGTCAGAAAGAAACAAACAACGCGATGGAGAATGCTCCGTTGGGCATCGAGTTTGTGCAACAAGCAGCTCATCACAGAGCAAATGTAGAGGGACGTAGCTTCATCTGGCTCTGCGTTCTCCATCTTTCTCCAATGCCTGAGTTTGTTGTTGTTGTTGGTGCTGAAGAGGTCAACAGGAAGTGGCTCTATTAGCAACAGCTGGAATGGGTACAGCGCCACCTATCATACCGGGGTATGACACGCTTTGTGCCTCTGATCACATTCATTCACCGCCATATATCCAAGCAGAATTACCCTTTAATAACTCATTCTGATTGTAATTTAGCCAATTATCTGATCCCTTCAGTGAAATGTGACCCCACTGAGTGATTCAGCGCATGTTTTTTACGCCGGATGCCCCTCCTGACGCAACTAGAAACACGCTGGCCCGTGTTGCCCAGCGCTCACGCTCACACCTCGGGGACCATTTAGAGTCGCCAATCAGCCTAAAACGCATGTTTTTGGGGGGTGGGTGGCAGCCGGAGTCCATGGGAAGATCATGCAACCTCCACACAGAGAGGCTCCAGCTGGGAATCGAACCTGGAACCCTCCTGCTGTAGATGGTTCGATCCTTTAGACGGTTCATACGGTCTCTCTGCTTTGCTTTGGTCCCAGCGTTGGGTTCATCAGAAGGTTGCCTTCTGTGTCTCTGCTGCTCTCATTGCAAACATCCAAACATCCAGCTGAAACTTGTGAGGAATCATTCAGTTAAAGAAGAGAAAGTGGAAGTGGGTGAAAGCGTGGATGTAATCACGGAGGTTAATTGCACGTCTCTATCTGCAGGGCGACAGGCTCTGAGATCTGGCAAATAACGGGCCGCTCTTTAAACTTTATCAGCGGCGGATGCTGGTGGCAGACATCCGGGAAAACACACAAATTGTGAAGCATTACGGCGTTTTGATTCCTCTGAGCCTCGGCGGGAGTTTTTGTCTGGTCTTTAATGTGATTTCTGCGTAGAAACGATGCGTTCCCCTTCACAGTTTGAGCAAATAAAGCCTGGAAAAAGAGCTGCTGAATATGAGATCCGGTGAAAGTGATTGCCCTTTCCTTCCACTCGGAATGGGCGCTCATTGGCTCTGATTGCTTTTCCTGTTTACGTCCAACGTGCGCCAACGCAGGTCCATAAAGAAAAGGCCTGTAAAAGTGTGTAAAGAATTACTTCAATTCGGAGACCTTTTTACATCTCAAAAAGCTGTCGAATGTTGTTCTGGACTCTTTCTTTAGGCTCCTAACTCAAGGGATGAACCAGTGTTGTGGCGACACTTAACAAAGAAGCCGTTTTAAACTGTGACAGGCTGCGAGGAACAAAGGCAAGGCATCTTTATTTATATATATATATATATAGCGCATTTCATACTACAGGTTCTTACAACTCTATGTGCTTTACTTAAAGACAAGACATTTAAAAGAACAACATAAAGCAGCATAAAAACAAGCAATTTAAAGAGACAAAAAATAGAATAAAAATGAAAACACAGCTAAAAGCAATCAAAGAAGAGGGGGAAAAGAAAAATATAAACTCAACCATAAGCACACACCGAAAGAGAAATGTTTTTAACCTGGATTTAAAAGTGCGTACAGTTGGGGCTGATTTCAAACAAAGTGCCTAAAGATAGAAATACATCATTTGTTCCCGTTTCTTTCGTTGCATCTGTGAAAAACAGCAAAGATAACACAGTTTACGGTTTACAACAGTAATCATCACTGGACGTCTGAAGTTATTAACGCTTGAGAATTAAATTTGAAGAGATTTTTAATGAGAAAGTCGGGATCAACAGTTCTCCAGTTAGTTTCTCAAGTTTTTCTTTGGAAATCTTCTGCTTTTTTACTCATTTTCACTCCATTCCTTGTACCTGATGTGTTTTTTCTTTGTTAAGACACTTAACTCTGACCTGTGAGTCATTAAAGGATTAAAAAAGGCTCCTAACTCAAGGGATGAGCCAGTGTTGTGTCCACACAGAACAGACAACTTAGCAAAGAAGCCGTTTTAAACTGGATCTTTAGGCACTTTGTTCCCAGCAGCCTATCACAGAGACACATCATTTGTTCCCATTTCTTTAGCTGCATGTGTGAAAAACAGCTTCAGTTACCAAAAGAGTCAAATTAAAATAAGAAATTCAGTTTTAACAAAAACCTAATCCCAAAAAAATGAATGTTATCACGTCTAAAAGTAGAAAAGTAGGAACAAAACAGACAATAATAAGAATTATATGTTATTCAACATCAAGAAAAAGTAAATAAGATTCAATTTTAAGCTTAAAAAAGGAATATAAGATATAATCTAATGACTAATTATGTAAGAACTAATAAAAATTAAATGATTAAACTGTTTTATGCCACCAGAAATGAATAATCTAGAAGCTATTTGTGGGTTTTAGACTGGAATTAAGATTTGTTCCCATTTCTTTAGCTGCATGTGTGAAAAACAGCAAAGATAACACAGTGTGACAGACAGAAAACAGGATTTCTGCAGCAACAAGGTGATTCCCAAAGAGCTGTTAGCTGAAAACTTGGCATATCTCAGCATGGTGTGCAGTGTGTCCTTAAAACATTTGAGGAAACTGGACAAGTGGAGGACAG
Organism: Odontesthes bonariensis; assembly: GCF_027942865.1. NCBI lineage: Eukaryota > Metazoa > Chordata > Actinopteri > Atheriniformes > Atherinopsidae > Odontesthes > Odontesthes bonariensis. The sequence goes on from NC_134518.1 coordinate 35,000,238, forward strand.
AAGAAGAAGTGTCCGGCCTAAAGAACTATCTCCAGCAGATGAACAGGATCTGAAAGTGATGTCCTTAAGAAAGAGGAAAAAATCCAGCAAAGACCTGACACAGGAGCTGAGAGATGCATCTGGAGCTTCAGCTGATCCATCTGCTGTTGGCCCAAGCCTCATCAGAAATGGGCTCCATGGAAGGGTGGCTGTCAGGAAGCCGTTCTTAAGGAAGGGAAACAGGGAGAAAAGGCTGAGCTGTGCCAAAGGACACAAGAAGTGGGCTGAAAATCAGTGGCAGCAGGTCTGATGGAGGGATGAATCCTCCCCAGAGCCCGGAGCTCAACATTACTGAAGCAGTGTGGGATCATGTTGGCAGAGAACGCAACAAAAGGCAGCCCACATCCAGAGAAGAGCTTTGGGATGTCCTTCAAGAAGCCCGGAGAACTATTCCTCATCTGTTTTTTAGATGATTCAGACACGTTTTAAGATGGCAACGTGACTTTTCTTTAAATATTTGGGTATATTTGGCTTCTTTTGTGCTTTTTATCAAATAAAAGAAGAGATTAAAAAACATAAATAATAATCGCTTTGACTGGAGCCACAACTGTAAAGCATTGCATCACGGCGTCATGTCGAACATCTGCCTGAACATCTGCGTGAGGCTGATCAGCGTCCGACGGTGTGTCCTCAGCGGCCCTCTAACGGGGCTAATTTCCCGGTCTGATGGGCAGACACGAGGCGGGCTGCTACGCTGTGACTGTAGACTCTAAAGGCGGCGTTTCAATCGTGCGTGGAGGAGGATGAATGAGCGGTGGGTGTTCGCCTCACATTCCCCCTCATTGTGAGCAGAGAGGATGACTGAGTCATTGCATGAGATCCTCTGATGTGCTCCCTCTGAACGATCCGTCATTGCTCCGGTGTTTGTGCTGCCGCTCACACAGCCCGGGTGCTGTGGGGTTATGTGAGTCCCTGTTGTTTCTGGGTTGTTTGACTCTCTGAGCAGCTTCTTTTCCCTTCGGCTGTTCAGTTAAACCAAACCAAATGTAACCTTTTTAAATGAAAATCCATCCAGGCGCCCCCTGCTGTTCTAACACTTGTTTCTCTGATCCGTCACTACGAATGCAAACCTCAGAACTGGGGCTTTGTGATCAATCTGAATTGTTGTTTTGCATTTATTTAATACCTTTAGGACTGCGTCAGAGTTTTAGAGTTCATATCGAGCAGCCGGTACTTGTGTGTTCTTCCTGGAACGTGACTAACGTAACATAAGAAACTACCAGATGGGAGTAAAGGAGGTGAATTTACAGGCTGGAGCAACACAAAGTCAAACTATTCTTATCTTTCCTCATATGAAGATAAACCAAAGCTGCCTTGAACAACCTGAACTACCAAACAGAGCTAAACGAGACTAAACAATGACCAGCTTCCATCGAGGAGAAAGGAAACGACTCGATAAGGTCCCACGTCGGGATCAGTTGGCTGCGCAAACGCAACCAAAACAAGTGCATTTCATCTAAAATCCCAGCCGCCAGGCGAGCAGAGGAGCATCCTGATTGGATGCCAGGAGGCGGCTTCGGCTGAGTTGAACCAATCAGCTGTTCCAATAATCATCTTTTCTTTAACATATACCTTTTAGATAGATGGAGGCTGGTTTATTAAGGATGGTTCTGTCCACAACTTGTTCAGATCTGTGTCATTAATTATCACGTAAAGTTTATTTCATTCTGACTGAATACAGCTGGAAAAGCACCATCTTCCCTTTTCATTTTTAGTTAAAGTTGTTCCTTTAAAGCAGATTTTATGTGTTTAATGTCACTTTGTCTGGTCTGGACTGAAGGTTTGCAGACTTTATGTGAATTTAACACCTTTCATTGATTAATTTTGGTCTTGCTGATGGTCAGCTGAGCCGATCATCTCAGTTTGGCATCAGACACGAATGTTGTTGATTTCCCGTGTTCCTCATTTCAGGTAAAATAAATCTCTCAGAACGAATCTCCTGACAGTCGTGCTTATTTGCCTCTTTCTGTGTTCGCAGTCTTCGATGAGAGGCTCTCCATGATGAGCAGCTAACACTGTCGGCCGCACAACGACGGGAAGAGACGTGGCTGCTGCACCATCCACAGTCGACGCATGGCGGTATTAGGGGTAAGAGCCGCGCTGTCGGACACTTTTTCAGTAAGAATCTCAAAGAAAAGCGGAAAAAACACACAAATTCAAGCAGCTGCTTGTGAATTATAGCTAATATTATGTGAAAATGTTGAATAAATTCAGCTCGAAGGCTCAGAAACTGAAAACAACATCAGATATTATCAGATTGTCTTCTGATTAGTCTTGGTAGAAGAATTGATTCCAGTCTGAAGCTTTTATTTGAACAATTTAAAGACTCAGTGGGTTGAAAATCACTGAAAAATAGAGGCCTGAAACACTGAAACTGCCAAATAAAAAGCTAAAAACGCATAAATTGCTTCATAAATGAATGAACACGAACCAAGAAACACTAAAAAAGTAACTTCAGCCAAAGTTAGGTATAAAATGTGGCATAATTCATCATTTTTGTCTCAGTTTGTGTTGATCCTCCCTGTTACTGAGTGGCCACGAGCTCCAGTTTCAGGTCCCATTTAAAACCAAAGATGTCTCCCTAATTACCCACATCCAGGGCTCTAAATTAACTATTTTGATCACCAGCCAATGTGGCTAGTAAGTTTCTGAAGTTACCAGCCAATCAGAATTTCCACCAGCCACATATTTTTCCGTGCAAAAAAGACAGATGAGAGCCACTGAATTAATTTGATCAATTTATTAACTAAAGCTTTAAATTCATTTTACAGTGAAATTGGGAATGTATATCCAATTAAAAATAATTACAATAATTAAACTTATTTACATACAAAACTTATTCTAACATTTCATTACTCCTCAACCCTCACATAGCCTACTATTCAGGGTCACATTTTTTTTTACATAAAAAAATAACTTTAAAACTGATTTATATTCATGTGAACCCTGAATCTACAAAAATGGAAATATTTAACAACTTTCTAACCATGTTTTAGTGCAGATAATGCACAAAATTAAACACAAAACTATGTGCAGAGACTAATTATGGAATTATGGATACTGTGAAATGCTTAAACATCGTCCGAGCTCTCTGAACTGTCTTCGGATCCATCTAAATCAGTTCCATTTTTCCCTTTTCTCACAAAGTGTGGCCGGCGTGTGCGCAAACCGTCACCATGCCAGATTCAATATATTCAAAATATCCTCCTCCTCCCCTCCTTTGGCAGGCATATCTTTTCTCTTCACGGCCGGCTGTCCCAACCATCGCCACATTTTGTTAGTGTTTGCGTCTGTATTTGTACCAATAACACGCTGTCAAATAATGCTCCCCTTCTCAATGCATTAATTTACAATGATGGAGCAGAGTCACCTAAATAAAGACAGAAGTGTCCCAAATACAAAAATCAAAAGGTGAATGACACCCCATTTGTGCATGTTAAGCTAACTGCTTGTTTATACGATAAGTGTTTTATTACTTTGCTTGTCTTCCTAAAGAGAAAATAATCAGACGCAGGGTAGCAAAACATTATGGGCGTGAAATCGAAACTTAGAAAATTGGCGGGTGTTAATTTAGAGCCCTGCCCACATCATAAAGAAACAGAGTGTCTCTCAGTTCCTGATGAACAGGAACTTTAGAGAAGACGCTTTTCTGTGTGTGCTGAGGATTTTAGATCAGGTCTGAGCCTCTGAATAATGGATGCTGGCCGACTCGCCGTCTGATTGGCTGAGCATCTCTGCTGGTTATCTCACGTCTGATTGGTGGGTTCGCGGCCGTCGGCCACCTTGTTTTCACCCCACAGGAAACCTGACTTTATTTACAGACACACCGGCTGCTTCTTATCCCGTCTGTAACTGAACTCTTTTTTTATTCGCTCGGTTCTGTTATTGTCGTGATGTTTCCGAGACGCTTCCGGTCTGCCGCATCTCCTCGCTGAAGGTCTTTTTTTTTTTTATCAAAGCAGAAGTTGTTCTCGGACATTTTCTTCTAATCTTAAAGGTTATCCGTGTCGGAGAGGAGCAGAAAGTCCGTCTGTGAGCCAGTTCAGACGTTAACAGCCTCGGGAAAGTCGGCACACGTGTGTCGCTGTGACATTTATGTGCAGAAAGTCTTTCATCTTTCTTTTTATTCAGACTCCTGGAGTCCGTCCAGCTGAGTTTAGAATAAATCAACAGCCTAAAAACCAAAGCTTGTTGTCTTGGCTACAGCGATGGTGGGTTATACAGGTGTGTTAAAGGGACAGTTCGCCTCCTTTGACATGAAGCTGTATGACATCCCATATCAGCAACATCATTTATGAACATTTTCTTCTTGTGTGTTTTATGTGTTCGCAGTTTGTTTGTCTTGTAGAGATAACTTTCATATCAGCCCGCGTCCTTTAAGGAGACGGCCGGCTCGACTGCAGCTCAACATGCGTTTACACCTCAGTGACCGGCTGAGGGGACCAGGCCGTCTCCATGGTTACCCAATGATGCAACTGTTACACAAACAGCTCCACATTCCATGTTTGATTCATAGGCTACTTTATTCAGTTTTCAATGAAAGGGGGGTAAAGATGGGTAAAAACCTTTGCCAGAAATACATATAAACACATATAAACAGGGGCGGACTGGGGAGGAAAAGTGGCCTCGAAAACCATCGGTAAATTAACTCGTTATCTCGAGAAAACCATCAAAAAAAAGTTTATACGTACCACGTCCGTTCTGGGCTTCCGTACAAAACAATATGCGTTCAACAGAGTAATACATTTGCATCACAAAATGGTTCTCCAGGAAAACGTCAGACCTCACAATCTCTTGGCCCTATTTTCTCTCCCTTCGTATCACTGCCTGCTGCCGCCTGCCGACAGCCGCGCCTGTTACAGTGTTTACTGCACGGTCTGCACTTTGGTCTGCACAGCACATAAAAGGAAAGGGAAAGAAAAGGAAAGGAAATGAAAGGAAACAAAAGAAAAGGAAATGAAAGGAAACAAAAGGAAAGGAAATGAAACAAAATGAAAGGAAAGGAAATGAAAGGAAACAAAAGGAAAGGAAATGAAAGGAAACAAAAGGAAAGGAAATGAAAGGAAACAAAAGAAAAGGAAATGAAAGGAAACAAAAGGAAAGGAAATGAAACAAAATGAAAGGAAAGGAAATGAAAGGAAACAAAAGAAAAGGAAACAAAAGGAAAGGAAATGAAAGGAAACAAAAGGAAAGGAAATGAAACAAAATGAAAGGAAAGGAAATGAAAGGAAACAAAAGGAAAGGAAATGAAAGGAAACAAAAGGAAAGGAAATGAAACAAAATGAAAGGAAAGGAAATGAAAGGAAACAAAAGGAAAGGAAATGAAAGGAAAGGAAAGGAAATGAAAGGAAACAAAAGAAAAGGAAAGGAAGGAAAGAAAAGAAAAGGAAACAAAAGGAAAGGAAATGAAAGGAAAGAAAAGAAAAGGAAAGGAAGGAAAGAAAAGGAAAGGAAATGAAAGGAAAGGAAGGGAAAGAAAAGGAAAGGAAGGAAGGAAAGAAAAGGAAAGGAAGGAAAGAAAAGGAAAGGAAGGAAAGAAAAGGAAAGGAAACGAAATGAAAGAAAAGGAAATAAAAGGAAAGGAAATGAAACAAAAGGAAAAGGAAAGGAAACAAAAGGAAAAGGAAAGGAAACAAAAGGAAAAGGAAAGGAAACAAAAGGAAAAGAGAAGGAAAGGAAACGAAAGGAAAGGAAACAAAAGGAAAAGAGAAGGAAAGGAAACAAAAGGGAAGCAAACAAAAGGAAATGAAAGGAAAGGAAACAAAAAGGAAGGAAACAAAAGGAAAGGAAAGGAAACAAAAGGAAAAGAGAAGGGAAGGAAAGGAAAGGAAAGGAAACAAAAGGAAATGAAAGGAAACAAAAGGAAAGGAAATGAAAGGAAATGAAAGGAAAGGAAATTAAAGGAAACAAAACAAAATGAATTGAAAGGGAAGGAAACAAAAGGAAAGGAAAGGAAAGGAAAGGAAATAAAAGGGAAGGAAACAAAAGGAAACGAAAGGAAAGGAAACAAAAGGGAAGGAAACAAAAGGAAAGGAAACAAAAGGGAAGGAAACAAAAGGAAAGGAAAGGAAAGGAAAGGAAATAAAAGGGAAGGAAACAAAAGGAAATGAAAGGAAAGGAAACAAAAGGGAAGGAAACAAAAGGAAAGGAAACAAAAGAAAAGGAAACAAAAGGAAAGGAAATTAAATGAAAGGAAAGACGCCTGCCGACAGCCGCACCTGTTACGGTGTTTGCTGCTCTGTCTGCACTTCGGTCTGCACAGCAGGCAGTGATACGAAGGGAGAGAAAATAGGGCCAAGAGATTGTGAGGTCTGACTTTTTCCTGGAGAACCATTTTGTGATGCAAATGTATTACTCTTTTGAACGCATATTGTTTTGAGAAGCAAGACACTTTATTTTATAAACCCCAGCCAACTAGCCGGACTACCTTCATCAGCACCAAAACGAGGCTGGAACTCTGCTCACAGGACGCAGCAGGGGGTAAGAAGATGTTCAGAAATGATGTTGCTGATATGGGATGTTACACAGCTTCATGTCAAAAGAGGCGAACTGTCCCTTTAAGCCAAGCTGTTTTCTGTGGCTCTGCTTTGGCTACAGAGGTTCCTCTGAGGTCACACTTGGTCTGCTGCAGCCCCGGTTACACTCCTCCTGATTAAAGGGATTCCTGTAGGCGACCACGAAAGGACGGGCGGATGTAGCATCATCATTTAGCACTTAATGTTTCATAAAACAGGAAAACAGATCAGTTATGGGACGTATTTAGCTCTGTGGGATCTTTGCAGCCTCGGGCACTCCTAGATCTTTATTGGCTGATTGATTTAAATTAGTTGGGTTTATATTTGCTTTAAAAGCAAATCTTTTTATCTTTGGAAAAGCTGTAAAAAAAAAAGAAAAGAAATGTGACTCAGACACTGGTCTGAGGCGAATAAACTCGGCTGTGTTGCTCTGGGATATTGTATCATAAACCTAAAGATGCCAACCAGACACTTGAGTTTATTGACTGGAAACAGCTGGCGAGTCTCGTTATTTTAATTCTCCAGATTGTCTTCTTAAAAACAAGCAAGCTTCTGATTGTTTTTGTGAATGAGGGGAAGTCTGTGTATTCGTTCCATTCACCTTTTTCTTATTCAGTTCTGAAAATGTGAATCAAACAATGGAAACCTGGCTAATGTGGCCAGCTCTTCCTCTTTTAATCAGAAGCTTGCTGGTCCCATCTCCCAACTCCCCCAGTCCACATGTCAAAGTATCCTCGGGCAGGAAACTGAAACTCTCACAGCTGCCCTTCTTTTCACAGGCGTAAGTCACCTTGAATAAAAGCGTCTAACTAATTTAATGAGATGGAATCGAGATGCTCGTCAGGATGAGATATATCTGCAGGTTCCGTGTTGGAGGAGGGAGACGAGAAGCTGCGAAACAAAGGGAAATAAGAGGCCTCTAATGCATCCTGGCAGGCAAAACTCAGGGCAAAGCTGCTGACTGCCACAGCTTATGAAGCTTTTGGTCTCAAATGAATGTTAAGACCGTATTAGCTTTTTTTTTTTTTTTTTTTTTTTTTTTTTTTTTTTTTTTTATATGAGCGAGGGAAAACGGAGGGAAGTGATTACAGAGATATAAAGAAGTCACCTGAGCTGCGAGTTCAAAGCCAGCGAAGATGAGGCCCTGCCTTTGTGCACGTGTGAGGAGAAGATGCTTTTCACACCGGCTGTGTTCGAAACCGCATACTACATACTACATACTGCATACTACATACTGCATACTGCATACTGCATACTACATACTACATACTGCATACTACATACTACATGCTACATACTGCATACTGCATACTGCATACTGCATAATACATACTACATGCTACATACTGCATACTGCATACTACATGCTACATACTGCATACTACATACTACATGCTACATACTGCATACTACATACTGCATACTGCATACTACATACTACATACTGCATACTGCATACTACATACTACATGCTACATACTGCATACTGCATGTTACATATTGCATACTGCATACTACATACTGCATACTACATGCTACATACTGCATACTGCATACTACATGCTACATACTGCATACTACATGCTACATACTGCATACTGCATACTGCATACTACATGCTACATACTGCATACTACATGCTACATACTACATACTGCATACTACATACTACATACTGCATACTACGTGCTACATACTACATACTGCATACTATATACTGCATACTACATACTGCATACTGCATACTACATACTGCATACTACATACTGCATACTACATGCTACATACTGCATACTACATACTGCATACTACGTGCTACATACTGCATACTACATACTGCATACTACATGCTACATACTGCATACTACATGCTACATACTGCATACTGCATACTATATACTGCATACTACATGCTACATACTACATACTACATGCTACATACTGCATACTGCATACTACATGCTACATACTACATACTTCATACTGCATACTACATACTACATACTACATGCTACATACTGCATACTACATGCTACATACTGCATACTGCATACTACATGCTACATACTACATACTGCATACTACATGCTACATACTGCATACTACATACTGCATACTACATGCTACATACTGCATACTGCATACTACATGCTACATACTGCATACTACATACTGCATACTGCATACTACATGCTACATACTGCATACTGCATACTGCATACTACATGCTACATACTGCATACTGCATGTTACATATTGCATACTGCATACTACATACTGCATACTACATGCTACATACTGCATACTGCATACTACATGCTACATACTGCATACTACATGCTACATACTGCATACTGCATACTGCATACTACATGCTACATACTGCATACTACATGCTACATACTACATACTGCATATGGCATACTCATCGATGAGACGGTATGCAGAGCGTTTACCCACAATGCATTTCGCTCCTGCCCGAGCCAAAATCAGCCGGCCTGAAGCTGATTTCCCTTAAGCTCTAAACTCTGTAAACTTTAGCAACATTTGAAACATTTTCAGGCGAGAAAGTAGTCGTTTAGATCCCCAACGTGTTGAAAACCTGACAAAATACCGGCTGTTTACAATTTTGTTCCCACGAATTCGGCGCTACTAAAGCTAGCCGCAGTGAGCAACGCACTTCCTGTTATTTTCACAAAATAAAACACCCGTTGCCTTTTATCATAGGGAAAGCCATTACCATACAATTGGTGCTTTTGTTTTGAAAACAGGAAGTGAACCTACTAGGGCTGTCGCGGTGAGGGAATTCCCACCGCGGTGACTCATAGCCGCTCAACAGCGCGGTATGCGGTGATATCGCATTTTTGTTCATTAGGCTATTTTCCACGACACGTAATGTTAGATGAAAATCGAGCGCATAATCCGTCTTTTTTCCCCAGCGATTCTGACATTTCACTTTGCTTTGCCTGTCATTTACTCGCTCACAGACCAAGATAGCGGAGATCAAGCAGCGCATACCCCAGGTCTGCAACATTGTTGCAGACCTGCGCAAGTTTCGTTTAGTAATGACGGAGAAAAACGAAGCAGATCAGTGCAGCAGTTGAGCTCACGTGTCCGGGATACAGTTTTTTTTAAACAGACTGCCCGCCGTCCAACCAACCCAAAGCTGAACTTTAACTGTTTCCGCGAAGTTGTTAGAGCTGGCACGGCACATTTTTTAAATGTTTTTTTTATATATATAAATAGTTTCACCTACACAGTTTTGTTGAAATGATCAGGTATTTCCCAACAGCAAATGTGCACACCAAGCTGTGGTTCTGTGGAAGCTAGTTTATTGTTGATGTTAGACGGTCGCATTTACAACATTAAACATGGATAATATGGGAAGATTCAAAGCCATAAAGTGTCCGGACTAGGCAGAGGAGTAAAGCCGAGATAAAGGTAGGCCACTGCATTTTATTTTAACTTCTATTGCTTCGACACTGAGTAGGCATATTCTTGTAATATCAGCTGCTGAGGGAGAATGAGATCAAAACGAGTAGCATGCAGACGTGTGTGCGTGTGCGGTGCCTATATGCAAAGATGACGACAGAAACGCGGCACCTCGCTGTGTTAATGTGTTTCTCCTGCCTTGCGGGGAATATACAATGCATCATTATTACTGTGCTGGCTTAAGAAGAGTATCAGTTCTGTCAGTCGCTTTGTATCTACTGTGCAGTCTTAAAAACTCTTTTAGTTTCTCGAGTTGTTCTGCGCGTGCAAGGGGGCGTGCGGTGGTGGCGGTGGCCTGGACACGCACCGCGGAGGTCCTCTCAGCACCGCGGTGATTGCATTTTGCGGTTATTGCGACAGCCCTAGAACCTACCCTCGTTGTAGCTAGCTTGAAACTGCCGCTTTGACAGGAAATGACGATCGGCGACGTCACGTTACGTTGCATCTTGGGTAGTTTGAGTATGAGTAGTAACCTCATGATGCATACCCAACATTTCGGCCAATCTAGTATGCATCCTGGAACTTCTCGCTTACTAACTCAAAAAGTTAGTATGAGTAGTAGGAGAAGTATGCGGTTTCGAACACAGCCACCCTCTGGATTTGATCTGATGGACACGGTGGGCGTCCACACAGACGGGCGGAGTTTCTGTGAGTGAAACCGCGGTTAGTCACTAACCGAGCTGCGTTTTCCATCCCGTGAGTCAGCGGCTGCGCTCCGTGTCGCAGCCTGTTGCTCCTGATTCTCTGACTGTGTTGCTACACGTCCAACTAAAGACTCGGTGTTGATCTTGCTTCACTGCGGTTACAGATTCATAATGCGATGAATGACTCACTATGTTTTTGCTGATGTTATCTCAGATTTAAAGTCGACGCCTCATCTGGTCCAGATAAACATAATATCTTGTTAGAAGGAGAATCTGGAGCTGGGCTCCAGCCCAAGCCTCCACCCCTCCCCCACCACACCTGAATTTGATTAAGTGGGCACGGAAAATAGATGGTTGGAGAATATGATATGAATTTGAGCACGTATCTGTTGAATTTTACTGATTATGGAGGCATTCCTGACTCTCTGGCTCTGCCATGGAGGCTTGGTGCCAGTTTTGGCACATGCTGGAGCCTTGAAATGTGCAGTTGATTTGGAGGGATGTGCAAATAAAAATGTCTGCACTTCAGTGTGTGATGGTGGGAGCTGCCGACTCCTTTCTGCTGACCCGTGCGTTGCTCTCCTCTCGCTCTTTGCTGTGATACCAACATAACGAGGAGCTTGATCTGCTCCTCTAAGTGTGTTGCAACGATGTGAGCGCAGCACCAGTGATTAAATGGTTTCCACATCGTGCTTTGTCTCGGCAGATGCTCCCTGCACCCTCTCCGTTCCATCTCCTGCTGTGACGCACATGTGCGAACAGCAACCGGAGGAGAAATCTGCTGAACATCTCTGCTGCTCATCTGTGAAAATGGCAGTTAATGTTGAGGCTGAGTGGAAAAGGGGAAGTAACATGAAACTGGAGTGGAAGTGGAAAGTGTTATTTGTGAAAACAGCCCTGTACTCCCCACTCAAATATATATGAATGTTTCTATTCAATCTATCAGAACAAAATTTAGTTGTGAGAGCGGGTGTGCCAAGTTTTACCTCCACACATTACACACTTCTACATTATCAACTTATAAACTATAAGTACTGCCTTAAAACCTCTGAGAATTCCCACATTAGACCATTTATCACCAGTCAGATGAAACAAAATCACAATCAGTGGGGTCACATGGCTCTGAAAGGATCGGATTATTGGCTAAATTACAATAAGACTGAGTTGTTCAAGAGTAATTCTCCTTGGATATATGGCGGTGCATTGGAAAAAATGCCCCTCCAAAAATAAGTAAAAAAACAACAAATACAAGACGTTTTTGCTTGAATGGAACTAGTGAAAATTGGCTTGTCAAGATTTATTGAAATAAAATGTGATATTTAGGACTCTTGAGATAAAAGTTATCTTGAAATGAGCTTTAAAACCTCTTCAAATGTAAAAAAAAAGCTTGTTTCATGTGATATGTGACTCAAAACTATTTGTTGTCAAGACTTTTTCATTTAACAAGATATTCCAGATGTATTGTCTTCAAACAAGTCCCTATATCTGGCTGAAATAGCACTTGTTAGGCAGTTGTGTCTTATATTAAGTGTAATGAGATATTTTGACTAGAAATGAGACAAATATACTTGGTAAGACTTTGATTTTTTTTCCAATGTGAATGAATGGGATCAGAGGCACAAAGCGTGTCATACCCCGGTATGATAGGTGGCGCTGTACCCATTCCAGCTGTTGCTAATAGAGCCACTTCCTGTTGACCTCTTCACCACCAACAACAACAACAAGTTGACTTTCAACCCAGTTATCTCGGGGTCTTAATCCGATCCAATTGTTAGTCAGATTAAGGTGTCTACATGCACTTAATAACTCAGTCTGATTGTAATTTAGCCAATAATCTGATCCTTTCAGAGCCATGTGACCCCACTGAGTCAATGAGAAATTACTTTTAACGAGTGGTTGCATATTATCTGCAGTCCCTCCGAGCTCGTTATTGAGTGCATCGTTCCCCGGGTAACTCCAAATATCAGTAACTGGGACAGTTTGCAGGAGAAAATGAACAAAAAATGACTTCCTGCATCAGATAACGGATAAAAACTCATCAGAAAACGAACGGCTTATGATTTATACTACAACCAGTCAGCAGAGGGCGATGGATGCATTGTAGCTTCACCACGGCTGGTTATTATTTTGGTTTATTTGGTCTGCTGCACTAATGATGCTTTAGAACATGACCCATGTGTGCACCTGGCCGAGTTTCTCCACTTCTGCGGAGCATTGGCAGTCAGTGTGGACTCTTCAGCGTGTTTGAGCTGCTTACCCTCATGGTAAATAAACTCAAAGTGGATATGCAGATTCAGCTGGTTGTATTGGGGTAGATTTGATGGACACGAGACGCAGACGATCGAGCAAAAATTCCCTTTTGGTCCGACACTAAGAAATCTTTAAAGTAAATCTGGCTCAGAGAAGCCCAGGGGAGTCTCCTCAGGGTGTTTCTGCCTTCGGTCTCACAAAGGAAAATAGCTCATAGAAATACAGCTCGCACATTCTCTTTGAATCGCTTCTGCTTTTAAAAGTTATGCCACTAAGTCCTTCAGCAATGCACCACTTAAAACTCTCTTATTTCTGTGGTGGATCACAGACCAGAGTTCCTTTCACCTGCACATCGGTATCAGCAGTTTAGGTTTAGGCTTCTAAACGCTGTGATAAACCAGTCGGGGTTTGTGAATTCTCTGTTTTTGGCCGACCAGCTTCTCCAGCTGCTGAGCTGCCCTGAAAGCAGGAATTAAACCGGTCGTTTTCAGCAGCATCTTCTGCAGATGTTTCAGAGAGTTTCTATAAAGCGATCATTTAAAAATATATATATATATTTTTTTAACATTTTAGAGAATGCCCTCAGAGCTCAGAGTGACCCCCCCCCATCAGACGCACCACAAAACGAGCTAAACAAGTCAGAAAACCAGATAAACTTTTGAACGCATCAGAATCTAGTAACTAAGGCTATTTGGAGAAGTAAGAAGTATATTTTCCTCTAACACGGAGTATAAAGTATGGCTCTTTCCCTGTCTGCCAGCCTATGAGTGTTTTGTCTGATTGGATTACAAAGTATTACCTAATTACCACAGAGCAGCTCTTTGCCTGATCCAATCTAGCAGCAGCTTCTCCTGAGCTGCCCTGTCATCTTTCTTTAGTTTCTTTAGTCTGCCGAACACACAAAGTTTGAGGGAGACTCATTCGTGTTGAAGCTGACCCTTATGATGAGTAGGGCTGGGCGAGATAACTCGTTATTATTTAACGCCGATAAATATTTTATCGCAAACTATTATTAGTTCTTATAATTTTTGGGGGGCTTTTGTGCCTTTTAATGGATAGGAAAGTTCAGAGAGACAGGAAGCAGGGGGCAGAGAGAGGGGGAACGACACGCAGCACAGGGCCGTCCGATGCGGGACTCGAACCGGAGCCAGCTGCAGCGAGGACTGAAGCCTCTTGTAAGGCAAGGCAGGTTTATTTGCACAGCACAATTCATCTACTAGGCCATTAAAAGTGCTTTACAGATACATTAAAACAGTAGAAATAAAAAGCATGATTTAAATTTTAAACAAAAAAGAAAGAAATAAGAACAATAGATAAAATCAGATGAAATCAGTAGTTAAAATGTGATTAAGTTTTGAAACTCAAGCTTCAAGCTTACATGGGGCGCCTGCTCAACCCACTACGCCAAAAATCACCCGTTTTATTATTTGTTTTATTATTGTAAAAGTCTGTTGCTCACAGGCTTTTATTTTGTAAAAGTCTGTTGCTCACAGGCTTTTATTCTGTAAAAGTCTGTTGCCCACAGGCTTTTATTTTGTAAAAGTCTGTTGCTGTCTGCTGTGGAACCGGAAAAGAAAGTAATCGGCGGATCCACCAAACCTGGAGAAGGGTACGGAACTTTTACTCGGCCATTTTCATTTTAAAGTTCTTCCAGACGGCGGAGTCGACAGAACCAAAGTCATCTGTAAACACTGCCAAGTTGAATTGTCTTCTCAGCGTAGTAGTTCCAGTCTAAAATATCACTTAAAGGCAAAACACACAACTGATAGCAGCAAGTCATTCAAGGAAACAGACAGTGGAGCGAGGCTTCTACATAAAAACTACAGAAAGATGCTGATGTTAAAAGTGTGTTTGCACAACAAATGTTATGGCACTTTCATTCATATGGCAGCACATTTAAAATAAAGCTAAATGCTAAAAGCTATACACTACTTTTGGATTCATTTTTGGATTTTGCGTACAAATGCGATTAATCGCGATTAATCAGGGAAATCATGAGATTAATTAGATTAAACATTTTAATCGTTGCCCAGCCCTAATGATAAGTGATCAGATCGGGAAGTTGGGTCGTATTCTGAATTCTGTCATAAACCAGATGTGTTGATGTTGGCACAGATGTGAAAGCAAACACGACGCCGTCGTTCTCTCCTTGTTGGGTTTTCCGTCTCTGGGCAGGATTCTGCTGAGCATCCTTCTCAGTGGGGACCTTTGATCCATTCAGACGTTATTTGTGTTGTAATAATATCGTTTCATCTCTCAGATGATGTTTGAACGACTGACTTTTTTTTTTTTTTTTTTTTTCCTCCACAGAACCCCGACATGCTGACGAGGAAGATAAAGCTGTGTCACATCAACGCCCACATCACATGCCGCCTGTGTGAGGGCTACCTGATCGACGCCACGACCGTCACAGAGTGTTTACACACCTGTAGGTCTCTCCTCACACACTCTCCTCTCTGTGACTTACTGTGTTCTCACATTTTGAAAGTCCTTTTCACTGTTCTTTCAGCTCTTATTTCAGTTTCTTTTTTGCTGCTTTTTCTGAAAGTGAGGAGTGATACTTCTGAGCTCTTTTCGTTCACTAAATGCCTTCATGTCGCGTGTTGCACCAGCAGTGAAGCATCCGGTCCGTCTGCTGGTGGGTTGGTGCTTTAATACCCACCTCTGCAGAGGCAAAAGTAAAGTAAAGACTCAAGTAAAAGTAAAAAGTAGTCATCCAAGTAATTACTTGAGTAAGAGTAAAAAAGTGCTCGGTGAAAAAACTACTCAAGTACTGAGTAACTGTTGAGTAACGTCTGATTTATTTGTTAACACAAGCATTCAATCAGACAGACAAAAATACTAAATAATCATCTTTAGGCAAATTAGAGTTCATCCAATTATAAAATAAATTAAAATGAATGAATTAATTACAAAATAGCTTAAATTAAAATAATCCAGGTAAATTCAAGTACTTCAATAAAAAATAAAAGAGACTTAGGAAATGTTTAAAACATATGTAACCCATATGTAACCTAAAAAACAAACATTCACCTATCCATGGGGGGAAAAACGAGTTTAGGAAACTTAGCGCTACATGTTTCCTCAAGTTAGATGTTGAGTTTCTGCTGAAATGTGCGTTTGTTTTGGTTGCCACAGAAGACACATAATGTAGCTGCTGTTTCTCACTCTTTGTAAGGTAAACATGCTTTCAGTATGAGGCCTCGTCTGCGTCTTCATTTCCCACCGTTGGTTCTGACATTTTTCATCTGTTTCTTTGTTTGTTTGCTACGACTGCTAATGCTAAAGCTAACCCGTCCCGCCGCTGAGATCGAGTATGGTCACGTGACCAGACTGCACGGCTGCGTCTGATTGGTGGAACACAGTCAGGTGGTAGAGCCTTTGGCGGAAGTCTCTCTCTCTGTCAGAATAAAACATTAAAATGAGGCGTACGCGGGGGGATAAAAATAATGAGGCGTAGAATACCAAAGAGGTAAGAAGAAAAGTAACCAGCTCATTGTAGCCTAATGTAGCGGAGTAAGAGGACAGTTTCTGCTGCACACATCTACTCAAGGAAAAGTAAAAAGTATAGAGATTTAAAACTACTCCTGGAAGTATAATTATTTCAAAAACTTACTCAAGTAAATGTAACTCGTTACTACCCACCTCTGCTGTTAACTTCCAGCTCTATGTCCATAAACCTGAATCTGAAAAATAAAGGTATCAGTAAATCTTTCAATAAAACAGCCGTTTTATTTAAAAATGGGGTAATAACACAGCACCACAGAGCATGTAATCTGCATACTAATATCATAAGAGGGGAGATGATGCCGTCTCTCATTCGCTCTGTGGTGCATCATTAGCGGGGTTCAATAAAGTTTGATAACACCATCTGTTTCCTCCTGCACTCGGTCATTATAATATGTGATTAGAGCTTTGGCTGTCTCAAACCCCAAGACTCCACCGGATTAAAATCTACTTACATCTTTAGGTGTCTCTAGGAAAACGGTCGGTGCATGCAGAGTAGATAAACCTGTGTTTTTTTTTATGTCTCAGTGCTGTGAATCTTCTAGTTTCTCATTAAAAAAACATTGGAGCCAACTCTTAAAGCCACCTCATGGTCACCGTGCCCTTTGAGTTGCGCAGCTCGCAGGGTAAATTGTGCCGCCATCGCCGGTCTGTGAGGAGCCAGCTGGTCCCTCTGTGGCGAACGCAGCCGCCTCAGGAAACAGAAACATGGCAACAACACGGCCGCCTGTTTTTAAATAGAGACTGAAGGAGATTCATCACCATCCACACCTCTGTGCTGTAGCACCAACGGACACAGGCGGTTCTGGCTAGATTTACTAGCCAGGAACCCCCCCCCCTCCCAAAACAAGACTTACAACATATTGTATTAATATTATTATATTATTTGTATTATTTTATTATATATAATCTTAAATACAAAAAGGTACAAAAAGAACTGAGAAAAAAACACGATAAATAAGTAAATACAGAATATAAATATCAATCACAAATCTTTAAATAACCTCAAAATCCTAAAAAATAACCAAAGAAGCCAAAAAAAATAAAAAAAGCTACTCTATGGAGCATAAAAAAAATATTCCTGCAGTTATGATACCAACAGAGCTCAGACTGTAGCAGCTGTTTTCAGCCTGTTTACAGCTGGCAGTAACATTAACATGTTGTGTTGCAAACACAAACCAGACCAGGTTGCCTTTGGGTGAAATTAGCTGCATGACATGATGCCTCAATTCTAATTCCAGTTCAGCAAAACTAAAAATCAAACACAGTCGTGGCTAATAGCAACATGTTAGCAAGAGGCTAACAGATAGCCTATAGCCTACGCCACTGATAAAAATCTGCATCCCTTTATCTTCTGCCCGTTTCTCCTCTTCTCCTCTTCTTCTCTTTCTAAACTGGGCACCTGATGGCTTCTTTGGTCTTTCACCATGATGATGATCCATGATGACACATTATTACCTTTGCTTTTCCCATTAACGCCGTCCGTTCAGCCGTCAATCAACCAAAGTCACGTGACGTAAACACATTCACTGCAGCGCCCACTCCACTAACTTGACATGGAAATGAGCGTTACTTTAGAAAACTGGCGAGTTTTTTTTTTTTTTTTTTTTTTGAGGGTGCTCGTGTTCGAAACCGCATACTACTCCTACTACTCATACTAACTTTTTGAGTTAGTATGCCAGTTTTAGTAAGCAGAAGTTCCGGGATGCATACTAGATTCTCCGAAATGTTGGGTATGCATCATGAGGTTACTACTCATACTCAAACTACCCAAGATGCAACGTAATGTGACGTCGCCGATCGTCATTTCCTGTCAAAACGGCAGTTTCAAGCTAGCTACAACGAGGGTAGGTTCACTTCCTGTTTTCAAAACAAAAGCACCAATTGTATAGTAATGGCTTTCCCTATGATAAAAGGCAACGGGTATTTTATTTTGGGAAAATAACAGGAAGTGCGTTGCTCACTGCGGCTAGCTTTAGTAGCGCCGAATTCGTGGGAACAAAATTGTAAACAGCCGGTATTTTGTCAGGTTTTCAACACGTTGGGGATCTAAACGACTACTTTCTCACCTGAAAATGTTTCAAATGTTGCTAAAGTTTACAGAGTTTAGAGCTTAAGCGAAATCAGCTTCAGGCCGGCTGATTTCGGCTCGGGCAGGGGCGAGATGCATTGTGGGTAAACGCTCTGCATACTGTCTGATCGATGAGTATGTAGTATGCGGTTTTGAACACAGCCACACAGGGCTGAGTGTGTCTCTGCGTGCACACATATTGCATCTATGCACCAAAAACATTGAAATTGACCGTTTTACTTTCTTTTGGACCATCTCATCACGCAGTGGCCCGTTTAATTTCCACGCCTCATGAGTTCAGCCGTCCTGAAACAGCTGTAGGGACGCCGGTCACACATGCAACGGGACTGAGCCCACATGGATGTTTCCAACCCTTTGCTTTGGTTTCATGCTGTGTAAACCATGCAGACCGAAGTGCAGACCGAGCAGTAAACACCATAACAGGCGCGGCTGTCGGCAGGCGGCAGCAGGCAGTGATACGAAGGGAGAGAAAATAGGGCCAAGAGATTGTGAGGTCTGACTTTTTCCTGGAGAACCATTCTGTGATGCAAATGTATTACTCTGTTGAACGCATATTGTTTTGAGAAGCAAAACGCTTTATTTTTTAAACCCCAGCCAACTAGCCGGACTACCTTCATCAACACCAAAACGAGGCTGGAACTCTGCTCACAGGACGCAGCAGGGGGTAAGAAGATGTTCAGAAATGATGTTGCTGATATGGGATGTTATACAGCTTCATGTCAGAAGAGGCGAACTGTCCCTTTAACCCTTTGACATGACGTTTTCCACTGAGGTCAAGAAAAAGAGCTGGAGCGGGAGGTCCTGGTCCTGGTCCTGGTCCAGTGTCTGTTCTTTTAGGAAGAAATCCTAACAGTAGATGAGCCTCATCAGCCTCTAAAGTCTTGCTGGTTAGCGATCAGAAGTTCGGGTCCATCCAGAGTCACATGTTGCACCTCAGGTTTGAAAAGGTTCACAACAGGAAGAGAAGAAAAGGGAAGTCTCCTGCAGAGTCTCTCAGTTTACCAGGATTCATACTGAGAAACTGAGAAAATAATGTTCTTTAACTCTGGAAAGACTGAGCCAACCAGAGGACACCAGCAGAGTCCCGGTTCTGGTCCCATGGCGGCCTTTAGACGGGTTTCCTCGACCATACTGACCAGCAAACCCTAATTTTTACTGCAGTCCTCCCACCATGATTGGTTGGCCTTACATTCCTCGTGCATTTCAGGACTTTTGATGGCCTGTTGTGGGGAAAGGCCGGCAGAACAAACCTGGTATTAGATGTTTCAGGGTCACTGAGTCTATGAGGCCTCGGCCTGTTTGCCTCATCTGTAAACTACAGCGTCCTTTTAATGCTCACATGAGATCTGGGTGAGTCAGTCGAGGGCTCAGCCAGCAGTGTACTGACACCAAGCTGATAATTGTCCTGCAGAATCCTCTGCTCTGTGGGTTTTATCTGGAGGAGCTGAACAGGAACTGTTTATCCCCAGTGCAATGCTTCCATCTTTCTGGTTGGTTAGAAGGATCAAACCAAACGTCAGGGTGTGACGGTCTGTGGCTGGTTCTCATGGACCACACCGAAGCTTTCTGCAGCTAGCACAACCTTCTTCTTCTCATTTGTAATATCAAATCTTAGACTCAAAGCATTTAAAACCAACCCAGATGTTTCGGTACCGTGTCTCTCCACTAGAGGGAGCTGTTGCACCTCAGATGGGAGCTGTTCTGCTGTGCTGAAGCATCAGTCCAGACCTGAAGCTTTGATTCTGCTTCCCAGTTTGAGCGGGGTGGGGGGCTCCGTTGGAGAGTCGAGACAAAGAAACTCACATTACGTCACCGATGCAGCTGCTCCCGCAGACCGAGCTCCACCGCAATAAAGCTGTCAGGTGTGGATGGGTTTTATTGCACGTCAGGTGCAGTAAATTACATTTCAGGGGTGTACAACTCATGTGTCGCGCTCATGAAAGGGTCTCCGGGAGAGAGATCACATCAGTGTAATATAAAGACATTTCACAGGATCAGTATTTTCATCAGAAGTCGGTTTGGGACCCCAGACGAGCACCTGAGCATCTTAATTACTTCATTTCTCTCTCAGTGACGTTTGTTTAGAAGCGACTGGTTCTCCCAGCAGCAGGTCGACTTAAATGCTGTTTTACTTCAGCGAAGGATCTTTTTTCTATTTTAAAGCTTAAATGTTTAATGATTTAATGCCGTGAAAAGCAAATAAATCCAACCTGACATGAAGACTTGGCTTTATCTGATGGAAATATTTACGGTTTACAACATTAATCATCACTGGACTTATTAACGCTTGAGAATTAAATTTGAAGAGATTTTTAATGAGAAAGTCGTGATCAATAGTTCTCCAGTTAGTTTTTCTTCTATTTCTTTGGAAATCTTCTGCTTTTTTACTCATTTTCACTCCAGTCCTTTCACCTTTGTTCTTTGTTCAGCCACTTAACTCATCATTCAGGCAGGAAAAAGGCTCCTAACTCAAGGGATGAACCAGTGTTGTGTCCACACAGAACAGACAACTTAGCAAAGAAGCCGTTTTAAACTGGATCTTTAGGCACTTTGTTCCCAGCAGCCTGTCACAGAGACACATCATTTGTTCCCATTTCTTTAGCTGCATGTGTGAAAAACGGCTTCATAGTTTCAACTTTTTTGTACATTTACGTTAAAAACTGCTTTCAGTTACCAAAAGAGTCAAATTAATATAAGAAATTCAGTTTTAACAAAATCTTAATCCCAAAATAAGGTCTAAAAGTAGAAAAGTAGGAAAAAAACAGACAATAATAAGAATTATATGTTATTCAACATCAAGAAAAAGTAAATAAGATTCAATTTAAAGCTTAAAAAAGGAATATAAGATATAATCTAATGACTAATTATGGAACAATTCATATAAATGAAATGATTAAACTGTTTTATGCCACCAGAAATGAATAATCTAGAAGCTCTTTGTGGGTTTTAGACTGGAATTAAGATTTGTTCCCATTTCTTTAGCTGCATGTGTGAAAAACAGCAAAGATAACACAGTGTGACAGACAGAAAACAGGATTTCTGCAGCAACAAGGTGATTCCCAAAGAGCTGTTAGCTGAAAACTTGGCATATCTCAGAAACAGTCTCACAGAAAAACGTGTGATGGCTACGTTGGTCCACAAGGGAAAACGTGGTTTTTTCACAATTTGGCCCCTAAAATTATGGTTTTATTTGGCCTATTAATTTACATGTGACTATCAAGTTTCCCTCAGCTAAAAAAAGAAAATGGCCGACTGTTGACCTTTTTTTTCTGTGAAAAACACAACATTTTAAGAAAGCATCTGCATTTGTGTGCATTTCGATGGCATTTCTAGCGAGAACTATGCATAATATTTTCATAATATTCGTTCAGAGAATGTAGACGATCTTTCGTTTATTAGTTTCGCCGAAGATTTTAGTATCTCCTTGGAAAAAACGTAACAATAAAACGTTTTGTACCGTTGTTAAGGTGGTTGCTATGGAGCGATGTAAATGAATAGGCCAAATAAAACAATTTTGGGGGCCAAATTGTGACAATACCACGTTTTCCCTTGTGGACCAACGTAGCTATCACACATTTTGCTGTGAGACTGGGTTGAAAGGACACAAGAAGTGGGCTGAAAATCAGTGGCAGCAGGTCTGATGGAGGGATGAATCCTCCCCAGAGCAACATTACTGAAGCAGTGTGGGATCATGTTGGCAGAGAACGGAACAAAAGGAGTTTCTGTAAATCGCTGCACCTGTTTTCTTTTATTGGAATGAACTGAGGACGCACTGCAGAAACAGTAAAATCTGCTTTCTGTGCAGCTTTAAATATGATGAACCACAGATGATCAGGATTATCACGCAGAAGTGAGAACACAGAGCAGAGTTGTCGACTAAATGCTTCATTTTATGTTTGTGCTTTCCAGATTTCCCCCTTTGGAATAAAAGTATTTACAGTGTTTACAGTGATTGCATTAAAAACACATGTTGCGTGTTGGAAAGTAACCGTTTGTGTTTGCTGTGTGTCTGCAGTCTGCAGAAGCTGCCTCGTGAAGTATCTGGAGGAGAACAACACGTGCCCCACGTGTAGGATTGTTATTCATCAGAGCCATCCACTGCAGTACATCGGGTGAGTGAGGGGCCGCCGCAGAGCTGCGCACGCCTGCGACCGGCTGCACGCCGCCGCCGCCGCTAACAATGCATTACAAAGAGCCGACGGTTTCCGTTTAATCTCTGCCGTCCCGCAGGAAACGGCACGAGCCCGAGCCGCCGTGCGTTTCCCTAAAAGATGTAACCTGAGCATCGCTCTGTAAACAAAGCAGCGCTGACACACAGTGGAGTCACATCACAGCAGAGCCTGTAAGTGGCTGGTTTCATGGAGAGCTCAGCGAGGGCAGATTTGCATGTTAATCAAACGCTGATGTGATTTCACTGATTAGTTTAATCTGTGGTTGGAATGACGAGCAGCTCCGTGTCTGCGCCTACGCCACCGGACCTGCCGGGGCGTTTAGGGTTAAAAAGGTGGCTTTTTCTCTCCTTTATTACGGTTTTATTTTGATCTTTTTGAATTTGTCGCGACCCAAACGGCAGTGGTTATGTGAACTTGTAAAGATGGTTTACAGAAGTTTAACATGACAGAGGCCGAACAGCCTCTGAGTGGACTGAACGCGGAGCAGGGATCAGCTTTCAGCACCACCAAGCGGGTTCAACATGCTTCCCAGTTTGCCTTTGATTATTGATTTAAAGCATATTCAGAAGTGTAAGCACGTTTCTCTGTAAACAGGTTTCTCTGTAAACCGGTTTCTCTGTAAACCGGTTTCTCTGTAAACAGGTTTCTCTGTAAACAGGTTTCTCTGTAAACAGGTTTCTCTGTAAACAGGTTTCTCTGTAAACCGGTTTCTCTGTAAACAGGTTTCTCTGTAAACTCTGTAAACAGGTTTCTCTGTAAACTGGTTTCTCTGTAAACCGGTTTCTCTGTAAACTGGTTTCTCTGTAAACTGGTTTCTCTGTAAACTGGTTTCTCTGTAAACTGGTTTCTCTGTAAACTGGTTTCTCTGTAAACCGGTTTCTCTGTAAACTGGTTTCTCTTTAAACAGGTTTCTCTGTAAACTGGTTTCTCTGTAAACTGGTTTCTCTGTAAACTGGTTTCTCTTTAAACAGGTTTCTCTGTAAACAGGTTTCTCTGTAAACAGGTTTCTCTGTAAACCGGTTTCTCTTTAAACAGGTTTCTCTGTAAACCGGTTTCTCTGTAAACCGGTTTCTCTGTAAACAGGTTTCTCTGTAAACAGGTTTCTCTGTAAACTGGTTTCTCTTTAAACAGGTTTCTCTGTAAACCGGTTTCTCTTTAAACTGGTTTCTCTGTAAACTGGTTTCTCTGTAAACCGGTTTCTCTTTAAACTGGTTTCTCTGTAAACAGGTTTCTCTGTAAACAGGTTTCTCTTTAAACTGGTTTCTCTGACTTTGGAGGTGTTGGCGCCCTTGTTTTCTGTTTTCCTTTCTGTTTTGTCTTTTTTCCCCGGTGTATTTTGTCTATTTTCAAAATATTATGGTCCGCACATTACTTTTATCTGTCATATTTTACTATCTTAATCTGTTTTTACCTTTACGTGCACAGGGACTACAGGTGGGAAATGAGCAAAAGTTGCTATAAGCTGGCACACGGCATCTCTTCTCTCAAGATTAATGCTTTTGTGCATCGTCCCTGTTTTAAATAAATAAATAATAAGAAAAAAAAGATTAAACGAGTGAATTAAACACCAGATGACCAATCGCACACATGGAGCTTAATCTGGAACAAACAACCATCCTTTACTTATGTGACAGCTTTAAATGAACAGAACCTGATACAGGTTAAAGAATAAAAGCCAATGAAAGTGTGCATTGGACCATAAACAACATATTTGTGTTTATTTCCTTGTGTTCAGTTTCAGTGATGATCTTAGCTGTGTTCTGTGTGGCTCTGGCTCTGAGTTAGCTCCATGTTCGGTGCCTCAGGGCCTTTAGTTTAGCTCCTTTGGTTTAGCCTCATTAGAATCGATGCTTCTGTTTTATTCACAGGAGCACTTTGACAGTCTTCTTACTGTTATTGGTCGCTGTGTCTGGCTGGTTGAATGCTCCTCTTGTGAGGGATCGTGTTGCTGATTCCCCTCTAAGCGCTCGTGCATTAATGTCTGATTTGACACTCAAACTTCAGTGTTTCCTGCAGTTTAAGTCGTTGCCGTGTAAACTGAGACGTCTGCAGACTCGTTGTTCTGCAGGAAACGCTCCATTTCAAACACATTAGCTCTTTGCACAGCTGTCTCAGTGTTTTCAGGAAATTAGGGTTGATTGGAACCATCAACAGTGATTTGAAGGCAAAATGTCCGACAGACGACAGACGAATCCCATCTGCTCATCGGAAAGATTGATCAAAGTTGATGTTGGAGACGCACTCGGCTTGCTTTAAAGCATTTTTTAAATGTTTCGCTCAGACAAACAACATTTTTGGAGCTCGGAGGAGGAAATCAGCTGTTTACTGTGTGTGGAACAAAGCAGATCAAACAGTTTTAGGCTCCGAACAACCCGAAAGCTTCCATGCACAGTGTTGAGTTTGGTGATTTGCACCATCAGCTCTGACGTTAGGAACGCTGGCTTCCATTAGCTGCCAGAACAGCCGTGACATGGGTGCTGAGTCTTTAAAGCTTTTCTTTAGTTTCAGGCGCCAAGCCGTCGTTGGCACATCCTTATGAGTCAGGACCGCCATGAATTGGAGTTGTTTACCAAAAATAAGTAAAAAAAAACAACAAATACAAGACGTTTTTGCTTCAAATAAGCAAAAAAGTCTGCTTGAAATTTTGAAATTAGCTTAAAAACCTCTTCAAATGAAAAAAAAAGCTTGTTTCATATGAAATATGACTCAAAACAATTTGTTTTCAAGACTTTTTCACTTAACAAGATATTCCAGATGTATTGTATTAAAACAAATCCCTATATCTGGCTGAAATGGTACTTGTTAGGCAGTTGTGTCTTATATTAAGTGTAATGAGATACTCAGTGAGACAAATATACTTGGTAGGATTTAGATTTTTTCCAGTGCACCCTTACGGATACTCAGCTGGATTCAGATGTGGTAAATTTTTAATTCCGCGTCAACACAACTCTCTCTCTCTCCAGAAACCACTGTTAAAGGGATAGTTTGCCTCTTTTGACATGAAGCTGTGTAACATCCCATATCAGCAACATCATTTCTGAACATCTTCTTACCCCCTGCTGCGTCCTGTGAGCAGAGTTCCAGCCTCGTTTTGGCGTTGATGAAGGTAGTCCGGCTAGTTGGTTGGGGCTTAAAAAAAAAAATAAAGCGTCTTGCTTCTGAAAACAATATGCGTTCAACAGAGTAATACATTTGCATCACAAAATGGTTCTCCAGGAAAAAGTCAGACCTCACAATCGCTTGGCCCTATTTTCTCTCCCTTCGTATCACTGCCTGCTGCCGCCTGCTGACAGCAGTGCCTGTTGCGGTGTTTGCTGCTTGTGTAACCGTTGTCTGCGTTGTGCTGCGCTTTTAGAAGGACAGACGCTCTTTTAGCTTCAGGACTGGACTTTTATTGCCTGAATAACGATATGGAAACCGACTGGTCAGCTCGCGATCAAGCACAGTTTCATGAGAGAAAGTTAGCAAGTTTAGCTTAGCCTTCGAGCCAAGATCGCTAACAAACATTATATTAACATTACAAAATAAAAACACATTTAGTCAAATGCAATGCTGTCGCCATCTTACTGAGCACAATATATAATAATGATCCTGCTAACTGTATTATTACATTACATACAGTTTCAGTATAACGCTGTGTAACAAACCTACCAACGGCTCAATCCTCGTGTACTGGGACTGGGCCTACATCACAGCCCATATTTATGTGCTGAGGACAGCCCTGCCAACCAGTGAGCGTCCATGATACACAAATAAAGGTAAATATGATTGGCAGTCACTGTGGAAGTGGAATCAACAGCCAACCCGTTACACTCGGAAGCAGGGGACTGCTCGGTCTGCACTTCGGTCTACACAGCAGGCAGTGATACGAAGGGAGAGAAAATAGGGCCAAGAGATTGTGAGGTCTGACTTTTTCCTGGAGAACCATTTTGTGATGCAAATGTATTACTCTGTTGAACGCATATTGTTTTGAGAAGCAAAACGCTTTATTTTTTAAACCCCAGCCAACTAGCCGGACTACCTTCATCAACACCAAAACGAGGCTGGAGCTCTGCTCACAGGACGCAGCAGGGGGTAAGAAGATGTTCATAAATGATGTTGCTGATATGGGATGTCACACAGCTTCATGTCAAAAGAGGCGAACTGTCCCTTTAATGTGTGGCGGGGGGAGTATACCGGCAGGTTTTCTGTGGTTTCCAGCAGAATATGTCCCAGAGCATCACACTGCCCCCTACAGCTTGCCTTCATCCCGTCACCACGGACACGACCGTCCCCATGGCGATTCATCACCAAGCCAACATCTTCCATAGCACCGTGACTTAGTTCTGATGTTCAGTTTTGGTGTCTCGGCGCTGGATACGCGTCGGCACGAGCATCCGGAGTGGTGTGATGCCGAGATTTGAATGGAGAATCAGTCACTGCAGTTCTTATCCTGAACAGTAGGTGTCACTGCTGAGAAAGAAAACTAACGGATTTAAAAAAAAAAAAAAAGGGGAAAAGTTGTCCAGCTTAAGGAAACCAATGGATGCCTGTGCGTGCATGAGGCGACATGGGAAAGAATAAACTCCTTTTTAACAGGAAGAAACCTCCGGCAGAACCAGAACCAGGCAGGGCCCATCTGCCTGGACCTTAACTACATCTTTAAGATGTGATGGAGCTCGGTCATTAAGAACTTTATATGTGAGGAGAAGAATCTTAGATTCTATTCTGACTAACAGGGAGCCAATGAAGAGAAGCTAAAACCACAGCTTTTCTGCATCACTCTGACACAGGATGTTCCTAATTTTGACAATATAACGAAGGTAAATGAAAGCGGTTCTAGAAACCTGTTTTATAAGTGGGTCAAGAGACAGATCCTGGTAAAAAAATAACTCCTAAGTTCCTCACTGTAGTACGAGAAGCAAAGGAATACCATATTATAGAGCAACTGTAGGAGCTGCACGGTGCTCTCAGGTCACCAGAAGTCATACAAATCAAATCAAATCAAATTTATTTATATAGCACATTTCATGTACAAACAATTCAAAGTGCTTTAAAATAAAAGCATTGCAGCAGAGAGTGGAAGAAGCATTAAAATACATAAAAGAACATAAAGAGAAAATAATAAAATCATTTAAATGAATTTAATAACAAGCAACAGTCCAGATAAGTTCAAAGATATCGTGCAGGTTTCATGCATAGACACATGAGAACAGAAATGTCTTTAACCTGGATTTAAAAATGTCTCCATTTGGTGAAAGTTTAATCTCCTCTGGCAGTTTGTTCCACTTGTTTGCAGCATAACAGCTAAATGCTGCTTCTCCATGTTTAGTCTGGACTCTGGACTGGACCAGCTGACCTGAGTCCTTGGATCTCAGAGCTCTGCTGGCTTTATATTCTCTGAACAGATCACAGATGTAAACCATCAGCAGGCTTTTAAAATCTATTCTGTGACCGACTGGAAGCCAGAGTAAAGATTTTAAAGCTGCTGTGATGTGTTCAGATCTCTTAGTCCGGGTTAAAACTCCAGCAGCAGCGTTCTGGATGAGCTGCAGATGTTTAATGCTCTTTTTGGGAAGTCCAGTTAAAAGAGCGTTACAGTGATGGAGTCTGCTGGATTGAATTGATTAGGCCTGTACATATCAGCTTTACTAGAACTGCTGTATTTTTAGACGTATGTTTTTAGTTTCAACAATTTTTATTGATTTTTCACAATGAATTATCGAACAGAAATACAGACAGCAATAAAAGTTATGAAATAAAATAAGTAATAGATAAGTACATTCAGATATCTTAAGAAATATACATATACAGTATATATTTAAAAAGGATAAATAAAATAAATAAATGTGTAATAACAATAATAACAATAGTAGTAATAATAATGATAATAAGGGTAAAATAGAATAAAGTAAGATTGATTAAAAGATAAAATAAAATGAATAAGTAAATAAATAAATAAAATAAAGTAAATAATAATACTAATAATAGTTTGAAGAGGGAAAGGGGGGGTCCGTTCTCACTTCTGTATTGGTGTCTTAATCCTCATTTAACGGAGTTTGTAGATGTATGTTTTCACAGTCATTTCTTTCTTTTGCCTTTCACATGTGAAAGATGACAGAAATTTCTATTTTGTCCTATTTTTAACGCATTTATTTAAGTTCAATTGTATTTTTTTGCATCTAAAATATGTTTTTTTGCGAGGTCAGAGTCTGAATGATTCGACCTGAAGGTAGAATAAGACAAACAAAGTTGTAATTAAGCGACATATTTCAGGTAACTGTTGCAATGAGGTTGCACTACCAGCTCCGTCCAGCAGGGGTCACTGTTTCCCTGCCACGGGGGGAGCATCACTGCTGATTTTTGGCCCCCGATACAGCAGCTCCTCAGTAAACAGCTTGCTGGGTTATGTTCCTCCACAACACCGCAGCAAACCCAACACGTTGTGTCCGTCAGCCGACCGTCGAGGCTGGGTGTCAAAACGCACCGTTGTGGTGATGGCAGACCTGAGCTTCCCCCACTGTGCCGCCGTGTCACCAGCACGGGGAAAAGCTACTTAACACTCGGACTGACAACAGCATATGCTGCACAAGAGTGTCAATTGGATTTTCTTTTCTTTTTTTTTTTTGTCGTAACACATTTGACATTTTCCCGTAAATGCCGTCCTGAGATTTGCAGCTTTTTATCAAGCGAGAGAGAGAAGATGTGTCGCATAAATCTACAGGTTCCCACTTGTTCATCCAAAGACTTATTGTCTCCTTTGATACTGCTGCACCTTTAGGGTGAATAGCTACAATCTCTTAGTAAAAAAAACTCAAAGATTAGAGGAAATTCTGTAAAATAAAAACTGAAAGTTTGGGAAAACCTTCGATTTAAACCTGGAAACCACTTCAGATCAAACCTGTTCAGATGTTCATTTTCCTTTTTGTTGGATGTAATAAAAAGATTTAAAAAAAAGATAACTAATCACTTTTTTTTTTTGTTCTTTTCAGCCATGACAGAACAATGCAAGACATCGTCTACAAGCTCGTACCGGGGCTTCAAGAGGGTGAGTGTCACCATGTGTCGTCAGAGGTTAAAGCTTCACTGATGCCTGCATATAACACAACATTTTAGCAACATTTTCCTGCCGCCGGGTGGATTCAGAAGCCTTAAGATGCAGCTTTCAGTGCACAGATGTAGTCACACACACTTTAGGGAATCTTTAAAGCAGTGATACTCACTATTGTTTTCACAAGAGCCACATTGGCAGAGCAAAATCAAGGGCAGAGCCACTTTTACCACAACATACTAAAGTCTCCTTTTGCAAATATGCATTTCTACAGATAAAACATCCCACAGAAAAAGAAACAACACAGCCAATACATTTTAAATTCAGACCACATTTACCTTAATACTGGGCTGAGCAGAAGCTGGCGTGCATGTCCTTGACTTTCTTCATGTTGTATTTGTAGTTTGTTGTAATCATAGTGAGACATTCAGGATGAGCATGGTTTTTGTGCTGGTTTTTGCCCTTTTTTAATTAAAAACAGATCCATGGTGCCTGCATCTTGCGCTGGCTAAAGGAGCTAGCGTGCTCTGCTGTCAGGTGTGACGGTGGTTTAAGCGGGCTGCGTTGCCAGGTTTAACAGTTCCCCCTTTAGGAAACACCATTAAGCCTTAATTAATACTTAATACAAATACTTAATACTACAAAAAATGCAAAATTAATAAAAAAATACCTAATACTGTGCAGTATTCGCTGTGTGTTATATGAAAAAATGTTTTGTTATTGTTAGCATATAGTTATAAGCTACTATGCGAGTGCGAGCCGCCAAATAAAGCTTGAGGAGCCGCACAATGAGTATCTCTGATCTAAAGTCTGGTTTCCCGGCGGTGATCTTGAGAAAACAAAACATTTCTTTGTATTTTTTCCTCTCGTGCAGCGGAGATAAAGAAGCAGAGGGAGTTCTATCAGAAGCTGGGCATGGAGGTGCCCGGGGACATTAAAGGAGAGCTGTGCAACATGAAGACTCATCAAGACCAGCGCAATGGTACAGTCCCCCCCCGCTCCCACACACATCCCCCCTCTGCTTGTTTTTATGACCACAGATTCTGATAAAACTCTTTCTGTTGGGTATAAACTTTAATGTGTTCGGTGGATCGATCCACCCACCGACCCGTCAGGGTTTCCTTTTCCAACTCCACTTGATGGGAGCACATTTCACACACTGGGGCCACAGCGTGTCAGCGGTTGTTGTTTAGCTTCATTAAGTGATGAGTGATGAAAGTCCTCCAAAGAACCGAAGGGGGTCAGCTACAGCCCGATGTGGTTTAATGGAGAAACGATGGAGGACTCAGGCTTTTCTGACTCACCACAGGTTGTTTATCTTTTTTTCTCCATTTATTCTGAGGATTTATATTCCTGCCAGGTGACAGAGTGGTTAATACTGCCTGCATGAAGTCATAATGTCAAACACAAAGGATGAGAGCGTAAAGATCTGTATCAGCATGACGTTACGACTGCCCTGAAGCTTCGATGTTTACATCCTTTTTTACATAAAAAGCATGGATGTGTGCACAGTGTTGGCAGCAAAAGTCTCGCTATGATCGCCTGAGAGCTGGCAGCAAACGTTGTAAACGTTACCTCCACCTGTTGCTGCACAGAGGATCCCAGCTGAGACGCAGTCGCACCTTTTTGGATTCTGAAACTTGCAAAATAAATGAGTCTGTTTGGGCTCTTCGTCTTGCTGGTTGAAAAACAAAGCCGTGAGTGAGAGTCTCCTGCACACATAATCTCACAGCAACATGTAGGCGGTGCCCTACATGTGACTCCGGGTCCATACGTAGCCGCCCTGCCTGGATAAGACATTGCATTGATGAGGGTGTGGTTTCCTGCTGGAAGTACTGAGCTTATAACCCCTGTTTCACAATGTGAATCAAACACAGAACTGACCGAAACAAGAGAGAATTTGGTTATTATTTCGGTAAATTCACCTCATCGTCTGGTACCGAGCAGGCCTGCTGTCCCCTGCCGGGAGGCCAGAGTCCCCTGCCGGGAGGCCAGAGTCCCCTACTGGGAGGCCAGAGTCCCCTACTGGGAGGCCAGAGTCCCCTACTGGGAGGCCAGAGTCCCCTACTGGGAGGCCAGAGTCCCCTACTGGGAGGCCAGAGTCCCCTACTGGGAGGCCAGAGTCCCCTACTGGGAGGCCAGAGTGCCAGAGTCCCCTTCTGGGAGGCCAGAGTCCCCTTCTGGGAGGCCAGAGTCCCCTTCTGGGAGGCCAGAGTCCCCTTCTGGGAGGCCAGAGTCCCCTACTGGGAGGCCAGAGTCCCCTTCTGGGAGGCCAGAGTCCCCTTCTGGGAGGCCAGAGTCCCCTACTGGGAGGCCAGAGTCCCCTTCTGGGAGGCCAGAGTCCCCTACTGGGAGGCCAGAGTCCCCTTCTGGGAGGCCAGAGTCCCCTTCTGGGAGGCCAGAGTCCCCTTCTGGGAGGCCAGAGTCCCCTTCTGGGAGGCCAGAGTCCCCTGCCGGGAGGCCAGAGGGCCAGAGTCCCCTGCCGGGAGGCCAGAGGGCCAGAGTCCCCTGCCGGGAGGCCAGAGGGCCAGAGTCCCCTGCCGGGAGGCCAGAGGGCCAGAGTCCCCTGCCGGGAGGCCAGAGGGCCAGAGTCCCCTGCCGGGAGGCCAGAGTCCCCTTCTGGGAAGCCAGAGTCCCCTTCTGGGAAGCCAGAGTCCCCTTCTGGGAGGCCAGAGTCCCCTTCTGGGAGGCCAGAGTCCCCTACCGGGAGGCCAGAGTCCCCTACCGGGAGGCCAGAGTCCCCTACCGGGAGGCCAGAGTCCCCTACCGGGAGGCCAGAGTCCCCTTCTGGGAGGCCAGAGTCCCCTTCTGGGAGGCCAGAGTCCCCTTCCGGGAGGCCAGAGTCCCCTTCCGGGAGGCCAGAGTCCCCTTCCGGGAGGCCAGAGTCCCCTGCCGGGAGGCCAGAGTCCCCTGCCGGGAGGCCAGAGTCCCCTTCTGGGAGGCCAGAGTCCCCTGCCGGGAGGCCAGAGTCCCCTTCTGGGAGGCCAGAGTCCCCTTCTGGGAGGCCAGAGTCCCCTGCCGGGAGGCCAGAGTCCCCTTCTGGGAAGCCAGAGTCCCCTGCCGGGAGGCCAGAGTCCCCTGCCGGGAGGCCAGAGTCCCCTGCCGGGAAGCCAGAGTCCCCTGCCGGGAAGCCAGAGTCCCCTGCCGGGAAGCCAGAGTCCCCTGCCGGGAAGCCAGAGTCCCGTGCCGGGAGGCCAGAGTCCCCTTCTGGGAGGCCGCAGCCTGTGTGCTCACAGCTCGGCAGAGTTCAGGATTAAAGTGGCTGAATTGTTTGAGTGTGAATGTCACGTTCTTCTCGTTGCACTACATAAAGAATGAGACTTTAACGACTAACATTAGAAGCACAACCAAGAGTAACAGCAAGAACCCATTAAACCGTACAGATGAAGGCAGTTTAGCCAATCAGAACGAGCCTCAGGCCTGGTGTGAATGTGTGTCCAGAGGGCTGTCACGCCGGCAGGCCTAATCGCTCGCTTAATCCCTCTCTCTGATTTTGGTAATTAAGGCTCAAATGGAAGTGGAAGTCTTCTCCGGCTCCCGGGCCTCGTCGCTTTAAGTCAGTTTTATCTGAAGCGTGCAAACACACGCACCGACGCGTTTTAATGTGGAGACGCCAACAGAAATGGAAACCAGGAAAAAAACAACTATAATCAGATGTGGTTTTTAAAGTTGAGATGATTGATATGCTGCTCCAAAGCTGATAACTGGCTGGTTTCTGGTCAAATGTGTTTAAAGCAAGACTCCAGGAACAACTCTGGCCTCTGTTTTCTGTATAGATGATGATGATGATGATGATGATGATGCACAGGCTTGACAAGCACATCTGCTTTTGATGTTTTCAGACAGCCAAATGAAATCCGCTTTAAACTTGGTTATTCCAGTGAAAACACCACAAATGGTTGAGTAACAAATGAAATTAAATGTGGTAAAATGGTTTTACGGATGGTCAATCATAGCAGGAGTTTTGTTTTCTGACATTTACAGGAAGTAGCTTCTGTTTGAGGTTTGAAGGGAAAGTCGTGTCCAACACACAACAGACAACGTTTGGGTTCGAAACTAAAGAACGTGCAACACTCGGGATGTGATACTATTTCCTGTCTTCACTTTCAGCATGAAAATGGTTCTTCCATAGTATGATGATGTTCCGTAGTACAGATGATAAAGAACAGAATAGTTGGGAATTGGATGTCGGTTCCTAAGAGTAATTAATACGAAAACACCCATTTTGTGGCCACAGAATAGAGTTTAAATGCCTCTCATCATGCCTAAAGACGGCTCTTGGTAACAGGCTACATAGGCTCTAGATCAGGGGGTGTCGAACTGCTCCGTGAAAGGGCCGGTGTGGCTGCAGGTTTCTCCTGGAGGTACCGAGGTCTAAACTAAAGCTCAGAGGAGACAGAGCTTTTAGTGTTTAGCTCCCAAACTATGGGACGATCTGCCGTTACATATCAGAAGTGCCCCTTTATTTTCCACTTTTAGAACTCATCTTAAGACACATTTTGATTATTTGGCTTCTAACACATGTTGAGACTTTTGCTCTTACTTCTGTTATCGTGTTTTATTGTTTCTGTTTGTCTGTACAGCACTTTGTCGCAGCTACTGTTGTTTTAAAGTGCTTTATAAATAAAGTAGTAGTTGTAGTAGTAGAAGTTCTTAACCAGTTCAGTCTATTGAATGAAACGAATCAGCTGTGCTGCCGAACAGAAACCTGCAGCCACACCGGCCCTTTCACGGATCAGTTTGACACCCCTGCTCTAGATTCTGGATAGATGGCCAGTTGGGGCCTAATAAATCATTCCTTTCTGTCAGGACCCGGCTATGGACTGTACTTCTGTACGATGGACGAGTGCTTTTCTAGTCTCGCTGACCACTCAAAACACATTCACCCATTCACACACAATCATACAGCACGTCTTTAGGCTGATTTATGGTCGCCTACGGAGAGCCCTGTCCGTCAACAGAGACCCTCCCGGAGACGCTCTCCATTGGCCAACATTCCAGCATCATTTCCGGAATCACTTTTCCGGTTTAGCTCCTTCTCTCGGAACAACAACGCCGCCATTTTTGAAAGAGTTTACTGTGTGCCGGTCAACATTTGGTCAAAATTATTTGCATTTCAACATCAACAAGCTCCAACTCCAACAACAGTCTTTCTCTCTCGGTCGCCATCGTTCGCTGTGAGGAGTGGAACGGAGCCGGAAGGTGAACAATCAATCAGCCACTTTCACCATAGACGTCGCCAGATTGGGTCGTCTAACGTGGCGATGCCTACTGATCGGGAGGCGAACCGCCTTGGGTATCCGACATCCAGACAGAGAACTTCGAAAGGACGGAGAGTCTCTGCGTGACCACGGAGACGGATTGACGGATAGTGACGGAGAAGCATACCGAGGCCTTTAGTCGATACCTAACTAGGTGCATCGGGAGGCAACGTGGGGTTCAGTGTCTTGCCCCAAGGAGCCTTCGACTTGTGGAAGCCGGAGTCGAATCACCGGCTTTCCAGTCGGTGGAGGGGCTCCAGCTTCTATCCGATTACTTTGTGCATCGATGTAACCTGCCAATGACGAGGATTTCTATTAAAAGAAAAGCAAACCTTTTGGGTGTGAATGATGAGAATGAAGACTTGAGAGCTCTCCATCACTTTGGGAAAGAAACCGGAGGCAAAGAGAAGAGTCTGAATTGATTCCCAACCATAGTTCTGACACACCAGGCACAGCAGTGTTTCTGCAGCATGGTAGCTGCCGTTCACACGAGGAGAGGAAGCCCTTTAAGGCTGTTCATGATTACTGCAGAAACTGTGCACGAGTCTGCAAGGATTCTTCTGTTTCATGACTCCATTTTCCAAAGAATTTCAGAAACTTTTCATTCTTGGCGAGATATATACCGTTGGGGACGAAAAAAGGAACCCTCAAGGCTTCTTTACTTGGCAAAAACCGCCCTGAATTGTTGCAGCGTTTCTTAGGAGGCTCATCAACGTCTCCGTTTTCCCCTCCGGCAGATAAATGTGCTGTTAAATCCATGTGCTTGTGCAACAAAACCAACCCAAAAGGAGTAGAGCGAGGCAGTATGTGCAAAGCAAAATGCTTGCAAAATGCAGTTGTGTCAGCAGAAGCTTGTTTGTGTGACGTGCCCTGCGGCTGATGTGGGATAGCAGCAGTAAACCAAGAGTTTAAAACGCATCATCATCAGAAGTCTGAACGCATCAGAAGTTGAGTTTCAGGTTCATGTCTCACAGCTCGGCTTGCACTGCGCTGATGAAACCATGAGCAATGTCCATGTGTACGCTCTGCAACATCACAGAGCTTTAAAGATGCTTT
Organism: Odontesthes bonariensis; assembly: GCF_027942865.1. Classification (NCBI taxonomy): domain Eukaryota; kingdom Metazoa; phylum Chordata; class Actinopteri; order Atheriniformes; family Atherinopsidae; genus Odontesthes; species Odontesthes bonariensis. Next base: position 35,036,296 of record NC_134518.1, read on the forward strand.
TTGCACCTTTCTGTCTGAGAAACCCTCAGATGGTGAAGTTCGACTGGAGCTGAACTCCTTTTACACTCAACTATCGGCTTTGGTCACCCAGAAACTCTTGGAAAAAGAAGCGATCTAACCAGATCTAACCAAAATAAATCTACCTCTGTCGCACCTTTAATCGCACACGACGGATCAGCCCCCCTGAAATCCCACACAGCGAATTTAAAACTATGTACGGGCTGCTTTACGCCACAGGGAAGTAAAAGGATTTGTTTCACAATGTGGACAACAAGAAGAACCTCCTGATCACAGCTGAATTACACAGACTCGTTAAAGGGTTTCAGTGTCGAGCATCAATGGAGAATTAACATCCCGGTCCCATAATGATTTAGCAATTTCAACTAAATGAACATTATCAGTAAATGAGATGTTGGAGGGCACCCTGGATGGGTCACCAGTCCATCAAAGAGCCACACAGCCGTGCACGCTCACCCTTAGGGTCAGTGTCGAGTCGCCAGTTAAGCTGACGTGCATGTTTTTGTAGGGCATGTCCGAGTCCTTCCATCTGCTCCTCACAGCTCTGCAGGGAGCAGAGTACACAGCGAGGTACGGGTCACATCCGGACTGCCGAACGTGCAGAGCCGTGGCCATAAATGCTCCATATCAGGAGGAGACGTTTTCTTTCTATTTAGATTAGATTAGATTAGATTGTACTTTGTTCATCCCACAATAAGGAAATTCACTTGCAACAGCAGCAACAACAGACATGAACAAGAGATTAAAAAAAAGAGAAAAAGCAAGGACTAAAAAGTAAAGTGAGCTTGTATAAATAATATTGCACATTGAAATTCAAGAAATGAATAAAATATTAATAAATACAGATAAAGAAAAATCTCTATATGAGTGGTGGATTGTCATGGAAAGGCAACAACATGAAAAGTCAACATGAAACCTCTCCTTCTTGCACCGTGGGTGTAAAAATGGCTGAAGCTCCCACAGAGTGGTAGAAGGTCCTGAGGAGAGGCCTCCAGAGTCTCCTTTGCAGGTTGAGGCGCCTCTGGCCCTTCTTGTAGAGGGCTGGTGTGTGATCAGTCCAGTTTATTGTTGAGGTGAACACCCAGGAATTTGTAGTCCTCCACCATCTCGATGTCCAATCCCTGGATGTTCCCCGGTGTGAAAGTGGGGCTTTTTCCTCCTGAAGTTGACGACCATGTCCTTCGTTTTGCTGGATTTAAGCTGAAGAAGGTTCAGCTCACACCAGCTGACACAGTCCTCGATGACCGTCCTGTATTCCAGTTCCTCAGAAACGCATCCAACGATGATTCGGTTTTGACTTTGGATTCACAGCTCAAACATGTTTGATGGACAAGTGAAGGTTCACCAACAGAAACATTCACATTATCGCCGTCACTTTAACTGGATAAAACCTTCAGAGCCTCGACTCTGTTCCGTTTACTGAGCTCTGCCTCCGATGGAGCGTAACAGGCTCATTTTTCTAAATTACCTTCTTTTCTGAGCACTTAAGGCGAGAAGATTGATCGACATGATGAGTCTGCAGAGTACGCTTTTATCTTCCATGACAATGCAAACTCCCACGCTAACACACACAGTTTACTCCATCTCACTCCCGATGTACAGTAGCCTGAAAATGTCGCTGCGCACGCCTTCGGGATTTTAATGTTGCTGCGCGATCCCATAAATCATCAAACAAGACAGAAGATAATTTTCTAATCGTGTGAGAGCAGACAGAAAGAAGCAGGGCCTTTAAATCTGCAGCCATCTTCATCACCAATGCCGTCAGCTCCGACACAAACCAGGACCTGGTGTCCTGAGAGCATTCTGCATACTACATACTACATACTGCATACTACATACTGCATACTACATACTGCATACTACATACTACATACTACATACTGCATACTGCATACTACATACTACATACTACATACTGCATACTACATACTACATACTACATACTGCATACTACATACTGCATACTACATACTGCATACTGCATACTACATACTCATCGATCGGACAGTATGCAGAGCGTTTACCCACAATGCATTTTGCTCCTGCCCGAGCCGAAATCAGCCGGCCTGAAGCTGATTTCTCTTAAGCTCTAAACTCTGTAAACTTTAGCAACATTTGAAACATTTTCAGGAGAGAAAGTAGTCGTTTAGATCCCCAACGTGTTGAAAATCTGACAAAATACCGTCTATTTACGATTTTGTTCCCACGAATTCGGCGCTACTAAAGCTAGCCGCAGTGAGCTAACGCACTTCTGGTTATTTTCCCAAAATAAAATACCCGTTGCCTTTTATCATAGGGAAATCCATTACCATACAATTGGTGCTTTTGTTTTGAAAACAGGAAGTGAACCTACCCTCGTTGTAGCTAGCTTGAAACTGCCGTTTTGACAGGAAATGACGATCGGCGACGTCACGTTACGTTGCATCTTGGGTAGTTTGAGTATGAGTAGTAACCTCATGATGCATACCCAACATTTCGGAGAATCTAGTATGCATCCGGGAACTTCTCGCTTACTCAAACTCGCACACTAACTCAAAAAGTTAGTATGAGTAGTAGGAGAAGTATGCGGTTTGGAACACAGCCCATATCTCAGTAAACTGCTTTTTAATCCCTTTGCAAACATAGTAAATAAGTTTCATTGCTGCCACTGAGGATGCAGCTGCAGCACAGTTACAGTAAATATGGATCAACTGTGCAACCGTCACTGGGACTGAAGAAGAGGATGTGGAGAAGCAGAAGAAGTTAAGATACTAAAACAGAATAGTGACACTGAGCAAAGCCTCCTGAGATGCAATAAGCGAGGTTGTTGCTGGAGACGATCGCCATGGAGATGCTGGAGCGAGCTCGGTAACGCTCTGGGGAATCGGTGCCGGTTGGCCCGGTCGGACACCGAAGGGTGAAGCAGTCTCATGTGCAGCCTGAGCAGGAGGCGGCTGTTTGCACTCACATTCACTGACTCACAAACTCTGTTATTACCTGCAGCAAATCCGGAAAGAACAGGCTGATTTTCTTTTGTTTTTAAAGGTTACAGAAAAGCAATATCCAACTGTGCAGCAATTCTGTCACAGCGACACAATTTCGACTTTGATAACCAGGTTTCATATCTAAAAAAAAATCCAATACTTCAAAGCCGGAGCGTCGCAGCCAACGAGGAAAATCCATAAAGAAATGTTTGCTGTAACCGCGGCCGTCCTGATGTTGTTTCACTGAAATTTCATCAGCTGTTGGGATGTCTCACTCTGTTTATGTTCCTGAAGCGCTGAGACGGGATGCTGCTGCAAACCCAAACACTTAGACTGAGCTGTCGGTGGCCCACACCACCGCAGCTGAGGTAAATAAGAGATTAAAAGCCGTCTCAAACGGGCACAGAGCAGATCTGTGGCACAAATCGTCCAAAGAAAGGACACAAAAAGTGAAAGAAGTTAAAACTCCAGCAACCGTTCGCCTGTTTGGGATCATCGTAACGTGTAGAACAAGCAACATTTAGCAAGCGGGGAAGGTCTTTAAAGAAAGATTATATGGCCTCAAGTCAGGAGTTACATCCTAAACATGAAAACAGGCCTCAGCTGGGCAACGATTACAATGTTTAATCTAATTAATCACATGATTTCCCTGATTAATCACAATTAATCCAAAAGTAGTGTATAGCTTTTAGCATTTAGTTTTATTTTAAATGTGCTGCCATATGAATGAAAGTGCCATAACATTTGTTGTGCAAACACACTTTTAACATCAGCATCTTTCTGTAGTTTTTATGTAGAAGCCTCGCTCCACTGTCTGTTTCCTTGAATGACTTGCTGCTATCAGTTGTGTGTTTTGCCTTTAAGTGATATTTTAGACTGGAACTACTACGCTGAGAAGACAATTCAACTTGGCAGTGTTTACAGATGACTTTGGTTCTGTCGACTCCGCCGTCTGGAAGAACTTTAAAATGAAAATGGCCGAGTAAAAGTTCCGTACCCTTCTCCATGTTTGGTGGATCCGCCGATTACTTTCTTTTCCTGTTCCACAGCAGACAGCAACAGACTTTTACAAAATAAAAGCCTGTGAGCAACAGACTTTTACAATTATAAAATGAATAATAAAACCTGCGTTAATGCGTGATAAAATTATTAAATAATTAGCGAGTTAACGCGATAATAACGAGTTAACTCGCCCAGCCCTATTTATTAGTGCTAATCACTAAAAGAACGAAAGCAACAAGATGCATGGAAACAAAGCCACTGCATCAGAAACTAAATATATATTCTGTCCATCATGGATGGAGTGTAGAAATAAAGCTTTGAAGTAAAGAATCTTTTCTGACGGGAGAAGTCGGTCCCTGCTCTGTTGTTCAGAGCTCTGCTCGTTGTGTCTCACCCTGAGAAGTGTTGCAGGGGGCTGTGGGCATCGTCATACACAGAAAGTCACTGAAAGTTGCCTAAAGTCTGAGCTTTAAAGAACATTTCTACACTGCTGGAAGAGGGAAGGTTTCCTGTCGTTACTTACTGGCTTCAGAAAGTTCCAAAGTGCCTGATTCGCTCAAAACTAGTGAGTGGATGTTTAGGCTTTAGACTTGTGGTGGATACCTGCCGGTAAGGTTAAGCTTTGTGGATTATTACTGTATGAATACATGTTACCACGCACTGAACTGGCTGGAAGTTTGTGATATAAACTCTCCCGGATTAGCCGGTTCAGAGCTGCGTCGCCTACAGAAACGTCTCCCTTTGTTTTCATATCAAACATGTAAGCAAAAGTCTGTGTTTGGGATGCTTTGCACAGTGTTGAGAGGCATTTTCCACATGTTATTACCTAAAAAAAGCTGCTGCACACTGGATTCCTGCACGCTGTTAAAGCAAGCTGGTGATAATAAAGGCCACAGTTCATTAACCAAACAGAGAAGATGAATGCGGTCGACTGGGAACGTTATTCTTGCTCGACTTGGATTCAGCAGAATAACAAACAAACCCGCTCCTGACCCAAGCGGCCCCTTTGCTGGTCCACAGCGGGGCTCCGGGCCCAGAGCCAGAGGCCAGAAGGGAGCTGGTTCTAAGTTTGATTAAGCTGGATCCGAACCAGCACCGGAACCACCGATGTGGAAAAAGAGCCGTGTTGAGCAGCGAGGTGTTCGGCGTCGGCCCAAAAGCTTCGTTGTGCCGAGTGGAGAATCCCAAAAAGTGCTGTCGCACGTTTGTTTCAGCATCAGTCTGTCAACTTTCTCTGATTGTTCACTGAGAGGTTTCTGCTGGTCCTGTTGGGTTCTGAATAAAACCACCTCCTGCAGAGCTTCATTTAAAGGGCGATTACACGTCTGAGGGTGCCATAGCAACGCGCTCTTTAGAGGGCGCACCTCGTGCAAAAGCACGTTCGTAACACAGGTGGACGGAAGAAAAACATAAAGAAATGATGTTACAGGACCGAGCCTGTGCGCACGTCGGGCCACGCCCACACCGTTTAGAGTTTGAAAAAGTTTCTCCATGATTTCCCCCCCATGTCTTCAGAGTAACCTGGCCAAGTCTGAAGTCTGTAGCATTAAATCTGTGGGACAAGTTCGATCATATTCAAGGCGTGGAGAAGAAAAAGACGTTTCCAACCACCAGCAGGTGGCGCTATAGGTGGATGTCACTATGTTAATATGTACGCGTTCAGGCTGGGTCCAGCATTCACCGTATGAAGTTTGGGACAGATTGGATAATGTATGTGGGAGTTATAAGCAACTTCATTTTTTGTGGCGAGTGATGGCGAGTCATCAAACTTTGAGGCGTCCCCACGCCCTTTAAGTTTTGAAGAAGTTTCTCCATGAATCCCTCCCCCCATGTCTTAAGAGTAACCTGGCCAAGTTTGAAGTCTGTAGCATTAAATCTGTAGGACAAGTTCGATCATATGCAAGGCGTGGAATCGGGCAAAAATGGCACCAAAACGCACCTTCCATCCAAAATGGCCGCCTTCCTGTGGACGTGGGACCATGGCGGCATGAGACTTTTTTGTGCGTCTGGGCATGATGAATGAGTGTACCGAATTTCGTCATCCCACGTGAAACTAACCCCAATGCGGGGAGCATTTTTAAGCATTGTAGGGGGCGCTACAGAGTCAGTGAGCGACTCCCAAAAATATAAAGTTTAGATTCTTTCATGTCGTCGACTGGCAGGTGGCGCTCGCAAAATTTCCTGAGTTTTCGCATACCTTTTGCAAAGAATAAGAATAACTCTTTGCAGTTTCACTGCTCGGCCCCTAAATAAAGATAAAGTCTGAGAAAAGAGGCGTTCCTTCAGAATCTAAACTGCCCTTTTGTCCCTTTTTGTTTCCCAAACAGGCGATACCAAATCAGAGGAGACGACCAATAAGGAGGCAGGAGAGGAGAAACCGGAGGAGGACAACGACTATCACCGTAGTGATGAGCAGGTGAGTCTCATCTTTCCTGATCTGGCCTCAGACAGTTGGTTAAACGCCAGCTGAACGTGACTTTAAGCGACATTTTGCTGAGGACATGTTCCCCGTTGGCGGGACGGTGTGGGAGTTAGTCGGACTGTAACGGGGACGGAGACGCTGGACATTTTAAAGGTCCCCTCGTCACACCTGGAGCAACATAAACAACAATCTTTCAGCTTGTTGCCGTGGCCACAGAGATCTGTCTGCATGGCTGAGTCCTGCCACAGATATCTTGATTCCTGTAATTGAATTTGGATTGAAAAGTGCCCCCAGTGTGCTCCTCCAGGCTGTTTATTAATTACCGGCTTGTTTTGTTTTGGGGGCTTTTTTGTGGCTAACAGATCCGCACCGCTGCCATCCAACGGCACACATTTAAAATGGAAATGAGCTTCTCTTCCATTTGTGTTCTGCCTCATTTATAAAAGCCTGTGAAATAATGATTAAAACGAGGAGTGGACTTATTGTTATTGCTGGACAGACTCTGTCAGGAGCACCTCTGAAGATGTGGCTTCTGTCGAGATGAGATTCAGGACTCGTAAAAACAAGCCAGCCGATTCCAACGAGCTGCTTCTTTGCTGCCGCGTGGGAAAAGTGAACTCTGCAGCGCTGCAGAATGCACGCGGAATAGTTAATATGGCCGTCTGAATCCAGCAGTGTCAAATGTCATGGGCGGAGGTGGACTGGCGGGGGGGCGGATGACTCGTGAAACGTGGAGAAATTGCAGGATGGAGAGAGAAAATGGCTGCTGATGGCAGCAAGTCAGCAGGCGGGGTGAGGAGGGGACCCTGAAAGTAAATGTAAATGTACTTTATTTCTACAGCTCTTTACAGACAATCCTTACGATGTACCAAAGTGCTTTACAGCAGGTTATAAATAAAGAGAAGAAGAAGTAAAAACAAATAAAAACAATAAAAGAACAGTGAAAGCAATTAAATCGAATAAGATAAAATAACTAAAAAACAACTGTTGCTAATAGAGCCACTTCCTGTTGACCTCTTCACCACCAACAACAACAACAAACTCAGGCATTGGAGAAAGATGGAGAACGCAGAGCCAGATGAAGCTACGTCCCTCTACATTTGCTCTGTGATGAGCTGCTTGTTGCACAAACTCGATGCCCAACGGAGCATTCTCCATCGCGTTGTTTGTTTCTTTCTGACGGCGACAACAACAGGAATATCGTCTCCTTTGACTTCCGGGTCACGACCCCGGGAAAACATCTGGAGCATGCGCAGAACGCAAAGTCTGATTCACCACGTGCTTCAGCGTCTACAAGCAGGTTTAGAGTGACTTTCAGCCCAGTTATCTCGGGGTCTGAATCCGTTTTGTCAGATTAAGGTGTCTACATGCACTTAATAACTCAGTCTGATTGTAATTTAGCCTGTCGGCCTTCTAAGTTTCCAAACTATACTTTCTGGTGGCAACAGGTGGTTTGATTCTTGCACTTCAGACTTGATTGTTTAAAAAATATATGTAGTTTATTTCCAACAAAATCTGAACAAAACAATAACTAAAAATCTCTTACAACTTAGATCAAAAAACGAAAGTTAACTTAATCTGATTTTACAAGCTCAAAAAGTGGTCAAAAATAATCATTTTACCAAAACCTCCCGTCTTCACAGCGGACATCTGACAAACAAAAAGCTCCTCCAACACGCCCCCCCGGTGTGTTCTTAATCTGTCTAATTAATCTAAAAAGTTGCCAAAATAATCTAAACAATTTCAAATATATAAATTAATTACAGATTTTGATTCCAAACTAACTAAAGTATATTCTAACTGCCCAAAGAATACTAAATTGATAGAACTTATGATTTACAAACATAAATGGCCACAACATGGCCAATAATCCGATCCTTTTGGTGCCATGTGACCCCGCTGAGTGACACCTGGCGGGGGGTGGGGCTACACCTGGAAGCTGATGTGTTGGAGGTAGAAACCTCAGAAGAAACGGGGCACCGCATCTCTGGAAATAGGACGGTTTATCTCCAAGGAGACGAACAACAACACACAAAATGAATAAAGAACTGAAGCGTTTGGCCGTCACAGTCTGCTGATTAAACCGGGACGGCAGAGGTGAGTTAGAGGAGCTCGCCTCGTCAAACTTAAAATTTAACTTCATTAATTTAGTACGACCGGCTCCTGAGATTCAAGAGGTTCTGCAGCAGATTGAAATGTTATTTTTTCCCCTGTTCAGCTCACTTTAGGATAAATAAAAGGTTTAGAACAAAGAGGATGGCTTCCTGCAGTAAAAGACTCGCTTTGAGGAAACTTAATGGGATAAAATTCCTTCAAAAGAGCAGAGTATGCTGTGTGTTTGAAAAACAAAAGCAGGTAAAGGAGAAGATTAGGAAATTCTAAACAAAATGATGCATCTCTGAGCACAGAAATAAGACTCCAAAGCTTCTGGAGAAAGGCAGAAGAGGGATAACAGCAGGTAAAGGAGAAGATTAGGCAAAGCAAAAATCACAAGAAGGCAATAAAATCATTAAAATATAAATAAAATAAATAAAATAGATAAATAAATAAAATAAAATAAATAAAAATAATAATAATCATTAATTAATTAATTTAAAAGTGAAGAGTGCAGATAAAATACTTTATTAGGAAATTCTAAAGAAAACGATGCATCTCTGAGCACAGAAATAAGACTCCAAAGCTTCTGGAGAAAGGCAGAAGAGCGATAACAGCAGGTTCAGTCAGGGAGTAAAACAGTCCCTGGAGTCCAGATCCTTCTTCCTTCCGCCATCACTCGGATGTAAGAGTCGGCAGGCGAAGCGGCACGCATGGCCGGTCTCCAGAACGCTCCCTGCTGCCTCCTGGATGACCTTTCAGAGTAACCTTGGGATGTGACAGCTAATGACACAACAAAAGCCCCGTCCATTATCAGTGGAGCGCGAAGAGGTGGTTTCAGAGGTTAATATTTCCATCTGAGGATGGGGTCCCTTTCTTTCTCTCTGCCCACCCACCGAGCGGCGCTGGTTTCTTTATTCATTAAGTGTCTGAGTCGGTGAACGTGCAGCATTCTGCTGGGAAGCATGGATTCTGCCAATTCTATCGATCGAAGCGTTTTCCAGTACTGTGACCACAGCAGGTGTAATCATTACCAGAAGCAGCCTGAAGCTCTCCCGGTCTTCCACCGACGCTCCGTCTTTTTATTCATAGACGCACGTCCGATACAATCCGGCTCAATAAAGGGTTCAGCCCCAGAGAAGTGCGTCCTGCAGCCTCTTATAAGTCTGCTGTGCATGTAAACTTTCTCCTTACGGGGATTTCAGGGCCAAGCTGGAAGTGTTTGCTTTTGATTGACGAACCTGCAGAAGCTCACGTGCTGAGTTCTCAGGATTTAACAGCCAGCCTGAATGAAACGTGGGGATATGAACGGATGGCGTGTTCTTACTGATGGGTTAGAGCCACACACTGGAAAAAATGCCCCTCCAAAAATGAGTAAGAATCAAGAATCTTTATTGTCACTATGCAGGTATAATGAAATTTACTTCAGGAGCTCTTGGCTTTGGATACACAAAAAATATAAAAAGATATCTAAATAATATACAAGAGAATAAAAATAGTAAAAGTTAAAGTAAAAAGTAAAAAGTTACAGTGCAGTTAGAGTGAAAAAACAACAAATATAAGACGTTTTTGCTTGAAAAAAGCTAAAAAATCTGCCAGTGGAACTAGTGAAAATCGGCTTGTCAAGATTTCTTGAAATAAGATGTGATATTTGGGACTTTTGAGATAAAAGTGATCTTGAAATTAGCTTAAAAACCTCTTCAAATGTCAAAAAAAGCTTGTTTCATAAGATATGTGACTCAAAACAATTTGTTTTCAAGACTTTTTCACCTAACAAGATATTCCAGATGTATTGTCTTCAAACAAGTCCCTATATCTGGCTGAAATAGAACTTGTTAGGCAGTTGTGTCTTATATTAAGTGTAATGAGATATTTTGACTAAAAATGAGACAAATATACTTGGTAAGACTTTGATTTTTTCCAGTGCAGCTATTTGTTTTCAGCGTGTTGGAACATCTGAGGGATTCTTACAGTTTAAAGGGTTGAAAAAGAGAGAAAAGAGATCAGAATCCAGCATTTAATTGATGCGGTTCTCCAGCAGCTGGCAGTTTACTTTGGCCGTGCCCTGGATTAGTGTTACGGGCAGATTTGGAACACTAAAGACAGAAATGTTGCGTTGAATCTCTGCCAGGAAGCAGGAGAATAATGAGCCTGAAGCTTTCCCCGCCTGATGTTTTCTTTATGTGCTGCAGCACCAGGTCTGTGTGCGGAGCTGAAACGGCCTCACACTCTCATCATGTAATGAAACCGCCGTGCGGGCCACCACCGAGCAGCCGCTGAGTCCAGATCACCGGCGAGGCTTTTATTTGACATTACGAGGCTCCCGCTGGAAAGGGAATTGGTGACGATGTTGGTCTTTGCTTATTGGAGGGCAGGCTGTGCACCGGTGGGTGTTTGAGCACAGAGAGGACTTCAAAGTTTAAACAGAGACCAGGGTATTGTTGGCTCACCCTGCCTCTGAGGAGAGGAATGAAAAGGGACGCAGGGACACCCACACATCAGGAAACACAGAGCTTCTATGCTTCTGGTTTCTATCCTGACATGTGAGGGACGGTAGAGGTGATGCATTCTGGCTGCTGCGACCATCGACCGCCCAAAACCGCCCACCGTGTCCCCTCAGGGAGAAAACAACTGCACACCTTCATGAAGGTGAAACCAGTCCTGTTTTAGCTTAAAGGGACAGTTCGCCTCTTTTGACATGAAGCTGTATGACATCCCATATCAGCAGCATCATTTCTGAACATCTTCTTACCCCCTTCAAGATTTCTTGAAATAAGATGTGATATTTAGGACTTTTGAGATAAAAATGATCTTGAAATTAGCTTAAAAACCTCTTCAAATGAAAAAAAAAAAGCTTGTTTCATATGATATGTGACTCAAAACAATTTGTTTTCAAGACTTTTTCACTTAACAAGATATTCCAGATGTATTGTATTAAAACAAGTCCCTATATCTGGCTGAAATGGTACTTGTTAGGCAATCGTGTCTTATATTAAGTGTAATGAGATACTCAATGAGAAAAATATACTTGGTAAGATTTAGATTTTTTTCCAGTGTACACAGGCTTGAGTTTTTCTGAGTTTTTTTTATGTTTTAGTGACTTCAGAAATCCAAATATTTGCTCCCAAGCAAAAAAAAAGTGATATTTTTCCCAACAGAAAGTATCCTACTTTATATCTCTGCAAGTTAACGGTGATAATCATCCTCTGTGTGTGTGTGTGTGTGTGTGTGTGTGTGTGTGTGTGTGTGTGTGTGTGTGTCCTCCAACAGGTCAGCATTTGCTTGGAGTGCAACAGCAGCAAACTTCGGGGCCTAAAGCGCAAGTGGATCCGCTGTTCAGCACAAGCCACGGTCCTCCACCTAAAGAAGTTCATCGCCAAAAAGCTTAACCTGACATCGTTTAATGAGGTATATAGTATAGTATAATAGTAGGTGTACAATATGTAAACTACAATAGGTGTAGTTTTACTGCTGGAGTCGGACTGTGAGGGAATCCGTTCAGGTGGTGTGGATGAGCTTTGAGCTCCGGTCGGATTCCCCAAAGACCAGCGAGTCACGCGTCTCTGGTTTTACAACTGAAATATTCCACAAACTTTAACCAAATTTCCCCGGGTTTGTGTCAGAAAGTGTGATATCGTGGAGTGGATTAGTGGCAGCTTTGAGCTAATCTCTTAAATCTGGATCATTTGTTTGAGCACCAGCCGGGCGGTTGTGGGCCTGAAAGTTTCCCTGATTGCAGAAATCCAACACAAAGGTCAGATTATAGTATTTTCCTGCTCTGACTCACGCTCAGCCTTTGTGTTGGTTATATTTAGCGTGAAAACAAGCCCTCATGATATCTAATTTTCCATTTATTGTCTCCCCCGCCCCGTTTAGAGCAGCAGGGGGGGAAGTGGGCCGTAATTTGACAGATGGATTTTTAGATGGCTGTGAATAATCGTCGGTCGCCCTCTTGTTGTCTGTTTTTCCATTTTCTCTGTTTCTTTTTGGCTGTCACACAGATGAGTGGGCAGGCTCCATCATATCGTCAGCCTCCACAACGCGAGGCGGACGCTCTCCCCGCCAGCTATTGTTGTGCTATTTACCGCTGTGAAAAGATGCCGTTTGAAACGATTCAGCTTCCGAGCGCGGAGCCGCACAACGGCGCTTTGTGGGAGAACAACGCAGCACTTAGTCAACGCTCGTGTTTACACGGTCGCCATCGTGGTCATGCCACCCATCTGAGTGCTTCTGCAGGAAGTGCGTCCACTAATGGATCAGAAAGAGAAGAAACGCCCAAACTGACACGCTCGGATCTGAGTCAAAGAATCCTTTCGGCTTTATTTAAGTCCATTAAAACTTAAATCTGTGACTCCAGCCTTTATTTAAGTCCATAAAAACTTAAATCTGTGATCCCAGCCTTTATAAAAGTCCATAAAGACTTAAATCTGTGATCCCAGCCTTTATTTAAGTCCATAAAAACTTAAATCTGTGATCCCAGCCTTTATAAAAGTCCATAAAGACTTAAATCTGTGATCCCAGCCTTTATTTAAGTCCATAAAAACTTAAATCTGTGATCCCAGCCTTTATTTAAGTCCATAAAAACTTAAATTTGTGATTCCAGCCTTTATTTAAGTCTATAAAAACATAAATCTGTGATCCCAGCCTTTATTTAAGTCCATAAAAACTTAAATCTGTGATCCCAGCCTTTATTTAAGTCCATAAAAACTTAAATCTGTGATCCCAGCCTTTATTTAAGTCCATAAAAACTTAAATTTGTGATTCCAGCCTTTATTTAAGTCCATAAAAACATAAATCTGTGATCCCAGCCTTTATTTAAGTCCATAAAAACTTAAATTTGTGATTCCAGCCTTTATTTAAGTCCATAAAAACTTAAATTTGTGATTCCAGCCTTTATTTAAGTCTATAAAAACTTAAATCTGTGATTCCAGCCTTTATTTAAGTCCATAAAAACATAATCTGTGACTCCAGCCTTTATTTAACAAACACAAGCGGGAGAAATGCTTCTCTGCCTGTTTACTGGCCATCTTCACTGCAGAAATGAGACTTTTTAACGGTCTGGGAGCTGAGGACACTGATTGTCGCTGTTCTTCAGAGGAAACACGGCGACTGAAATCTGATGTCGGCCACATTAAAGGGAGCCATGTGAACAGGATCCCGACAGTAAATCAGATGTCTGCAGTCTGAACGTAGCCCAAGCGGTGAGCCACGATCCAGAAGGACTAAACCCTCCGAAGCTCCTTTTATGTCCGATCCTGACACCCTAACCTGCTGGTTGTTCAATCGTTCCAGGCTTTCTTTGCTCTCTTTGCTCTCTCAGATCTTTTTCTGAGTGAGATGCTGTGCGTGTACCTCTCCAGATCCATTTGATCCTCCTTATAACCTCTCAGCATCTCTTTCTTTGTTGGTGCACGTGATGCCATCGTTCAGTTTTGCAGACTTTTCATCTTTGAGTGATTAGAAATGAAGTCCTTACAGTGACTCGTTCAGTCAGGAGATCCAAACTTTGGGATCATTTATAGCCTAAAGTAAATTGGTTTCAGTGCCTTCCTTCATTATTTGAGCTGTTAAGTGTTGGAGACTGTTGTCGGCATTGAGGCCATCTGCTGCAGCGTCATCCCCCTTTATGGCTGCATGCTCACTGATGCCAGTTAGCAACATCTGCCGTCTGCTTTCAGTAAAGTATTTTGACTAGAAATGAGACAAAAATACTTGGTAAGACTTTGATTTTTTTCCAGTGTAGTGTGGGATGTCATACAAAAGAGGCGAACTATCCCTTTAAGGACGAGCGTCTCCCTTTCTTGAGAGTTAAGACACAAACTTGAGAAACGAGCCCCCACTTTAATGACTTTGAGTTCCTTGGAGCTGCTTTAGTTCCTCTCTGGATGGCAGACGTCACAGTTTCCATCTCTGTCGGTGCTGATAAACTCGCCTGGCGTCCTCTGCTGGGAGCCAGCGGGCGGCGCTGTGGCGGCGTTGCTCTCCTCTCTGCTCTGCCTCTCGGGATTGACGAGCAGATGAGAGAGACGCTGCTCAGCAGAATATCAATGTTGATTCACAGGGGGGAACCTACACTGTAAAAATCAAAGTCTTATTAAGTATATTTGTCTCATTTCTAGTCAAAATATCTCATTACACTTAATATAAGACACAACTGCCTAAAAAGTACCATTTCAGCCAGATATAGGGACTTGTTTGAAGACAATACATCTGGAATATCTTGTTAAATGAAAAAGTCTTGAAAACAAATTGTTTTGAGTCACATATCATATGAAACAAGCTTTTTTTGACATTTGAAGAGGTTTTTAAGCTAATTTCAAGATCACTTTTAACTCAAAAGTCCCAAATATCACATCTTATTTCAAGAAATCTTGACACGCCGATTTTCACTAGTTCCATTGGCAGATTTTATTGCTTATTCCAAGCAAAAACGTCTTGTATTTGTTGTTTTTTTTAACTTATTTTTGAAGGTGCATTTTTTTCCAGTGGTCTGCCATACTTTTTATTTGTGTTTTTTATGTTCACTTTGACCCTAAGAAGCAATAATCAGAGGGTCTGCTCTGCCGGAAACATGGCGGGGAAAAAATTGCGGCCATTTTGGTGTATGTACCCTTCATTATTTGATAGAAAATGTTGGAAAATTACAATTTTCCACAAATCCTCAGTGGGTTGGGTAAGCTGTCAATAGAACAGAACACATGTGGAGACAACATCCAGTTAAATTATAACTCTTAAAATACATTTCTACATGATTTTGGCTCAATTTAATGCAAAATTTAAATCACTTTTGCAAAGAAATCAGTCGTTTCTTTCATTTTTTTCCCAATATTTTCACCTTTACTTCATTGGCAATCAATTATTCCCCCAAATTATGACATCAGTCAATATGCCATTCTGTTCACCAAACAGTATACTCATTCCATAGAAGAAATGGTCATATTATCATAAGCTTCCTAAAGAAAGGGCGAGGTCAGAGGGAACAGGGCGTTTGCTTGCTTCTCACTTATGATCAGATGCAGAGCTCCAGCTCTCATCACATTATTAACCTCCCTGTGGGAATCTGAAGCTTTACTTCCTCAGATGCTGCTCACTAAAGTCGCTGCCTGCTTCTTTTCACAGCTGGACATTTTATGCAACGAGGAGATCTTGGGAAAGGACCACACTTTGAAATTTGTTGTCGTGACGAGATGGAGATTTAAGGTAAGCGCTGGTTCGAAGACAATAAAATATGCTTTTAGTCTAAATGTTGCGCTGAAAAGGTGTTTAAGGTGTGCTGCCTTCGTTCAGTCCTGATAACAACAAACATCTTTAAAAACACTTTTCTAGTGGGATGACTTGACTTTAAAGCTTTTTATCTCCTGAAAATCTAGATTCTAACCTAGTTTTCTCTGTGTGACGTCACATCAGGTTTATTTAGGGCTGTTAACTCGTTATTATCATGTTAACTTGTTAATTATTTAACGCTGATAATATTTTATCGGGCATTAACGCAGGTTTTATTATTGTAAAAGTCTGTTGAATGCATCACATTCACACAGTTACAGCAAACACCACAAAGCATGGAGGAATAAAATAAAGAGAAACTAGCAGCTAACATCACCGCTACAGGTGTGAAGCTAACAGAGCTAACCGGCGCTACTTCCTGTTTTACTCGTTTCAACATAAAAGCACGTATTTCAAAATAAATAAGAAAAAAAAAAACTCCTGCATTTACAGCCAAGTTGAATTGTCTTCTCAGCGTAGTAGTTCCAGTCTAAAATATCACTTAAAGGCAAAACACACAACTGATAGCAGCAAGTCATTCAAGGAAACAGACAGTGGAGCGAGGCTTCTACATAAAAACTACAGAAAGATGCTGATGTTAAAAGTGTGTTTGCACAACAAATGTTATGGCACTTTCATTCATATGGCAGCACATTTAAAATAAAGCTAAATGCTAAAAGCTGTACACTACTTTTGGATTCTGCGTACAAATGCGATTAATCGCGATTAATCAGGGAAATCATGTGATTAATTAGATTAAACATTTTAATCGTTGCCCAGCCCTAGGTTTATTCAACATTATGGTAACGTCATCACTAACTGTGCTGATGAGTTAAATGAGGTAAAGTTGAGCTGTGAGGGGATTATTTTGGAATTAAACTTCCTATTGTTTGAGACGTGGTTTGATCAGGTATCTGCCGTGTTTGAAGACGTGAGCTCTACCTCACCTCATGAAACAGTAAAAGGTACTGTGGGAGGAGCCTGTAAAAAGGCTCCATATTGGAAAATGAGGGAAAGAAAAACCCAATAATAATGCAGCTCGTCACGTAGCCGCTAACCGAACTGAGTGATGTCGGGCGAAGCTAACGAATAAAGGAGCTTCTGTCGGGTTCTAAGCTGTTTTTGTCTTCTGTTGCTTGCAGAAATCTCCCCTCCTGCTTCATTACAGACCCAAGATGGACCTGCTGTAGCTCCAACGGACCCAATGGTTGTTTTCTTATTATTTTCTTGGCCCGGTGGCCAGACTGTGCCGAAAACCTTTTTAATTTATGCAAAGACGATCAACCAACACCAAGCAAAACACCTGACGGTAAAAAGTCAACAAAAGCCAGCAAAAATCGACCATCTGACATGAGAAAGAAGAAAAAAAAACCAACCTGGCAGCACAGAAACTGCAACACTGGCGCGTTTTTAAGGAACTGAAACAACCATTTTTTTTTTCGTCCGCTACATCCTACATATGTGAACAAAAAAAAGAAAAAGGATAAAAACAAAAACAAATGGAGAGAAAGCATATATTTATACTTTTGTACAGAAGAGACACATGAACCAAGACACTACTGGTGCTCTGTTTACACGCAAAACAAGATGTCCGGAGTCATGTGACCGTCTTTTTCAGCTTCATGCAGACTACGCCCTCCGACAGAAGAGGAAGGTCTTTGTTTTATATATATATATATATACATATATATATATATAAAAGGTGTCTTTTCACAACACACTCGACATGTCTTTGGGAGCACAGAAAATATATGGAAAAGTTCTATAACAGGCATCAGTTTTAAGCCGTTATCGACCGTCTCTGAAACCCTTTTTATTAAGTTTTTTTCATCATTTCATTCTGTCTGATTTGCTATTGGATTCCCCGATGATTGTCAAGTTGTGAATAGGCTAATTTTCTGTGTAGTAATTTATGTTCTATATACCAATATTGTACATAAAAAAAATGTCATTACAGAGAGATTGAAGAGAGACTTTAGACTGTTAAAGAGTGGATCCCTGAAGTGCTAATCTATATGTTGGGCGATACGTGTCCGCGGCTCAGAAAAATTAGGATTTTTAAAGACAGACTCACTATCGGTATCAAAATATATAAAAGCGTCTTTATGTTGTCTGAGAAAGACACGAAACAGCTATATCAAATCTTCCTCTGTTTATGTGTATGTGGGGTCTAAATGTGTGGAACTGCTCCGGGCTTCTGGGCAGAGAAGGAAGAGACTGAACTCCTCATCTCACGGGAAACATTTAGTTTGAATAATTTCTCCTCTTTATTTTGCGTTAAAGTCAGCGAACTCTTGCCCGTAAAACGCCTGTAAGATGTAAAATATGACGCCGTTTTTGGGGCAGAGATGTGCTGGAGTTCCTCCCGCCAGTCGGTTCCTTTCACTGCAAAACTCCCAAAGCTGCAGTGGTCTCGCTCGGCTTTAAACGGCTTCGGTTTTCTCACATTTATCCAGATCCAAACACGACGAAACGCCACTGATCGATGTTTTGGGGTTTATTTCAGTTCCATCTCACTGCCAGCTTGAGATGCAGAGTTGCACAGTATTTAAGAGCATTTCTGGCGTTAATCAGATATCATTTTTATGATAAAAAAAAATCAGTATGAAATTTAGCGTTATTTTGCAGAATAGCCAGTGTTCAAGATCGACTTCTGAAGAAACTTTCCGAGTCTTTTTGAAAACAACAGAAAACACTAATTCAGGTATCGCACTGAGATTTTTGAACATTTTGATAGTGAAATTCAGAATAAAAAAAACGACCAGGGTTTTGGTCGTTTGGTGCTTATAAATGTCTGTTTCTAATCTTAAGACCTGCTGTGCTGTTCTTATAACCGGGTGACGCAGCAAAGCAACAACAAAATGTCTTAAACCTTCTACGGGACACACTCTGAACTGTCTTCAATGTTCTGGACGCTGGGTCAGACCTCAAGCAGTATTACCTCATCAGTTATTCACCCGACAGCCAGAGTCGGCCTGTGTTTGTGTGCGGGATTCTGAACAAGCCTGTAAGGACATCTGAAATAAAAACCAACCCTACCACCAATGCATTATCGCCCCCAGTTGCAACCAAAACTCCTGCTCGTTTCACTTCTTTTTGCTGATGTTAAGGCCCTGAATACGTAACGTGTGCATTGTTTTTGGTTTTTTTGGTGCCGTCATTGGTCCTTTAATGATGGAAAGTGATGGTCACAAGTGTCCCTTTGTTCAGTTTTTGAATTAAATGACAAATGGACAGTCTGATCATTCGGTATTTGGGATTTTTTTTGGCATGAAATTCTCAAACGGGCTTTGGCTTGAGATGAAATTCTTTTCAGGGTTTCATCCTCTGATGATCGTACGACTTCTGTTCATGTGCTTTGTTCCCATTTTTTTTTTCTGTCTCGTCATCCGAACTGGAACAAAATGTGATTGGACCTCTGCAAAAAAAAAAAAACACTCGCCACCATTGGAACACTTTAACTGTGGAAAAAAACGATTTGTTCTCAAAAAATGTTGAAAGAAAAAACCAAAAACAATGAGTATTGTGTTTGTTTGTGGTGGAAATCCTTGCAAATGTAACGTGAAACACTGTGAGATGTTCCGTATTTGGTGTTTTAAAGGCTCATGCTTCTCATCCGTCACGAACCTGGTGCATTTCATCTCGCTGTCCGAGACGCTGCTGAGCCTGCGCTGAGCCTGCGCTGAGGCTGCGCTGAGGCCTGCGCTGAGCCTGCGCTGAGCCTGCGCTGAGGCCTGCGCTGAGCCTGCGCTGAGGCTGCGCTGAGGCCTGCGCTGAGCCTGCGCTGAGCCTGCGCTGAGCCTGCGCTGAGGCTGCGCTGAGCCTGCGCTGAGCCTGCGCTGAGGCTGCGCTGAGGCCTGCGCTGAGCCTGCGCTGAGGCCTGCGCTGAGCCTGCAGCTTCAGCTTCAGTTTCAGTCCTCCGTGCAGCTGTTTCACAGCCACGTTCTCATCATGTCTTCGGTGTTGTTAGCTGGTTAGCTGTTAGCTGGTTCTCTGCTGCACGTCGGGCCCGTTCGTGATGAGATCTCTTTGCTGTCCATCAGCTTCTTCTTCAGGTGATTAAGCTGTGAAACGGCCAACACGGTGCTGCTGTAACTAAGACCACAAAGAGAAACTCTCATCAACATATTTCTGCATCGCGCTCGGCTCTGACTGGGCGGCTCGCTGCTGTTTAGACTCGATTCAAACTGAAGTCACATCGGTGCTGATTAGTTCCGCTTCTGTTTCTCTGAACCTTCACGTCGGTTTTTGAACCCGATTTTTTTTTTTTTTTTTTTTGCCCTCATCAGAACGAAAGTCGGTCTTTTTTTTATTATAAGTTTTTAATTCTACAGTAAACACATTTCAGCTGAGGCTGTTTCTGAGGCGTCGGGATGAATGTGACGGACCTGATGGATCATGTGTGGCGGTCTGACCGCTGCTGGTGCTTTCTATGGTGCTAAGAACTCCTCGTCTCAGACCGTCACCTTTTTCCACAGCCCCCCCCCCCCCCCCCCCACCTTTCTTCTTCTTCTTTATTGATCTGTTGGCTCTGCCCACGAGCTCAGACCGGCTCTGGAAGGCAAACTGAGTGACTTTTAAAGGAGTCCCCCAGACTGTGACGGGGAAAATAAAAGCAAAGTGGTGAGACGTTGGCTGTGCTCGCACCAATTTCATGCCTCAAATAGAAATCACACTTATTACGGGCTGCTTTGGTGAGATGTTTGCGCCTCAGTCAGATTGAGACTTGCTTCAATCTCTTACTGATAATTGACTCGGCCAGACTTTTTTTTTTTTTTTAAAAAAAGCTGATTTTTGTTTCATATCCTTCATGTTCTCTGGAGCTCTTGGGAGATCGGACTTTCTGCTGGCTTTTTACTGGGACCAACGTCAGGTTTCAGGAGGCCCAGACGGGTTTGAATCTCTTCCATCTTCTCTGGGGGGGGGGGGTTCTCCTGCTTCTCGTGGACGGTCGGTACGAGCAGACTGCAGTTTACTCTCACACCAGGATGTGAAGCTGAGGAAACTCTGGCTGCTTTGGGCCGTTCCTGAACTCTGAAACAGCACTCTCTGCTCTCTGAAATGGCAGCAGCCCTCATCTCCAGCTTCGTGGCATCTTGAAATGGTCCCTTGTGGGTTTACTCCGCTGTAACGAGCATCCACTCTGGGAGGTGGACGCTCTCTTTGTTTCCCGGCTCCCTCTGCTTCTCTGAGTTCTCTGGAAAGCAGAGTAATCTCACCGGCGGGTGTGATGAGGGTCCGTCTGAGAGCGCAGACTGAAAACACTCCAGAAAATCCAGCTTCTTGGTTCTCTAAAAGCCTCTGAGAAGCGTTGCATCGCCCCCCGTGGCGTGATTCGGAGTCTGAGCCGGTTAAATTATGGATTGTTTCACTTTTGGAGGATCCTGGCTGTTGCTTTTAGAAACTGATTCCAACTTATCTTTGAGGATGGCTCCAAAGCCACCCGATCTCATCCATAAATCTGTCCGGGTTCTTATTTATTTTGAATCAGAAGGAGACTTCTGCTGCAGTTTCTTCATTAATAACTATCGCAGAGACTTGCAGGTCCCTTTTTTTTTGCTCCGACTGTTCTCGCCACCAGACATTCTCTCTGTTTTTATCTTTTTAATCCACGTGTTTTTATGTCCAAGCATTGTTCCGTCTCTGTGTAACAAACACAAAACTTCTTAGGTCAAGTGTAAAAAAACAAACAAACTAAACGAAAAAGAAATGGTGTGAATCCGGCTTTGTATTTGTATTTGCAAGGAAAATGTGCAATATGTGGTTCTCAGATGGTTCCGGGTTTCAGCGCAGAACTCCATTATTGTTGTTTTTCTTTTTCCAGTCAGTTCCTCAGGTCGTTAAATGCCTTCAGGTCCTGAGGGTGGCCAGGAGATCTCAGAACATACACTAATGCACCCAAAATACAAACGACTGGAGCCTCGTCTCTGTTTCCTTTTTCTTTTTCCCAGGTTAACGCAGGCACTTATTCAGGTGTCCATTTCCTTGCCTCCTTTTTGTATTGTTATTTATTGCACATGTAATGAACTGGTTTCCATTTAAACACATGTAATTCAAGGAGTTTTGGGGTCTAGAATGGGGGCTGGAATTTCTTACATACAAAACTACAGGAGCTTTTGTCAAAACCTAAATGTGTATTTCATCAATAAATGCCTTTAAAAGTGTCCTGTGTTGATTTAATTTCAATTAAGATTCTTTTCTCTGTTGTTCACCCACAAATGTTCCTGTCTTTTAGCTTTTTTCGGCTCATTTCTTTGGTTTTTCCAGCAGATTTGGGAGCTGTTGGGTGAGTAAATAATCAGTTTTCTACCAAGTCTTCCCCCTAGTGGCCAAATAAAACCAGACAGAAAGTAAAAAATAGTGCAGCTTTAATCTTATCCAGCAGAACACAAAGAAATGAAGACCGTCCCTCACTCACTTTAAGAATTAAAATAACTTCCAGATTTACAAAGGTCTTTATGACTTTTACATGCAGCAGATGAATTTTCTGCTGCTTCTACAACTGCTTAATTATTAAACATAATTCTATTTACTGTTCAGGTTTCTCTTTTTTAAACAATACTTTTAGATATATAGATAAATATGAGCTCATCTGTGATGATGATATATGATTCCTGATTGTTGTGCTGTCGTGGAAGATCATTTTACAGGATAAATATGGTGTTTTCTTTCAAGGAATCACCTTGTTGCTGCAGAAATCCTGTTTTCTGTCTGTCACACTGTGTTATCTTTGCTGTTTTTCACACATGCAGCTAAAGAAATGGGAACAAATCTTAATTCCAGTCTAAAACCCACAAAGAGCTTCTAGATTATTCATTTCTGGTGGCATAAAACAGTTTAATCCCGGAATTTATATGAATTGTTCCATAATTAGTCATTAGATTATATCTTATATTCCTTTTTTAAGCTTTAAATTGAATCTTATTTACTTTTTCTTGATGTTGAATAACATAATTCTTATTATTGTCTGTTTTTTTCCTACTTTTCTACTTTTAGACGTGATAACATTAATTTTTTTGGGATTAGGATTTTTTTTTTAAACTGAATTTCTTATATTAATTTGACTCTTTTGGTAACTGAAAGCAGTTTTTAACGTAAATGTACAAAAAATTTTAAACTATGAAGCTGTTTTTCACAGATGCAGCTAAAGAAATGGGAACAAATGATGTGTCTCTGTGACAGGCTGCTGGGAACAAAGAGCCTAAAGATCCAGTTTAAAACGGCTTCTTTGCTAAGTTGGACACAACACTGGTTCATCCCTTGAGTTAGGAGCCTTTTTCCTGCCTGAATGGTTCATAAGTCAGAGTTAAGTGGCTTAACAAAGAAAAAACACGTCAGGTGACTGATGACTAGACTGAAAATGAGTGAAAAAGCAGAAGATTTCCAAAGAAAAACTTGAGAAACTAACTGGAGAATATGTTGATCACGACTTTCTCATTAAAAATCTTTCCGTTTCCGTTTCAAATTTAATTCTCAAGCGTTAATAACTATAAGGATATCACTTTCAGATGCTGTTCATCTCCTGTAGATAGTTCTTTAGGCTGCCTGGAAAAAAGCTAAATTTTCTCTTTGAGTCAGATGTGCTCTCAGGACCTTCTGTTGTTTTTTTTTTTTTACTTCTACATGGGGGGAAATCGTGTGAAGACCACTTTTAGGTACGTTAAAATGCATCAGGGAGGGGAATTAGCCATGAAATAAGCTCGTGGTACCAACAGCTCCACCAGGCAGCTTTCAGCAACAACGAGTAACATCTTTTTCAAGGATTTTTATCCCATTGGGAGACAAAAAAAACTATCAATCAAAAGACTGTTTGTCACCACCAGCGGCCTTCCAGCCTGGTGGCAGATGCTAAATGTCAGGCAGTCTGTGGCAGAGCTTCGGCTTTCCATCTGCTCACCGTACAGCTGCTTTCAGCCGGGGGCCGCGGGGGCTTCGCATGTTCGCATGCATCACGAGCAGGAAGCAAACGAGTGAAAAGCTTTTCAAAGTTTGAATTGTACACTGTAAAGAATTTCGCTGTAAAATAACAGTAAAATACTGTTATTTTACAGTGCAACTACTGTTATTTATTTTAAGGCAAGGCCATTTTATTAATAGAGCACAATTCGTACACAAGGTAATTCAAAGTGCTTTATAGCTACATAAAATCACAAGAAGGCAATAAAATCATTAAAAATAAAAATAGAAAACCCATTTAACAGTATATTACAGTTTTTTGGATTACAGTATATGACCGTAGAATAACGGTAGGTGTTGTGGTTATTTTACAGTGCAACTACTGTTATTTATCAAGCAGTATAATACTGTTTTTTGGATTACAGTACATGACGATAGGAAAACTGTTTTAGTCATTTTATAGCGCATCTACTGTAATTTATTTAACAGTATAAAAACGTATTTTGGATTACAGTATATGGCAGTAGGAGAAATACAAATAGTGTTTTATGCTGTTAAATTACAGTTATCTACTGGTATTGTTAAATGACTGATTTAACCGTTAATTTACATGCGAGGGATGAATATTCAACAGTATTTTACAATTATTGTAAAATAGAGTCGGATACTGTTGTAAATCCACCGTAAATTACATTACATTACATTACGGTCATTCTGCAGACGCTTTTAACCAAAGCGACTTACAATAAGTGTGTTCCACATCGGTAGGCAAAAGAACTTCAGGTCACAAGAAATCATAAGTGCATTTCCTTCCAAAACCAAACAGCTAAGAGCAAAACTAGTACTAGAGTAAGTGCGATAAGTCAGATACCTCAGCCTCTCACCAACTGCACACCAGTCACAGCGGGGTGGGGATGCAAACCCTGGTTCGGGTAGGGGGTAATGAAAATATAGAGGGTGCCAGTGGTGGAGGAAACAATAAGTGCGTAAGGAACTAGGACAGAGGAGGGTAGTTTTTCTTGAACAGGTGGGTTTTCAGCCTGCGGCGAAAGATGGGCAGCGACTCAGCTGTCCTGATATCAGGCGGGAGATCGTTCCACCATCGGGGTGCCAGAACAGAGAAAAGCCGTGACCGTGTCGATCGTGCGCAGGGACCCCTGAGTGACGGGGCAGCCAGGCGTCTGGTGGCCGCAGAGCGAAGTGGTCGGGCGGGGGTGTAGGGCTTGACCATAGCCTGGAGGTATGAAGGAGCTGTTCCTTCCACTGCCCTGTAGGCCAGCACCAGAGTCTGAAACTGGATGCGAGCAGCTACAGGGAGCCAGTGTAGAGAGCGGAGAAGGGGAGTGGTGTGGGAGAACTTGGGGAGGTTGAACACCAGACGAGCATCAGCTTTCTGAACCAGCTCCAGAGGTCTGATGGCAGAAGCCGGGGCGCCAGCAAGGAGGGAGTTGCAGTAGTCCAGGCAGGAGATGACAAGAGCCTGGATGAGCACCTGCGCTGCCCTGTCGGTGAGGAAGGGGCGAATCCTCCGGATGTTGTAGAGGAGGAATCGGCAGGAACGGGTCACTGATGCGATGTTTGGCGAGAACGACAGTTCGTCGTCCAGGGTCACACCCAGATTCCTCGCGGTCCGGGTTGATGTCACCACAGAGTCATCCATGGTGATGGCCAGATCACGGAACGGGCAGCCCTTCCCCGGGAGAAACACCAGCTCAGTCTTGTCCAGGTTGAGCTTAAGGTGGTGCATCGACATCCACCCCGAGATGTCTGCCAGGCACGCAGCAATGCGTGCTTCCACTTGGGTGTCAGAAGGGGGAAAAGACAGAATCAGCTGGGTGTCGTCTGCATAGCAGTGGTAGGAAAAGTTATGGGAGTGGATGACAGAACCAAGAGATGATGTGTAGAGGGAGAAAAGAAGAGGACCCAGGACCGAACCTTGGGGAACCCCGGTGGTGAGCCTACGTGGCTTCGACACAGACCCTCTCAGTGTGACCTGGTAGAAGCGATCTGTCAGGTAGGATGAGAACATGGAGAGTGCAGAGCCAGAGACACCCATTCCCTCCAGGGTAGAGAGAAGGATGTCGTGGTTCACTGTGTCAAATGCTGCAGACAGGTCCAGGAGAATCAGGACAGAGGAGAGAGAGTTAGCTCGAGCAGTTTGGAGTGACTCAGTTACTGCTAGGAGGGCCGTCTCAGTTGAGTGGCCCACCTTGAACCCGGACTGGTAGGGATCCAAGAGGTTGTTCTGGTGGAGGTAAGAGGACAGTTGTTTAAAGATAGAGCGATTCGTTACAGTGTGTGATGATCATCATCTATCAGGAGCATGTTGGGATTGTAATGATAAACTGGGAGCTGGGCAGTAAATAACTTTAATAAATGAGTCTCTACAGCCAGCTCAGCAGCTCTAAGGATGTCTGCAGCATTTACAGAGTTTACATGATAAAACCGATGGTCTTGGTCCCAGTGTTGTTTTCGTCAACGATGACGATGACGAAATCATTTCGTTGACGCCACTTTTTTTCATGACGATAACGAGACGGTGACGAGATAAACATAGCTCTCTGATGACGAAAACATGACGAGACGTGTGTGAGTTTTCGTTGACGAGACGAGAATGGACGAAAATGTTAGTGGGTGATCTGTCAGACGTTTAAAATGCATGACATTTCTGCTTATTGTGTGTGTCAATTAAAACCTAAAAAGTATCTGCTGCGGCACCTTAAGGCTCGCCACAGGGATATTTTTTCGAAGGTAAGTTACAAATGCTGTTAACATAATCGATAAATTTCATAGTAAGCTAATACATTAGTACGTTTTCCACATAATCCTGGCGCAAACGGGCCGCTAACTTCAGGCTAAGGTTAGCTTTTGTTACGCTAACGTTAATTCATTATGTGTGTGTTACTTTAGCAGCATGTTTAGCCATGTTTACATTCAGTGACGGTGTGGTTATCTCTTTGTGTGTACGTTCTGTCAGCACGTAACTTGATATGTTAAACAGGTCGAGTTACTGTTATACGTAGAGTCTGCTAGCTTTAGCCTAAAAGCCACAAGTGACGTTGAGCAGCCCTAACCAGGACCTGTGCGTTCAGTGCGCTTACAGTAAAGTTGGGACACACGCACAGTACAGAATGAAAAATCAGAAAGCTTTAGTACAGGGTCAGTTAATAAGCTATGTATTTTTGTTCTGCTTGTTTGATAGTTAAGACCATACTATTTTCTTAACACGGTAGACTATACTTATTTTTTCTCTTTTTTTTGACTAAAACTAGACTAAAACCTTTTTGAGTTTTCGTCAACTAAAACTGGACTAAAACTATCATATATAGAAGTGACTAAAATGTGACTAAAACTAATAAGCATTTTAGTCCAAAAGACTAAGACTAAGACTAAATCTAAGATGGTTGTCAAAAACAACACTGCTTGGTCCAAAGTTTTGATGTTGCATAGTGCTAAAAGGGGAAGTCAGAGGGGGAAATGAGCACCAAACCTCATGCTAACCCAGGTAGAAAAGATTATCTCTATGCTGTATTTGTGTGTTCAGGTCTGCCTGTAAGCTGGTAGAATAACGTGACAACATCTCACTGAATTATCAACCAGTTTTCAGGAGATTTGGTTGGTGTAAATGAGGGAAATTGGACATAGTTCTGGTTATCTTTGGAATCAAATGAGGTCATTTCAACGGGATATCTGCCCTCTGAACCACAACTTTGGATCGGATATCGGTACCCATATCGCAGAAAATTCGAGATCAGATTTCGGTGATTTATATTTATTTATTTTTAAAAATAATAAATAAATATATATATATATACTCGAGCCCCTCCCGGATGACCGAGCTTCTCACCCTATCTCTAAGGGAGAGCCCAGACACCCTGCGGAGGAAACTCATTTCGGCCGCTTGTATTGGCGATCTCGTTCTTTCGGTCACTACCCACAGCTCGTGACCATAGGTGAGGGTAGGAACATAGATTGACCGGTAAATCGAGAGCTTGGCCTTCTGGCTCAGCTCCTTCTTCACCACGACGGGCCGGTGCAGAGCCCGCATCACTGCAGACGCCGCACCGATCCGTCTGTCAATCTCCTGCTCCATTCGTCCCTCACTCGTGAACAAGACCGAGATACTTGAACTCCTCCACTTGGGGAAGGATCTCATTCCCGACCCGGAGAGAGCATTCCACCCTTTTCCGGCCGAAGACCATGGTCTCAGATTTGGAGGTGCTGATTCTCATCCCAGCCGCTTCACACTCGGCTGCGAACCGCTCCAGTGAGAGCTGAAGGTCACGGCCCGACGACGCCAACAGAACCAAATCGTCCGCAAAAAGCAAAAATATATATAAATTATTATTATTATTGTTTATTATACAGTAATAATGAAATAATAAATAAATATTTTTTTTAGTTTTTTCTCCCTTGTCCTGTCCAGCATTAGCATTCATCCAAGGGCCTTCTGCGCCCTCTAGTGGTGAAAAAACTTGTTAAATTGGGACGACCTCTGATTTATTCTTATTTTTGTTTAGTTTTTACCGAGCTGGAGAAGCTATTTTGTTCAGATGCTTTTGTAATGGATGTTTAGTTCCCATTTGCACTAAACTATATAAAGAGCTGATTTCTATTTATTTCAAAAGTCTACCAACCAAGCTATTGTTTTTTATCTCAATTTCACCTCCTTTATTATTTAATATTTAGTTTTACATTGGATTTTGAATCCCAAATTGGTATGAACCAGTTCCACTTGTTATATTTTTATGGTTAAGATTGTTTTACTGGTGCACAATTATTATATAAATAAGTCATTCAGTACATTTATATCCGTTTATTTGTTTTTCAAAAGTAGGAAAGAAATGTTTAAGTCAAGTCTGATGTTGCCTTGCACAAAAGAATGATCCCAGTCTTTTCCACACAATGAAACTCATAGTTTGGTAAAATATATCAGCGCTGTTTTTCTGCATCGTATCGGATGGGCCGATACTAAACCTCAGTGAAAAAAGCGGATCGGTGCATCCCAAGTTTTAGCCCAAAAAAAAGCCTGAGTTGTCTGAATGTTAATAATCTGAACTCAGTTTGAATGATTAGAGGTACATAATGCATCTGAAAGTGTGAAACTAACACCAACGGGTGGACTGAACTCGGGATGAGGAACGTCCAGCTGCCTCAAACGTCGGCTGCTTTAAACAGAAAATGAAAAAGAACAGTCGCCACACATGAGGAATTTAATCATGTGGTTCAAACTGAAAGATCATTCAAGACATTCATAGTTTCTTCTTAATGATTGAACACGCTTTAATCCTCTGTGTGCCACTGTTATACATGAAATAATTATGGGATCAGCGGCTGCTTTTTGGGCAGAAACAGTCGAGCCTTTATTGGCTGCTGCTGTTTGTGCAGAATGACTCTCAGGAGACAACAGGAAGCAACGGGTTGTTTGTTTTCTGGGGACTGTTAGATGGCAGCTATTTCAGTCCGTGTCTGTGGGCGGGGAGCTCAGATGTGTAAAATGAGAAGAGGAAAACCACATTACTGGCTCATTAACCCGGTGTGGAGTGCAGACGGAGGATCTGGTGCTTGTTTTTTTTGTTGCTGATGTTTTCCCACATGCTGCCGTTACACAGCAGGGGCAACAAGACCCTCATTCATGGCAGTTTATCAGCAGGAGACACTGAGATGGTGCTGGGATGGTGTAACGCTGCCATTTCAGACCTTTTGGGGGGGATTACGTCATAAAAATGTCCATTTGGGACTCTTAGAGTACACTTAACATTCTATGGACTTTCACTTTCTTCTCATTGATTCTTATGCAGCAGAATCAGGACATTAGTGCCTATGGAACTGGCATCTTGCACATCTGGAAAGGCTCCATCAGTGCTGAAAGGTACAAACAGGTTTGAGAGCAACATCTGCTCCCTTCTTCAGGGAAGGAAGGCCTTCATGTTTCAGCAGGACAAAGTTACACCACATCCTGCATCTATTCCAGCAGCACGGCTTCGTAGAAGAAGAGTCCGGCTGCTGGACTGATCTGCCTGCAGTCCAGATGTTTCACCACCTGAAAACATTTCAAATACATCGAAGAAGACCCAGGACTGCTGAGCAGCTGGAACCATATTCCTCTCCTAAAGGTCCAGCAGCTGGTCTCCTCAGTTCCAGATGTTTCTTAATTCTTAGTTCTTAATTAAGCCCATTTTTAGCTTTGGCATCAATGGTCCATCCCAATTTATTTCATACATCTTTCATACCAAAAAAAAAAATCTCAATAGGAGAAGGAAAAGCGGGGCAACAACTGAGATGTTTCAGGGAGTTTGGGAGCAGTGTTTTCTGTAACTGCAGATCTTTAACAAGCACAAAAAGATGTAAAACCCAGAAGCAAAGACATGAAATGAGCTCCTTTAAAGAGGAAAATGATCAACCAGCAAATGTGAAGTGATTGATCAATGTCTGGCAGGTTAATCCAAGCTTAAAAAACCCAACAAATACATAGAAATGTTCTGCACTGGAAAAAATGCCCCTCCAAAAATGAGTAAGAAAAACAACAAATAAAAAACGTTTTTGCTTGAAATAAGCAAAAAAATCTGCCAATGGAACTAGTGAAAATCGGCTTGTCCAGATTTCTTGAAATAAAATGTGATATTTAGGACTTTTGAGATAAAAGTGATCTTGAAATTAGCTTAAAAACCTCTTCAAATTTTAAAAAAAGCTTGTTTCATATGATATGTGACTCAAAACAATTTGTTTTCAAGACTTTTTCATTTAACAAGATATTCCAGATGTATTGTCTTCAAACAAGTCCCTATATCTGGCTGAAATAGTACTTGTTAGGCAGTTGTGTCTGATATCAAGTGTAATGAGATATTTTGACTAGAAATGAGACAAATATACTTGGTAAGACTTTGATTTTTTCCAGTGTGTTAAGTTAAAGTTCGACATGTTAAAGGGCCTCAGAGGTTTGAGCTTAAAAACTGAAGGAAGCAGAAGTAAAGCCAGTGTGAAGTGTGCTGCATGTCAACAGTTTCTGTCTTTAAAAGCTTTATCATTCATCCATGTTGGCAGCTGTGAGGCTGCAGCTGACCAGAGGCCACTTATCTGAGCCAGAGTGACCGATAAACAGGGTCTTTGTCCCGAGCTGCCCGGTGGATGCCAGCAGGAAGGTGGAGGGATGGCGAGCTGCATGGCTGTTCTCTGGGTTTCTGCACCCAGTTCACTTGATGTGTCCAGACAGCCATGAGTGGACTGACAGTGAGAGCAGGGCTGCGCTGCCACGCTGCTGGTTCTGCCTCCGTCCCGCTCCCTCTCGCCTCGGCTGAAGAATCAGATCCAGCTGTAAGCACACACTGAAAAAAGGGACTTTTTGGTGAAGTAAACTCTATTAGAGTAACTGTCATCATTTCTACCTTGTGTTTCTAAGATTCAATAAGAACTCGAGCTTCTTAAGTAAAATTAAACATTTTATTAACGTAATACATGAATTATGGGGGAAGAGTAAGTTTTACTTAGGTTTCCTCATACAATTTAAATGTTTAATAGTTGTATGTACATAAACCTAGAAATACTATATAAACTTTACTCTGAAAGTGTATCGTTAAAATCTACTAAGTTACTTCATAACAGCAAATACTACAGATATATAAAATTTACTTAAAATTTTGAGTAAAATGATGTTCCTGCCTATGAAAAACAAGTAGACTTTACTTCATTTGTTTAACTAAATATAACTTAAAACTCAGATGTAATTAAGTAAATGTTACTTAACATCTTCAAAACTGTTATGTTTTATGTTTTAAGTAAAATTTACTTGATATTGCAGCATTAAATATTACTTCAATCATTTGAGCTCAAATACTTACAAAGGGTTTTTTAAGTAAATCTTATGAGCTGTTTTTTTCAGCGCAGCATCCACTCACTGCAGTGTTCTGGAAAGAAATGTTTTCAGAGTTTAGTAATTACTTTCAGTTTAAACACTGAGTTGTGCAGTGTTACAGCGGTTTGCTAAAAATTCCATTCAGTCAGCGAATGGAAGCTTTGGATTTTTGTGAAGATTGTTTCAGAGATTAAAAACCTTGCAGGCGTACGGGAGTGTTGTCCTTCTGGCTTTTATAAATGTGATTTTTTTCATTTACTTCCCAATTCCAGCCCTTTTATGGCTTTGGTGTTCTTGGAGCTTCAGGTTATTACTGCTCTGTGATGCAGGGCAGAGACGCCGGGGGACAAAGAAAAGGTCAACATCTCATCAACCATGGCACACAGAAGCACAGGCGGCGGGGGGGCCCGACGTTTGGCAAGGCACCGAAATGACGAGTTGTTTTTTTAACCAAAAATGGCATAAAATTAGTTATTTAGCATAATTAATAACAACAACACAAGGATTCTGTTTCAAAATGAAAAAGGAGGACATGACGGTGTGGAATTAATTTCCAAAACTAACAAGTGTCCTGTCTGTCTGTCTAGCATTTAAGAATTATTCTTATTTCATTTTTTTTAACTTTTTTCCACAACACGAGCACATACATTACACACAGCCGCTCATCACTCGGTTTATAGGTTATATAGACTGTCCCTTTTAAAGAAGTCGGACGAAAAGGAACGAAACTGTTTCCCGAATTTTGTTTTGGGATATTCTGGCAGGATTGGCAGCTAAGGGCCTCTGTTTTTCTCTCCTGGCTCATCGTTCCTCAGAGGCGGGGCACAAGTTGCAGCTTCTCCGGTGACCGGGTTAAAGGGATAGTTCGCCTCTTTTGACATGAAGCTGTATGACATTCCATACTAGCAATATCATTTATTAAATTTGACTTACCCCCGGCTAGTTGGCTGGGGTCACAAAAATAAAGCGTTTTTCCTTTGCCTTGAAAAAAGTTCGTATCCATTTGATGCTTTTTCCAAAGTAACGCGGATGCCGGATGTTTACAGCCCATTACCTTATCTTACCCTTACCACCTTGGGCCAGGTCCGTTATGACACTGTTGTATTATCACCTGATTGTCACCAGGGGGGCTGCAGCAACAACACCCACACACACTATAAAATAGCCTATATAACTTACGCACAAATAATCTATATAATTTGCAAAATTCCCAGCAACACATTTGGGAAGGCACAGCCTACCCTAGCCTTCATTATGCACAAAAGTAAATATTTCAGCTCCATAAAGACGAAAAAAACTAATCTAACGTCTGAAAAGGGCCTTTTTGCTTCCTGGAAATGAAGAATTTAATGGTTTAATTTGCATTTATGAGGTCAAATTGTCATATAATTCATGCTTCAAAGAAAATTTAAACAGACAACTATGACAAACATCGAAGACAAGATCCTTTGGTCATTTTGCATCTATTCTGGGCCATTTGTGTTTGCAATGTGTCTCAAACATGGCAGCAAACACATTTACATGCCAACAATACAAATGTAGTCCTTTTGTAGTTTTGGAGGCGAGGTTATCTGAATTGCAATATATCCTTGAATCTTGAATCTAATAAAACCTTATTTATCCATTACCACTAACACCATATTTTATTACCGTAACCGTGCCGGGACCCCAGCAGCCGGGACCCCAGCAGCCGGGACCCCAGGCTGGCTGCTGGGGCTCTGCTCAGGAAGAGGAGGCACAGCCCTAAAGTCAGGCCCGAGGTTCCCCACCAACCTGTCCACGTTTCAAACAGATTTCCCCACTCAGCGACACACTGTTAAACATATATCCCCTTTGGCAGATGAGTAGATAATTGCTACAAGCTGTGTCTGCACATACAAAAAAAGTGCGGTGATTATTCTTTCCTTCAGCTCTGCACTCAGCACTTGTTGTATTTTTACTCTGGCACAGTAATGTGCTCACAGGCAGAAGTCATAAAGGGCCAATCATGCTCTCCATGCACGAGGAGGTGGTGATGCTGAGATGGAGCCATTCATCATCCTGCTCGCTGCGCTCTGGCCAAGCATTGCTCATTAAAGCGAAAGAAACCAAATGTATTTTAAAAAAAAACTGCACAGAAGAGGATAAGCCCTTTGATTCAATTTGTAATTTGCTCCTTCTTGTCAGAGGTGAAAGAAAAGGCTTTAATAAAGAGTGTGGGTCCTTTCTTTATGATGGCGCCTTAAATGCAGTTGTCCTGCATGAGTGGAACATGCAGAGTACAGCAGCAATTACAAGACTGCATCTCATTAGTTGTCCAACACTGGAAAAAATGCCCCTCCAAAAATAAGTAAAAAAAACAACAAATAAAAGACGTTTTTACTTGAAATAAGCAAATAAATCTGCCAATGGAACTAGTGAAAATCGGCCTCTCAAGATTTCTTGAAATAAAATGTGATATTTAGAACTTTTGAGATAAAAGTGATCTTGAAATTAGCTTAAAAACCTCTTCAAATGTAAAATAAAAAGCTTGTTTCATATGATATGTGACACAAAACAATTTGTTTTCAAGACTTTTTCATTTAACAAGATATTCCAGATGTTATGTCTTCCAACAAGTCCCTATATCTGGCTGAAATGGTGCTTGTTAGGCAGTTGTGTCTTATATTAAGTGTAATGAGATATTTTAACTAGAAATGAGACAAATATCCTTGGTAAGACTTTGATTTTTTTCAGTGAACTTCTGCAGGAATAAATCAAACCCGTGATGAAAAAAAAGCAGTTTCAGATTTAATAGTGAGGTTCCCATGTGCCCCGTCATGCCATTACTTCATTTATATATCATTGACATACCAGTCGGTGCAGTAACTAAAGTGTCTCACCGCAGTGCAGAAACCTGAGGAAATGAAGAAGTTCTCAGCCGTAGAGGCGACCCAGAGGGAAGAGGAAGCGTGTCTTCTCCACTCCGGTGAAACACGTTTGGATCTGACAGGAATGCACCTGTGGGAAGACACGGAAACAGCAGCAGAGGATGTCTGGCGTTAATGATTCTCCCCCAGAAAACTCTCGTGGTGCACCTATACAATTTGCTGCTGTTTTTTTACATTTTTTTTTTTTAATGAAGATATTTCTCTCTGGAAGATTATTGGATCAGAAATTCAGCCAAATGGGAACAGTGGTATGAATAAGGAGAATGAAATAACTTAATGTGCAGTGCAAACGTGTTGCAGCAGCTGCTGTGGCCAATGAAACTGACAGTTTAGATTAAGTTTGCCAATGTTTTTGGACCCTGGATCTCCTACAAACTCAGATCAAGTGGTATTTATTCAACATCAGAAAAACTACACATGATCTTTTTATGGTAAATATTCGGGCAGGGCAACGATTAAAATGTTTTATCTAATTAATCACATGATTTCCCTGATTAATCACGATTAATCACATTTGTACGCAGAATCCAAAAATGAATCCAAAAGTAGCGTATAGCTTTTAGCATTTAGCTTTATTTTAAATGTGCTGCCATATGAATGAAAGTGCCATAACATTTGTTGTGCAAACACACTTTTAACATCAGCATCTTTCTGTAGTTTTTATGTAGAAGCCTCGCTCCTCTGTCTGTTTCCTTGAATGACTTGCTGCTATCAGTTGTGTGTTTTGCCTTTAAGTGATATTTTAGACTGGAACTACTACGCTGAGAAGACAATTCAACTTGGCAGAGTTTACAGATGACTTTGGTTCTGTCGACTCCGCCGTCTGGAAGAACTTTAAAATGAAAATGGCCGAGTAAAAGTTCCGTACCCTTCTCCATGTTTGGTGGATCCGCCGATTACTTTCTTTTCCTGTTCCACAGCAGACAGCAGCAGACTTTTACAGAATAAAAGCCTGTGAGCAGCAGGCTATTATAATAAATAAATAATAAAACCTGCGTTAATGCACGATAAAATATTTATCGGCGTTAATTATTTAACGGGAGAGAAAATAGGGCCAAGAGATTGCGAGGTCTGACTTTTTCCTGGAGAACCATTTTGTGATGCAAATGTATTACTCTGTTGAACGCATATTGTTTTGAGAAGCAAAACGCTTTATTTTTTAAACCCCAGCCAACTAGCCGGACTACCTTCATCAACGCCAAAACGAGGCTGGAACTCTGCTCACAGGACGCAGCAGGGGGTAAGAAGATGTTCAGAAATGATGCTGCTGATATGGGATGTTACACAGCTTCATGTCAAAAGAGGCGAACTGTCCCTTTAACGTTGGACAGCTTGCACTACGTAGTGAAGTCCTTCAGAACGATAGGATTGAGATGTTTAGTTATACTTTTGGCAAAGATAGGCCAAATAGTATTCATGTATTCTGTATAATGAAAAAGTTTCCCATAATCTAACCAAACGCAGCTGTGCTTACATACAGTACAGGTAATTAATTCTTCATGTGTTTACAGGGACACAAACATCAAAAACATTCCTCATATTTGCTGCTTGGATCCATATTCACCTTGTGTTTTTCTCCAGTGAGAAACAGTCTTTGCTTTGTTTTCACCACTTCAGTCGGTGTGTGTGAGAGTGTTAAAGCAGAGCCAGCGAAGCGTATCCCTGCATTGTTTCACACCGCAGAGGTGTGCTGACCTTCTGCAAGCTAATTAGAGTTTGCAAGAGTTGAGATAATGAGAGAAACATGATGAAAATGCACGAGCATCCCATTTACAAACAAACAACGTGGATAGATGGTGCCTGCGAAACGCCAAACAACTGGAAAAGGTCAGAAGTGTCCACAGTGAGATTGATCTCCACTGCAGCCCGTCTGTCTCAGATACCTGGTAACACCTTTACCTGCGGGGCTTAATTAGCCATCGGTGAGGATTAAAAGGGGGCAGAGAGGTCAGAAATCTGGATATTTTCACTCCTAGCTTCCCCTGGAGCCGGACGATATCATCACCGGCAGCGAGCACTCATTATGGCCCAAGATGAGCTTCAGGACAGGATCTGTGACAGCTCCTATCCTTCAGGAGCGAGGGGAAAGAAAGACCCCGCTGCCATTTATTCATGTCGCAGAAGCTGCTACACTGGAAAAAACCAAAGTCTTACCAAGTATATTTGTCTCATTTCTAGTTAAAATATCTCATTACACTTAATATCAGACACAACTGCCTAACAAGTGCCATTTCAGCCAGATATAGGGACTTGTTGGAAGACAATACATCTGGAATATCTTGTTAAGTGAAAAAGTCTTTAAAACAAATTGTTTTGAGTCATTTTTCACATGAAAGAAGCTTTTTTTGACATTTGAAGAGGTTTTTAAGCTAATTTAATGATCACTTTTAACTCAAAAGTCCTAAATATCACATCTTATTTCAAGAAATCTTGACAAGCCGATTTTCACTAGTTCCATTGGCAGATTTTTTGCTCATTTCAAGCAAAAACGTCTTGTGTTTGTTGTTTTTTTGCTTATTTTTGGAGGGGCATTTTTTCCAGTGTATCCTTCAGTCTCTCTGACGTGTTTTTGATGAAGGTACGACTGAAATAGAAGAATTGTAGTTCATTTAATAAATGGGTTCCTTTCCCATCCCAGCAAGCATTCTGCAGACAGATGGAAACCCTGGATGACTTGTTTTCTGTCCGACATCAGAGGAATCTTGTTCCCACTCTTCTCTCCAGCGCTGCTTCAGCTCATTGAGGCTTGCAGCTCTGGTTTCTGCACAGCTCTCTGAAGGTCCCACCACAGCATCTCAGTCAGGCTGAGCTCTGGACTCTGACTGGACCGTTGCAACACCTTGATCTTCTCTTCCTCACACATTCTGCTGTAGATCTGCTGCTGTGTTTGGGATCGTCGTCCTGCTGATGAGCCAGTGATGTCACACAGGAAACGGTTACTTCAGGTCAGTACACTCCCACACACCGATGCTGCGTTTCTGCTCAGTTTTCTTAGATAACCGATGGTGTAATGTGTCATTTTCATTTATAGTGGCAGTCATTAGAATATGCCACATCAGTCGGTCCAGTTTCTGTGCATATTTGGTCCTGTTCAGGGTCAGAGAGAGGCCTGGACCCGGACACTCCATCACCGAGCCAAACCAGAGACGGGCAGCACAGCTGCAAACTCACTACTGCAGCCTCCAAATCATCTTCAGTCCACTTTAAGAGGTACCAAATGATCTTTTAAGGCACTGATCAGACAGATTATTTCAGTGACATAAAGGCATCCCAGATTAAATGTTTCTGGAGGCTCAATGAAAACTACAACACTGTTATAGCTGCTGTGAAAGCCTCCGAAACTGGCTGAATTACTCCTGCTTTTTCATCAGGTGGTTTCATTGTAATCATTTCTGCTGGCAGCTAAAGACACTTTCTTAAACGTATTACTCTTGGTAATGAATTCAAATTAAGTCTCAGTGCAGAAAGTTCTTTTGATTCTTTTAATTTTTCTAAAATGTACAAAAACTCAACAGCAAACCTGAGCAGATGTTTTTGCTAGTTTGTGATGAACAGAGCGTAGAAGTGTCTAATTGACCTTGGAAGTACGTCTTTCTGTCACATATCACTGTTCTGGGCTCTCTCAGAAGCTAATTTCTCCCTTTTATCATAAGATTACAGAGGGTTCAAGGCTCAGCCTGCAGGTGAGACGTGTGCCGAAGCGCATTTAAGCCTGAATATCTCATTTTTCCTAATCAGTGAGTATTT
This sequence comes from Odontesthes bonariensis, assembly GCF_027942865.1. NCBI lineage: Eukaryota > Metazoa > Chordata > Actinopteri > Atheriniformes > Atherinopsidae > Odontesthes > Odontesthes bonariensis. Next base: position 35,074,462 of record NC_134518.1, read on the forward strand.
TCATGTCCTTGATGTTGATACTAAGACATGTTTCAGGTGTCACACACTGAGGTTCCAATGAGGAAGTGACTGAGGAACGTTTAAGGAAAACATCACATGCATCAGATGCAGTATTGTCCAATCAAAGCTTTTTCCCTAAAAACGCCGGCTAATATTCTTCATTTTCATCAAATTAATATTTACGTTGATTTCCTTGTAAATGAAGATGGAACTTATTCATGTTCTGGTGTTCCATGTAAAGAAAGAACAAGCTGAAGTGGAGCCCCCGCAAATTTAGCTTGTTATCAGTTCTGTATCTATCAGCAAAAGACTAGTTTCATAGCCAGAGATGTGAATGCGTAACCAAAGAAAGGCTTACTCACATCTCTTTGCTGCTAACGTTCATATAAGATGACTTCATTTGCTGTCAAGACCAAGGCCGGATTAACATTATGGGCAATTGTCCAGGGGCCCTCGACCTCTAAGGGCCCCTGGACAGTGAGGGCACAAGCAAACATATAAGCCAGAGATAATCAGATATTTACCATTTATTGTTCATGTATACAGTTGATCAGTTGTACATAATACAAAACATTTCAGTTGTGAAGATATTAACAAGTTAAAAATAAAATTAAAATGTGATGACTTTGTTTGTTTATTATTAACTATTAATTTGAATTGGTATTAATTCTCACTTCAACCTAAACCACAATTCATGTTTATAAATATTTAAATATTCTTATTTATTACCAAAATAATCTGATTTAGATATTTTATTATAAAAAGAAATATAATGAGAAAACACAAGTCAATATTAAATTTGAGTCATTGCTGGTTCGGCCCTCCAACACATTTCAGATTTTTCATGCGGCCCCCTGAAGAAATTAATTGCCCACCCCTGTGTTAAACTGTCCGCCGGAGCTGTTGCTGCACAGAATCTCTGCCCCCGGCTTCCTGTGACTGTGAGCGTGAGCTGTGACCCTCTTCCATTGGTCGGCCCGTATGAGGCGGGTCAAAGGTGACGCCAATCAACGGGTTGCGTGATGTCAAGCGTCAGTACACAATTCAAAAAATGCAAAAATGGAGAAGCTAAATGGAAACTAAAAAAGGAGAAGGACATCAGAAACACCGAACATGGAACGTATATACTGAAAATAGGTCATTTCTTCACTCCAGTAACATCTTGCACTGTAACGTGATTGTCCCTGTCTTGTCTGTGGACTTCCTCTGTGACGTCTCTATCAGTTCAATGCATTTGTGTTGGGAATAGGTGTTATTAAGTAAATATCAGATGCTTTGAAAGTAGTTGCTTATTCATTTTTTTGTGAAAATGAAGGACACTTCCTTCCCTCACTGTGTAGTGGGTCAGTTTATCCAGATTACACTGATGCTGATGTGTTTTGTTTTCATAACATCACATGTGAGTGAGTGGCCTTGATAAGAGGACATAGTGGTGCATTTGTAGTTCTATGAGCATTTGCACATCTTTACATCAAAATGCACTTGCTGACAGTCAGTTATTGAAGTACTGAGTATATTTACTGTATATTACTGTCATTTATTCTGTATTTTGCCAGATTGTGGTGATCCTGGGGCCCTTGTATATTGTTGCCCAGGTGCAGCGAAGTGTTAGTCTGGCCCTGGTCTAGACCTGTTACGTGCATTAGTCATTTAAAGCATCCCAATCTCTTTCAAAAACAGCAACTTAATCTCTTTCATTTGATCAAATATCATTAAGAATGTGACTGAGGGCTGCACGGACACCTCACCGCTGTCTGCTGTCACCGGGGATTCGATGCAAAGCGAAACTCACAAACTGCAACTCCACGATACCAGAGAAAGGTGAGAAACAAGGCTCAGTTCCTTCTTCCATTCTTCCAAGAAGCAGAAACCTGCCAGATTCCTCCCGACGTTGGACTTACACCGGAGAGCTTGGTAAATACTCTTTGATCCGGCCAGGCTGGCGCAGGTTGACTGAGATCCAAGGAGGCATTAGATGATGAAGGAATCTGAGTGAGGAGAGGCCACATTCCTGCTGAGCTCTGAGAAGGCCAGCTGATCGCACCATCTGGCCTTCCTCAACGGGGCGTGGGCTCCTTGAAAAGACACTCGGCTAATCTGCAGGGGAGAAGTGATACTTTGCTGCTGCTCAGATATAAATACGCAGAGACCTGCGCACTGTTTCTGATCTTCAGAGAAAGAATTCTGCTCTCACAACTTCTTACAAGGCGACATTAACACGTTTGTGATTGCTGCGTATCTGAAGACAGGGCTCTGAAAAAAAAACACCCTAAGAAAGTGAAAGTACAAAGTAATGATGTTAAATAAAGGTGTAGTGACCAGCAGGAGAAGCAAAACTACAGAAATAAATCAACACCCAGTTTACTTACGATGCCCTTCACCCTCACTTAACCCTTGTAGGGTATTCGGGTCAAATTGACCTGTTTAAAATTTTCAAAAGAAGATAAAAGTATAAATTTTTTCTACCTGAAACTCAACGGCCTAAGCTTATTTTCTGTGATAAACATGTACAAATCAATTTTAAATCTCTGAATAGATTAGCACCTCCGTACACTTCAGAACTACTCACAGAATATGTTCCAAATCGAGCTCTAAGATCATCAGGTGCTACTTTATTAAGTGTTCCTAGGATGAAATATAAAAAGACGGGTGAAGCTGCTTTCTGTTTTTATGCACCAAAAATCTGGAACTCTCTACCAGTCAACAGATATTACAAACTTTAAAAAGCAGCTAAAAACACATCTGTACACCCTCGCCTTCTACTAGTTTTATAGATTCTATTATTATTATTTTTACTATTTGTATATTGCATTTGTTGTTTCTCTATTTTATTGGTAAATTCATTTTTCTATTTTTAGTGCTTTGTCTTTGGTTTGTGTCTGTTTCCTCCTCGCTCTGCCCCCCCCCCAGTAACATGTTCTATTGTGATCTATTTTGTTGTTCTTGTGGTTGTTTTACTTTATTTATTTTGTATATTGATCTTATTTGTAAAGCACTTTGATCTACATTTTATGTATGAAAGGTGCAATATAAATAAATGTATTATTATTATTATTATTACAAACAAAAACATCTTTTTTAGCACACATGCTACTACACCCCACACATTTACATCCTTCATATGGTCTTCAGTTAGTTTGACCCGCATACACAGACACACAGAGACATAATGTCACATTATTATCATCAAAGCACACAGAAGCTGTTTGTTCTCACTTTCTTTTTCAGATGTTATTCCAGAACATTGTAAAAATCAAACATTTTCTCACACTATATGCTTTAAACCTGCACATCAAGGGGGTGAGACAGAGAGATAAATACCTCTAAATCACAGCTCAGTCTTCCAGCATCAGTATGACCAAAAGATTTAGCTGCCAGAGGACTTTGGAGTTCATATTTGAAGAGAGTCGGGCACATGTGGAGCGATGTGGAAGAGGAAGATGTCTCTGAGGATAATTTAGATCTGAATCTGAATGTGAATTTGAAGATGGCCTCCACTTGGAATATGCACCACAAGGAGCCCCACAGGTGGCCACTGGAAGAGCCTCACAGACATATTTGTCTAAGAATGGACAAATTGAATGGTCTTCATCCCCAGTGAGGGAGCCCCCCCCACTAACATAATACGGATGGTACCAGGGCCCACACGATTTGCAGTGACTTAAGTTCAGGAAATCAAGTTTGTTCAAGCTGATTCCTGACTCAGTTCAGAAAATTATTCTGGATATGACTCATTTTGAGGGTAAACGTGTATTTGGTGACCAGTGCAAAGAGATACACACAAGATAAGCATGATTTATGACACCCAGGTCTCCAGTACAGTGGATTTTTAACATCAATTATAACCTTATGACAAAAACAGTAGTCACTTCCATTGTTAATTGTGTTCTAGTATAGACTGATTGTATTCATTAAACATATATGTTATCTCATTTGTTAGAAATGGAGATAAAGACAATATATGTTAATGTTTTATGGAATAAAAATTTTATGTTAGCATTGTTTTTAAAGCCCCAAATATGTCCCGGGTCACTTTGACCCGAGGGACACCAGAGGGTCCCAAAAGTGAAGACCATACTAGGGTTAAACTTACAGCCTGTACGTGAAGGTGGATAAATGTGTTATAAAACGCGCCGAATGGTTCGTTTCCAGCCCTTTTTGCTCTGTTAAACTGGTTATATCACAACATTAGACGGGCAAAACAACAACAACAACAACAACAACAACACAGTCTGAGTGGCAACAAGCTGCCCCTGATTACAGAAAGCACAGGAGTTAAATGGCTGCCCTGGATTGGTTAATCAGGGCAGAAATCACATCGATATTTCACAAAGACGTTGAAGATAAACCTTCACTTTCGAACTCAATTAAAGCCAGGACCAGTAGAATGTTTTTACGGTGACTTTTTAATGGAAAAAATGCCACAAAATCGATAAAATGAATGAAAACCAGTTTGCAGAGTGAATTATGTGAGTGTACTGGCTCCATTTTCCTTTCTGCTGCTCTGCAGGTTGCTCTCCACACATTTCTTGCTTTTGTGGCGATGTTTTGATCATCGAGATGAGGAATCTCATCTCCTATTTTCAGTGTGTTGTAAAGAACACGATTATTACAGCTTTAATTTAGCATCACACGTGAAAGTCTCCTGCTATGAAGCCTGTTTGAACAGGAAAACCAAATGTTGCTATACTGGGATCCAAACCTGGGGCTTGGAATATTCAGAACAAACTCTGTCGGAGTACCTATCATGAAACTCTTTCAGATTTCAAGTGGAAAACTCTTGGAAAATGAAAAGTTTTTTTCTTTCTCTTTTGAAATAAACACTGTTTTCTGCAGTATTTGGCAGCAGACCCGTGCTACGCCACATGTGGTCATGGTTCTACGCGCCCCACGGGCAGGCCGCTCTCAGCCCATCTCACTCCCTTGTTCCCAATTAGTGTTGAGGAATACGTAAGCAGTGACTTTCAGGGCTTTTGCATGCTGTTTTCCCCTCTCTGGCTCTCGTGTGGCAGGAGACTTTAATGGGTGTACACGCAACAATTACTGCTGCGGAATCACAGAAAGTCACTTCAAATAAGCACGAATATACAACAACAAAAAGGCTTGTTCAAAGTCCATTTTAAATCCTTAATCCTTTTTTTTTGCTGCTGCTTCTCTTTGTCACGTTACTTTGTTCCCTTTATTAGTCCTTTGCTCATTTACAGTGTCGTAGTTTAGAGGCGTTTGATCACGCTACATTTTTACAATGTGAACAAAGTTAGCTTCAACACTTTGTGGAACGACACCAGGCTGAATTATCAGCTCTTTGATCGTGTAGTTTTCCACAGTCTAAGCTACATTTGGGAACGTTCTGGTCACATTCTAATCAAGCGTATATTGTATATTTTTGTACAGAAATCAAATCAAATCAAACTTTATCTATAAAGCACTTTTCATACATTAAAAATGTAGCACAAAGTGCTATACATGTTTAAAAGCAGGCAAAAATAAGTAAGAAAAACAACAAATAAAAGACGTTTTTGCTTGAAATAAGCAAAAAATCTGCCAATGGAACTAGTGAAAATCGGCTTGTCAAGATTTCTTGAAATAAGATGTGATATTTAGGACTTTTGAGATCAAAGTGATCTTGATATTAGCTTAAAAACCTCTTCAAATGAAAAAAAAGCTTGTTTCATGTGAAATATGACTCAAAACAAGATATTTTCAAGACTTTTTCACTTAAGAAGATATTCAAGATGTCTTGTCTTCAAACAAGTCCCTATATCTGGCTGAAATGGTACTTTTTAGGCAATTGTGTCTTATATCAAGTGTAATGAGATATTTTGACTAGAAATGAGACAAATATACTTTTTTTTCCAGTGCATCTCCACACCACCCTGCCCCACCCTAGCACATACACACATATATATATATATATATATATATATACACATATATATACATAAATAAATAAAAGATAGATAAAGACTAGTAGAAGACCCTTGAATAAGAAATAAACGGATAAAAATAACAGTTTTCTGTGAATTGCATGTGATTTGAGATGCTGGACTGAATTAGCTCTACGTATTGATGGAAAAATCTCCTGCTTCTGCAGGAATATCAGTGTTATATGGATTTTCTCCTGGCTGTGAATGATTTGCAGACTCCCCACAGGTCAAATTCATTCAGAGAGGAGCATGTCTCATTGTTTAGGAGCTCGTGTTGCAACTGAGGCTTTTGCAATTTGCTTTGGATTGATTTATGTGCTGAAGCTGAAGTATACCTGCTGTTTTGCCACTAGAGTTTTGATGAGATCTTCGTCTTTTGTTTAATTGTAAAGATAGTTATTTAAAGAGAAATACATTACACTCTAAGGTTAAACCTTCTAGTTTATGTGTTTCTGCTGGCTGCAAGCGCAGTAATCTGCTTGACATACAACTCAAGCATGTGCATGCCAGAATAAATGTGTATATAACAGTGTGAGAAGAAAGCATTTGGTGAACTGACTGCCTGCACCTTCAGACAATTAGCTACTTTTCGAAGAGCCAAAATAGCGCTTAATGTGCACAAGATAGAACCCATTTCCTTTCCTTCCAACTCGCTCATGTTCCATCTGTCACTGGAGAAATCAGAGCCATGAAAAGCAGATCAATTAACACAACTATCGCTGGAAGAAGCCATTCTTTGCTTCATCACCAACTGAATAATCAAGATATCTTAATTTCTGCCAGCATGAATGTGAAAAAAAGCAATCAAATATTTGAAACTTTTATCCATTTCTACAGTCATGTATCTCCTCTTTTTGTTAAATATATGCTATGCTTTGCTCGTTATTTTTGTGTCACAGTGCATTCAAAGGATCTTCTTAAAAAAGACAGAATGCCTATTTTTATTTGAATAATTCCAGTTTAGAGAGCAAAACACACTGGGGCGTGTTTTAACACAGCTTCATTTGAAGCAGTCTTATTAACAGAAACGTGCACAGTAAATGGGTTAATTAACATGTGATCTGATTGTATTTTTAAATAAATACCAGGATTTTTCAAACTTTTTTCCCTGAAATTAGCAGCAGAATCCAGTTTTTTTTCCAAATCATTTGCTTAAATAAATGCTCTGACGTCTCTGCTCCTCCCGGTTATAAACCAACAGTAGCTGCTCTCATTCACCGCTGGTTTGTGTCGCTCTGTGGTTGTTAGCTTCATGCACTTTTTTATGACACAACAACAGAGAACTGTTAGTCGATGTGGACCTCTCGTCTGATAAAGACCAGTCATAGTAGAGATGCTGAAATAACAATTAAAAGATGGAAAAAAAAGAGATATTTGTTAGGGGGTGTGAATGCAGGATCCAAAGAGAACAGATGGAACGGGTAAATGGTTTATTGACAATTTGCAATGTAACAAGACTAGATTTCTCTGAGGAGGAAAGCTCAGGTGCTTCGGCGAGAGGGAGAGATCTGGTTCTGAGAGGTAAGATGACAGTTAGTGGAGGCTCCAGATGGGTACATGTGTCTTGAACTGAATTGTGTCTTACTGACAGGTAACGTGGAGGAAACATCTCCTGTGGATTCAGTGGTCCGGTGGTAAAACAGACAAGACTGCAGGCTCCAAGGTAGGTACCAGGCAGAGGTGGGGAGAGCAGCCAAAAGTTGTACTCAAGTAAAAGTCCCGTTACTTCATAATAATATGGCTCAGGTAAAAGTAAAAAGTAGTCATCCAAATAATTACTTGAGTAAGTACTCAAGTACTGAGCAACTGTTGAGTAACGTCTGATTTATTTGTTAATACAAGCATTCAATCAGACAGACAAAAATACTAAATAATCATCTTTAGGCAAATTAGAGTTCATCCAATTGATAAAATAAAATTAAAATGAATTAATTAATTACAAAATAGCTTAAATTAAAATAATCCAGATAAATTCAAGTACTTCAATAAAAAATCAAAGAGACTTAGGAAATGTTTAAAACATATGTAACCCATATGTAACCTAAAAAACAAACATTCACCTATCCATGGGGGGAAAAACGAGTTTAGGAAACTTAGCGCTACATGTTTCCTCAAGTTAGATGTTAAGTTTCTGCTGAAATGTGCGTTTGTTTTGGTTGACACAGAAGACACATAATGTAGCTGCTGTTTCTCACTCTTTGTAAGGTAAACATGCTTTCAGTATGAGGCCTCGTCTGCGTCTTCATTTCCCACCGTTGGTTCTGACATTTTTCATCTGTTTCTTTGTTTGTTTGCTACGACTGCTAATGCTAAAGCTAACCCGTCCCGCCGCTGAGATTGAGTACGGTCACGTGACCAGACCGCACGGCTGCGTCTGATTGGTGGAACACAGTCAGGTGGTAGAGCCTTTGGCGGAAGTCTCTCTCTCTGTCACTCTCTGTCTCTCTGACACATCTACTCAAGTAAAAGTAAAAAGTATAGAGATTTAAAACTACTCCTAGAAGTATAATGTTTTCAAAAACTTACTCAAGTAAATGTAACTCGTTACTACCCACCTCTGGTGTTTCTTTCCAAAACGTCTGTAGAAACAGAACAGGAAAAAACTTTAACGAGAGTTTAAGAAAAATTAAACAATATTAACTAATATTTGGCCTCAGTAGTTTCCATGCGAGGAGAAACAACGATCCGGCTCTGAGCAGAGGAGGAACTGGAGCTTTTAAGCAGGAGCCACAGGATCAGCCATAGGTGGAAGTAATGATGATGATGAGGCCAGCACTGAAAACACAGACCAAAAACACAGACCCTGACAATATTTTACACAACCAATGAACACATGGCTTGAAAAGTTCGCCCTCTCCACCTGCTTCTGGTCCCTGAGGGAAGGCGCAGCGGCGGCCCAATACACCCATTATTCTAAGCCAAAGAGTTGTTGGCACACACACACACACTGCTGTGTCATCCTGTGGTTTTAATTATCAGTATCAGTATCCACTGTTATGTTTCCATTTTCTTGCTGCTGGTGTTGTTGTTACTGTTTTTTGAGGCCATGAGGTGTTTTCTATCAAGTCTCTGCCGATGTAGCAGCTGGTTGTCTGGTTATTCTGATACATTTATCGTTGTTGTTGATGGCGTTTCCTTCTTTTGTGTCTTTGTCTCCGGTCTCTTCTCTTTGTTCCCCCGTCAGGTTCGACATTAATGTACAATTTCAACCAAAATGATTAAATAAATAAATGTTTTGCGCGTAAGCATCAAGGGCAGCTTTATATCCATATAGCTTACCCTGGCAAAGCAAACTTTTTTGGCACAACACAGCATTCAGACAATAATTCTGCGTGTCCACGTGAGGCCATGAGGAATAAAACGGTCACTTTAACAGACCAGTTAGTCCACAGGTTCCTCTTTGCAGGAGTTGAAAGCTCCTGCAAAGGAATATGAACTTACTTTAGTCTTTATGATACAAAAAGAAAAGCTTTACAGTTGAAAAATAGATTTGTGTCAAGGGGTGGTGTAATGATAACCATAATGATAAGAAGATAAACATATTTAACAAGAACTAAAGGAGCTGGAAAATGCAAGAATATATTAAGAATACATTAAGAATACATTAATCTAGAGTCCAAAAACAGAGCAGGACAGATGTGGCAGCCACACAACTGAAACAAAGACAAGGATCTGATGCAAGTGCTGATGGGAGTAGTGACTAATGAGGGACAGGTGTGGTAATTAAACCAAATCCAGGTGTGTCGGCAGAGCAGAAACAAGACTCACTGAGAAAAACAGGGGACTTAGAAGTTAAACAAGGTTATATTAAAACAAAAGCAAATAGAATATGAATGTTTTAACGGGTGAATGTGGATGATTATCAGTGAAATATAGAAACTTGTTGCTGCCCTCCAAACTCTTAGTTTTAGTTTTCTCTTTGACCTGCAACAGAACATTTTATAACATTGTTAAATCCACTCTGCATCACAAAGACCAACATGAATCCATCCAGAAACACCTCCCGTTTAATGAGGTTTATTTCTACCTCCAGACAGAAACATGACAAACTTTTAAAATGAAATAACTCGTCCTCGTATTGGTCTATTCCCTCACAAATTGGTACAAATGTGAGTGAATATAGATGTGATAAGTTCAGAGAGTAGGTTTCTGGATTCAAATCCATAATACAGTGAGCAAAATAGCTTTTATAGGTGGCTAAATGATGAAGCGCACCAGGTTGAAAAAAAAAGTGGATTTATCTTTTAAATCGGTGTAAACAGCCTAAAGAAATGCCTAATAAACGAATGGTGTGGCTACAGGAAGCGTTTCAGGCCAAATAGATGAGCCAATCAGAGGTTCAATGTGGGAGGAAAATCCCAAAGTAGTCGACCTGTTGGTTTAAACCAATTAACAAAACCACTATGATTAACTGTAAAATCATGAAAACAGGATTCTAAGTAGTAAAACAACAGAGTTAACCAAGTCTGATGGGATGGAGATTTGATTCATTTATTCATAAAGAACAAACTAAAAAAAGCAAAGCCTGGTCCCTGTTTCCAACTTTAAAACCGAGTCAGAAAAGAACAGACTCGTGCTTTTCCTGCTGAGGACATCTTTTCTCGAGCTCTTTTCAAGAATGTGTTTGACTCAATGCGTCTCTGGGACACACTCTGTTCCTGACGCTCTCTCAAACATCTCTGAAGTATCAGACTCTACACCGACTTCCACAAACTGATGCCGTTTTTCATCCCACTGACATCCAATCATAGCGCAAAACGATCATTTAGAAAACAGTAAAACAGTTAGCTCACTAAAGGAAGAGGTAAGCTAGCAGCATAAGTGTGGAACACTTTGAGACTTTCTCAGCTTACTGAGACAAACAACCCGTCTTACTTTCGTCCCGCCTGCAGTCTGACAGCATCACCTGGCAAACCATGAACTTTAGATGTTTTCATTTATAAAACATAGGGCCGGGCGAGTTAACTCGTTATTATCGCGTTAACTCGTTAATTATTTAACGCAGATAAATATTTTATCGCGCATTAACGCAGGTTTTATTATTTATTTCCATCCATCCCTCCATCCATCATAAAAATTATTTTATAAATAATTATGATTACAATTAATTGAATTCCAATTGGCTTGAATTGGACTTTATTATTTAAGTGCCTTGAGATGACATTTGTTGTATTTGGCGCTATATAAATAAAAATGAATTGAATTGAATCTTCCGCTTCTCCGGGGATCGGGTCGGGTAAATAAAATTATTTATTTTATTTTTGTACAAGTCTGTTGCTCACAGGCTTTTATTTTGTAAAAGTCTGTTGCTCACAGGCTTTTATTTTGTAAAAGTCTGCTGCTGTCTGCTGTGGAACAGGAAAAGAAAGTAATCGGCGGATCCACCAAACATGGAGAAGGGTACAGAACTTTTACTCGGCCATTTTCATTTTAAAGTTCTTCCAGACGGCGGAGTCGACAGAACCAAAGTCATCTGTAAACACTGCCAAGTTGAATTGTCTTCTCAGCGTAGTAGTTCCAGTCTAAAATATCACTTAAAGGCAAAACACACAACTGATAGCAGCAAGTCATTCAAGGAAACAGACAGTGGAGCGAGGCTTCTACATAAAAACTACAGAAAGATGCTGATGTTAAAAGTGTGTTTGCACAACAAATGTTATGGCACTTTCATTCATATGGCAGCACATTTAAAATAAAACTAAATGCTAAAAGCTATACACTACTTTTGGATTCATTTTGGGATTCTGCGTACAAATGCGATTAATCGTGATTAATCAGGGAAATCATGAGATTAATTAGATTAAACATTTTAATCGTTGCCCAGCCCTAATAAAACAACACATCGGTGTGCTCTTGAAATCCAACATCATGAACCACATTTGATAATGTACATCAGTACATCAGAACATCCAGTAGTTTGGGTAATTTTTGTCTTTATTTATCTCCTGTTGCTTTATTATTAGAAGCTACTTAAGTCTCTTTCTGACTGTAACTGCAGAACTAAAACATGTTCTTATGCATGAAGTAAATGATGTTTCCATTACCTGTAACACGATTACTTTCCACACTTACCTTTTCTTTACAGTCAAATTGTGACACGATAAATCTCAGTTTACTGGTCCGAGTCAAACATGCAAAATATCCCAGCACTGCAACATCTGCACATCTTTAACAGTGAATGTTTTTTAGGTCAGAGCGAGTGAAATGTGATGAAAAAGATCATGAATAACCCCAAATCCTCCAAACTGCCATTTATGTTTTACTTAACCGAGCACAGGCCGTGCAGCAGCAGTGTTTTGATGTGTTGGAGTTTTATTTTAATGCGTCGAGCCTTCCAAGCGTGGGCGTTTGCTGGAGGCGGAGTAATCCTCCTTGGTCTCAGAATCCAAACAGCGCCAACATGAAAGGAAAGTGCAATTACCCGGCCTTATTCCAGATCAATTGGATGCCACCACCAATAAAAAGTAGAAATTCTGATGCAGTTTTCTTCTCTGTGTGCAAAGAGCCTCTGGAGCTTCCTCTTTGTTTCTGAAATACAAGGAAAGGTTTGTGTGGGCACAGATTTGTCTCTGAATGTGGTGTGTGTCAGTGTCCTCTTTGTGCCGAGCAGGTGAACTGCTTTAGAAATCAAGTTTAGCTCAACATCAGCTCAGGGACGCCAGCATAGATGCACCGCTTCTCTGACGTCCTGTGAGTTTACACCACGAGCACGTTCCTCGGTTTAATTCAGAATCCATTCACCGTGTCAGTGAGTTAAAGGGACAGTTCGCCTCTTTTGACATGAAGCTGTGTAACATCCCATATCAGCAACATCATTTCTGAACATCTTCTTACCCCCTGCTGCGTCCTGTGAGCAGAGTTCCAGCCTCGTTTTGGTGTTGATGAAGGTAGTCCGGCTAGTTGGCTGGGGTCCCGAAAAAAAAGCATCTTGCTTCTCAAAACAATATGCGTTCATAAGAGTAATACATTTGCATCACAAAATCATTCTCCAGGAAAAAGTCAGACCTCACAATCGCTTGGCCCTATTTTCTCTCACAGCAGGCAGTGCACACAGCACCATGCCAACACATAACTGTGTCTGCATCCATATTTCAGGCGTAAACACGACTTACAGTACATCCCACATCTGTATCAGCCTTTTTGTGTCTCATAATGCTAAAAGTAGACATTTCACATTTTACAATAAAAAATAAATAAAATAGCCCCAAAAAATAGCATCTTAGGTGTCATGATCCATGTTATTTTTGTGTTTTTCTGGTTTGTCTGTGTACACTGGAAAAAATGCCCCTCCAAAAATAAGTAAAAAAAACAACAAATAAAAGACGTTTTTGCTTGAAATAAGCAAAAAAATCTGCCAATGGAACTAGTGAAAATCGGCTTGTCAAGATTTCTTGAAATAAGATGTGATATTTGGGACTTTTGAGATAAAAGTGATCTTGAAATTAGCTTGAAAACCTCTTCAAATGTCAAAAAAAGCTTCTTTCATATGATATGTGATTCAAAACAATTTGTTTTCAAGACTTTTTCATTTAGCAAGATATTCAAGATGTATTGTCTTCAAACAAGTCCCTATATCTGGCTGAAATAGTGCTTGTTAGGCAGTTGTGTCTTATATTAAGTGTAATGAGATATTTTGACTAGAAATGAGACAAATATACTTGGTAAGACTTAGATTTTTTCCAGTGCAAAAAGGCCGCATAGAAAAAGAAAAGAAAACAAGCAAATAACACACCACAATCCTACCTATCTGGGTTTATTTAGCACCCGGTTACATCTGTTTAGTTTTCTTGTTGGCTTTCCCAGTTCCTCACCTTTCCTCAGCTCCACTCCTTCACCTGCATCCATCATCCTCAGCTGAACCCATTCACTAATCACTCTCCCCACAGTATTTAGTCTCCCAGTTCCTTTCAGTCTTTGTCAGATGCTCCATCAAACTGTCCCGTCTTACTTTCCATGGTCATCCCCAACAGTCTTTGTCTGGTTTTGTTTCTTCTTAGGTGTTTTTTTTTGGTTTGTTCAACTTTAGTTTCCATGGTATTCCAGCTTGGCTGCGATTTTCCTTTATATTCATAATAAACCCTTTAAGTTTCCTTCTGGTTCCTGTCCCCTGTCTGCACCTGGGTCCTCCTCCTGTGCCAAACCCTGACATTAGGAGCCCTGTAAATGTATTAGATATTACAGTTGAGCTTTTATTGCTCAACATTTGGAGAAGAAATGACACATTTTGAAGTGAAATGGCATAAATCTTCTCCCTGCGTGACAGTAAAAAACACGACATGGGCTTTCAGTATCTGCTGCACGGTGAATAAATGCACAGCCGGGTCCGGCTCTCTGAGATGTGCCCTGATGGTGACCCCCCACTCTGAGTGCTGCTCATTAGCACGTTTGCGTCGGTCATACCCAAAACTTTGAGCATTGTTTTTAGGAACGATGCGATGTAAAGCAGGTAAATAGATTATTAAAGCAGAAACAAGCACAACCTCCTCCTTAAACTGGAAAAGTAAAATTCTACATCAATTGTCAACCTTTCATTGACCATGTTGGGGCAGTAAGTCTGTTCCTGAATTATTTAGTTAATCATGTGAAAGTCTGCATGCGTTTCAGTATTATTTTAATGACTTCAGTAAAGGTTACCGACAGGGGAAACTGCTTTTTATGTGCTAAATCCACCGACTGTGTCTGGAAACCAAGTGTTAGCAAACAATGTTATAAGTCAGTGCTTGTTGTGATCCCTAATGCAGACATTAGTCAAATTAAAAGGAAAACCAGACAAGAACGAACTGGTAAATGACTGAGAAAACACCAGGGCGGTTGATTAGCTGAGTGATAGCAGGTGAGCTGTTTAAACTTAACCGAAGACTGAAGACGAATACAAACTCAACATAATAAGTCTAATAAAAAGGACTGAGGACTAAACCAATACATCTGGAATATCTTGTTAAGTGAAAAAGTCTTGAAAACAAATTGTTTTGAGTCACATATCATATGAAACAAGCTTTTTTTGACATTTGAAGAGGTTTTTAAGCTAATTTCAAGATCACTTTTATCTCAAAAGTCCTAAATATCACATCTTATTTCAAGAAATCTTGACAAGCCGATTTTCACTAGTTCCATTGGTAGATTTTTTTGCTTATTTCAAGCAAAAACGTCTTTTATTTGTTGTTTTTTTTACTTATTTTTGGAGGGGCATTTTTTCCAGTAACACTACACTAGAAAAAACTCCAAGTCTTACCAAGTATATTTGTCTCATTTCTAGTCAAAATATCTCATTACACTTAATATAAGACACAACTGCCTAACAAGTACTATTTCAGCCAGATATAGGGACTTGTTTGAAGACAAATACATCTGGAATATCTTGTTAAATAAAAAACGTCTTGAAAACAAATTGCTTTGAGTCACATATCATATGAAACAAGCTTTTTTTTTTACATTTGAAGATTTTTTTCATTTTTGCCCAACGTGCAGCTAGCGCAGCTCAAAGTACACGTGAGCTGTGGTTCCATTTTTAGCCCAGTTTCTGGATCATGAAACCTGCTCAGTTCCATTTTCGAACCGTCTCTCACCCGTGGAGACCTGAAGCCCCCCGATAGTCCCGTGCTGCATCCCATTTGCATGATCAAATCTGAAACTACGCGGTCTAAGAGAACAGTGTGAGAGATGGTCTCACCTTCATGGCTACATACTCTCATACAGCTTGGTGTTAAATTACCATTTTAAATTTAAAACCCATCAGGCTGCCATGTCCCTGACAGCTCATCCATTCTGGGCTGTCATCTCTCAGCTAAACATAGTACGGATCTCTGGCCCGGAGTACCCGCCTGACAGGTGATGGAGGCATTCTCTCTGTCGCTCAGTGGAAGAGAAACCCACAGAGGGAACATCTTTACACACCGCACAAGTACTCTCCACTCGATATATGTGTGTTTTGTATTTTTTTTAAAGCTAATCTATAAGCAGTTGGAAATAAAACCATGTAAAGGTTATCCAGACAGTTTCAGAAACAAGGATTTTGCAGGATTATCATCACAAACTCAGATTTTCATCTCTGCCACAAACCCACTCGACATCCGCCCACACTGGCCTGAAGTCCCACAGTCAGCAGGAGAGTTGGTTGTAAAAACCACCAAAATATTAAAGCTGCAACAATATCTCTGACAAGGGTGAGTTAAAGCACAGAGTCTTTAACTCCCCAAATATGCACATCAATCTGAGCTCATGCAGCCTGTGAATCCTTTGTGGCGGATGTTACATACAGTGGGGTCACATGGCTCTGAAAGAATCAGATTATTGGCTAATTTACAATCAGACTGAGTTATTAAGTGCATGTAGACACCTTAATCTGACTAAGAATTGGATCGGATGGGATTCAGACCCCGAGATAACTGGGTTGAAAGTCACTCTAAACCTGCTTGTAGACGCTGAAGCTCGTGGTGAATCAGACTTTGCGTTCTGCGCATGCTCCAGATGTTTTCCCGGGGTCGTGACCCGGAAGTCAAAGGAGACGATATTCCTGTTGTTGTCGCCGTCAGAAAGAAACAAACAACGCGATGGAGAATGCTCCGTTGGGCATCGCGTTTGTGCAACAAGCAGCTCATCACAGACCAAATGTAGAGGGACGTAGCTTCATCTGGCTCTGCGTTCTCCATCTTTCTCCAATGCCTGAGTTTGTTGTTGTTGTTGGTGGTGAAGAGGTCAACAGGAAGTGGCTCTATTAGCAACAGCTGGAATGGGTACAGCGCCACCTATCATACCGGGGTATGACACGCTTTGTGCCTCTGATCCCATTCATTCACCGCCAGATATCCAAGGAGAATTACCCTTAATAACTCATTCTGATTGTAATTTATCCAATTATCCGATCCTTTCAGTGCCATGTGACCCCGCTGATATTGTAACTCAGTCAGCTGAGGCCGATTGATCAGAATCAGAAAAGGTTTTATTGCCAAGTAATTTTTACATCACGAGGAATTTGGCCTGGTCTGTTTGGTGCCATAAAAACAAAAAATATAAATACAAAAAATATAAAAATATATGTACAATATATGTCAGGTGGTCAGGAGGTATGCAAGTCGTGCAAAGTTTGTTGGCTCACGTGTCCCCATGTGATGTAGTCAGAGAGGTGTCCTCCCCAAACAAGTAACAAAAAGGAGCAGAAGAACAAATCATGCCTCTAAAGGAGAAGGATTTTGTTTGTTTTAGAGCTTTACAAATTGTGAGAGGAGCTTTACTCCTCCATGAAGGCATTTTCCACCAGAGTGATGCAGAAAAGTGCCAACTTAATGAAACTAAAAAAAAATCCTCAGAAACCACAGACGGGCCTTTTACTTGGTGCTCAAACAAAACCTGAGCCCACGAGCCTTAAAGGAGAAGTTCGGTTTTTTTTTTATACCTGGACCTTATTTCTGTCAGTTTGGGTCAGTGTCGTGGCGTGGAGAATTGGACACGGATGCAGATACTTCAAAACAAAAACTTGAGTTATTGGGAACAAGAACAAAAACCGGAATACAAAACTAATACCTATGAAAAACAAAACATGACGTATCCTATGAAAACAAAAGTACAAACTTGGCTTGACTAAACATACGGTGACTGTGAGGATCTGGCGCTGGTGTGTTGGAAACATGGAAACTAAATACTGAGGGAGTGATTGGTGAGTGAGTGCAGCTGAGGGGGAAAACTGAGGTGGCATGAATGAAGGTGATGGCAGAGCAACAGAAACTGTGGGAAACATGGCAAAACTAAATACTAAACAGGAACTAATAACATGGCAAAAACCCACAGACATGACAATTTCTGGCATAGAATCTACTCACCGATAACAGTTTCGTGAAAATCGGCGTCCTTCGGAAGATATTTAGATCACTGGAGATCCGCGTATATCCATATAACGGGAGAGAACAGGGCAGAGACAATACAGCCTCTAAATAAGGCATTATCTGTCTTTATTCCACCAATACTTTAAGACCAATGAATGCATGAACGCGTATTGCACTGTTAGCTCAGAGCTGCCGTGTTGTTGTTATCCGGGGCTTATAGCAGGCTTTCTACAGCTAATTCACTCCGGTAAGAACATCCATCGTACTCAAAGTCGTCGTCCACGTCGCCAAAATCTGATAAATATTCTGTCACGTTGCACAAAAATAGCAGCAGCAAACTCTGTGTAAAGTTAGCCGACTATTTTATGCCAGAAATAATTCAATTCAATTCAGCTTTATTGTCAATTCTTCACATGTACCAGACTTACGAAGCAATCGAAATTACGTTTCCCACAAATAAAGACTTATGCTAAAAAAATTACACATAGCTAAACATTAAATAGAAGTATCTAAACATAAAATAGGCATTTAAAGTAAGTAAAGTGCATTGTAGGATGGAGGATTAAGAATGCAGTGAAATGGTGCAAAACAGTTATTAAGATCCAGGGTTTAAAAAAACAAACTTCCCCTTTAATGTGACATTTCAAATCTAAGGTGGATGTTAACCACAAAAACCATAAAGACATCATTAATTAATGGTCAGCCAGAATATATCTTACCACACATTTGTTGAAAAGTGTATTTTATGAGAAAATGCTTCAGCACATCATGTGATTGTAAGTATAATAGAAGTAGAGATTACCATGGAAGGGTTCAGCATGCATGTAATGCTCCTCAGTATTATGCAAATCATCACGTCGGGTTTTACATATTTGACACAAGACGCACACGGAGTATGTGAGCAGGATCATGTGACCGTTTGCTTATTGGAGTTTCCAAAAAAAACAAAACACGTTTAAAAGAATCCACAAGAAAACACTGCAGATCCAGTTCGGACTGACCCAGTTTGTTTCAAGTCCGGGATGCTTTGATCAAAGATTGACAATCAAAGACACGGTTTCCAGGCCACGTTTGGAGCTCCAGGGAGGCGATGCAATGATAAGGATTTATTGAAGTCACTCTGTGTGTGCTGTCAAACTCTGAAGAGTCTACCGTGAAATCGTGGCTCCCGAAGCCCTTTGTCATGAGCTCGTCATGCTGGAATACCTCCCTGTCTGCTAAGGGGTAAACAGAAAAGAGCCGGAAGGGTTTCATAATGTACGCTTCACACTGGCTGCTTATTCAGATGTGCCACCAAGTTATTATCATCTGAATGGAGTACAATCCCGTTTCCTTGGCTTGTATTCAAATGTTTCTAATAATCCAACCTTTATGTAGAAAAATGCTCTAAAATCCTTGTTTAATAAAAGAACAATTCAAAAGAAGAAGAACAAGATGAGGTGAAATCAAAGCAGAGCAACTGAATGGTGTTTACTCTGGCTAGGAGACTGAAAAGAATAAAAAAGTTCAACAATTATCTCTTCGGTTCTCAGTATTTGCCCCATTCTACATTTATTGTGTAGGTTCACTGTACAATAACGGGCGATAGTAATTAAATTGGACTGTTTCTGGCTTATAACCAGGAAATAGTGTTTCTTTGGACTGTGTTGTTAAATGGAACTGGTTTCCTTTAACCTCTTCTCCCCCTCTTTTAAAAAAAAAAAAAAAAAAAACATTCCGATTCCCACAAACTGAAGGATCTGGTTCTTTGTTTAGAAATCACAAAAGAGTCAAAGATGGAGACGCATATTGTGATCTCGCTGCTGACTTTGAAGTGGTAAATCACAACAATCTTCTATCATATCTCGAGTTGTCTGAGGGCCTTAAAGATAAAGAGCTTATATGCTTCCAGTCTTACCTGAAACAGGTAAGACTGTGTCCTCACTTAGACGTGGGATACCTCAAGGCTACGTATTGGGCCCTATTCTCTTCTCGTTGCATATATATATATGCTTCTCTTGGGGTCCATTTTTAAAAAGTATACCATAATCTACAAATCTATAATTCTATACTGACTAACAGCATCCAGGTTCTTCTGAACTGTTTTCATGGATGGAGACAAAATGTTCATATTTACTGTTGCTTTAGTGATTGTTGGTTATATTTTTTTATGCTTAAAGAGCATATCTGCCGAGAGGAAAATCCGAAACTGCTCAGAGTGCGAAAATATGAACATATCACACCAATTCTTTGCTCCCTTCACCGGCTTCCTGTCTCCGCCAGGATTGAATTGAAAGTCTCCCTCCTAACCAATCAGCACATCTATGGAAATGCAACTGCCTGATTTATGGTTGTCCGGGAAAGGCTCCGCCGCTTGCGTGCGTCGGCCAACATTCCCATCTATCTATCCGTCGAGGAGACGGAGACTCGCGGAGACCTTAAGGGTTGTGATTGGTCGGCTAACAACATCATTTCCGGAATCACTTTTCCGGTTTAGCTCCTTCCTCTCAGAACAACAACGGCGCCATTTTTGAAAGAGTTTACTGTGTGCCGGTCAACATTTGGTCAAAATGATTTGCATTTCAAAATCAACAAGCTCCAACTCCAACAACAGTCTTTCTCTCTCGGTCGCCATCGTTCACTGTGAGGAGTGGAACGGAGCCGGAAGGGGAACAATCAATCAACCACTTTCACCATAGACGTCGCCAGATTGGGTCGTTTAACGTAGCGCCGCCAACTGATCGGGAGGTTAACTGCCTTGCGTGTCCGACACCCCGACGGAGAACTTCGAAAGGTTTAACAGCCTCTGCGTGACCACGGAGTCGGATTGACGGATAGCGACGGAGAAGCATACCGAGGCCTTTACTCTACAATCCACAACACGTTAGGGCTGCAACGATTTCGATCAATGATAGAAATAGTCGACAATGAATTCCATTGACAATGAATTCCATTGACTATTGTCGCCAGACGTGTTTTTCCAACACAGTGAGACATCACACTTAATTACAATCTCTGCCGAGAGTCGCACATGGACAATAACGTACACAGTAGTGATGGGAAGTTCGGCTGTTTTCCGAGAGCCGGCTCTTTATTTAGGATCTTTTGTAGCCTATATTTCACCTTAACTTTTCAGACAAAATCATGGTTTATGTGTTAAAAACCCTTTTGGTTTAAGGGTTTTTATGAGAGATAAGATTATAATTGCGTAATTCTGCTCTTCTGATTCACTACAAAGAGCCGGCTCTCAGAGCCAATGCTTGTGCGCATGACCCATCACTAGTACACAGAAATGGCGGCGTCCAACAAATTAGATACGCGTACCAAAACTTCTAAAGTTTGGGAGCATTTTATCCTGGATACGGCGAAATAAAAAGATTATTTGCAAGGTTTGCAAAGCAGAAACCTCGGTGATGCACGAACATTTAAAGAGAAAGCACGTCGGGCAGGTGAACGAAACGGAGTCTGACTCGCCTCGGTAAGGTTCAACATTCAAGCTAATGCGTTTTGTTTTTTAAGTACATTGTACATTTTATAATGGTTATATTATAAAGGTTTATTTATTGATGGATTTATGTCTATACTGACCGAGCACTTTGCCTAATTGGTTTTAGATTTAGGACATTTTTATTTACTTTTTGTATGAATCAGCAGCAAAGTTGAATAAAAGATGCATTTTTCATTGAAGTACCCATCTTTCCTGTGTTAATTATCCTTTGCCACATAATTAAAGCAACTTCATGCTAAATTTAAAAAAAAATTAATAATTATCCAATTAGTTGACCAATCGTTTCAATAGTCAGCGACTAGTCGACTATTAAAACAGTCGTCAGTTGCAGCTCTGCAACACGTTCCTTCCGCTGCAGCTTCTCAAACCACCACCGTATCCCCTGATCCTGATTCTCTCAGGACACCACGATCCACAGACAGTTTGTTAAAAAAGGACGTAAAACATTTCTATTTAGCAGAACCTTCGGTTTTTAAGTGATTCTCCTTCAGGTATTGCTGAAGCTCACCTTGTTTTCTCTCTGTGAATCTGACTTTATTCTTTTAATCGTATCATGCTTTCATCCTTATTATTATTATTATTATTATTATTATTATTATTATCTGACTGAGTTGCTTCACCCTCACATTCAGGAAACTGTTATGAGATCACCTGCCACTCCTGCCAGAAAGTTGCATGCACACATGCTGAGGCTCCGTTGTGTTTGTGCAACACCTGCGTGTTATCGTAATAATTATATAAAAGCAAGCTCTTTATGTTGAGGGCAGTTTATGTTGAAACATGTTCCAGGTCAGGCTTGTTCCACCACCATCTTACTACAGTAACCCAGAAGGAAAAAGAAAGACCCGTTTTGTTAAAGCCACCTTAGTTTTTTTCTCCACTCTTTGAAGGAAAGATGGAGTTGAGCACCTTCAGTTGGCTGTAGTTTTCATTTCATTCCCCTTATTGTCAACACATCGTTTACACGAGATGTTTTAGGGAAAATGTTTGTCAGAAAATCCATTTAACTTTTCATCCCACCCTGCCTCCTTCTTTTGAGCCAATTTAAAAACTTTAGAAAGTAAAACACAACTGTGTCAGTAATAACACACACACACACACACACACATATATAAATGCATCCTATCTTAGTCATCATAGTCAGACATTTCTGGGAACATTTGGAGCACAACTTGGAGAGTATTCTGTTCTTAAAAGTCTAAATGACATTATCTTATGCTTGGTTTTACTGTATAATGCCGTGTCAGGCGGCTCTATGTGTTGCATTGGACGACCCGAGCAGATGTGAACGAGCTAATTGTAGTGATACGTTACATAAAATCATTCAAATGGAAAATCTGGGCCGTGCTTTACTTTTACAGCTGCCTCTGCAAGTCAAACTCATTCAGTGTGAATCGGAGAGGTTGGGGATACACGCGGAAACAAACCGAGTTCACATTAACACGTCCACATTGAGTGTAAGCCTAATACAGTTGTTGTCAGCCTGTTATTATTGAGGGCAAAGTTCAGGAAGATTTTTAATTGCATCTTCACGGCTGCATTCACTTCATTGTCGTTAACTGTCGCTGCCGACATTATTGTGAAACGGACACGAGTTTGTGAACTTTCCTTTGCAGTCAATTCGTACCAAGAAAACCAGAAACAAATACTTCTGTCTGAACATTAGCCCTTCTTTCCTTTCTTCTCCTCCATGCACAGCCTGTTGATTTCTTTATTTGGTTCCTCATAAGGTTCTCTGGAAACTCCAGCTTCCTCTCACCATCCAAAAACGTGCATGTTCGGCTAATTGAAGCGACCTTGGGGCTGGGTGTGAATGTGCAGGGTTGTATTACTTGTCTCTGCTTGGCCCTCTGATGGACTGGTGACTTGTTCAGTGTCTGACCCGCCTCTCGCCTAATGGCAGCTGGGATCTGCTCCGGCCCCCCTCGACCCTGGACTGGATTGGGCGAGTACAGAAAATGGATGGATGGATGGTTTCTCATCAAACCATGACCAGAGGCTGTCGTTGGTGCTGTTCCAAGGAAGGAAGCATGAGCTCTGATCGTGACTAATTTCTCACTAAATGATGCCCAACCCAGTCTGGAGTTAATATGTTTAATAGCTGCACTGCTACTTTCTGTGTGTCATTACATGACTGAAAACCTTACACAGACGTGGCATCACAGCATTGTCACGCAAAAATACCAAATTTCCATCCAACTCAGTATTGTCCAACAAATTTTGTACTTAAATAGGTAGTAGGTAACTTTAATAGGTAGGGATGGGAATCAAGAACTGCCTAACGATCCCGTTTATTGGTTCTGCTAACGTCTGCCGCGTTTGCGCGATGACATCATGTGCACCCTTCGTATTTTAGCTCAGAATGTTTCCAACATGGCGTCGAGGCCGAAGCGCTCCAAAGTTTGGTTATATTTCACCAAAAACGACTAAACTAGGGCCAGTTGCAACATGAAAGGGGGGAAATACCTCCAACATGCTGAAACATGTGACCACACAGCATGCAGTTACTTTGCACGAATGTAAAGTCTTTGACGCGCTGCTAAGCGATGTCGGCGACTCTCGCGGGGGAGCTTGTGGCACAGATGGAATACGCTTCCAGGTCCTGTTGATTGTAATAATGTTAGTAAGATACTGTATGAATAAATGAATAATTTCCATCTGATATTAACATCTAGTTGATGAGGACTGCAGGCTCAGAGGCTCCTGCATACCTGGAGCTCCCCCTTTCATCGAGGCAGAGAAAAGTAAAATGACAGAGGCGAAAATAGATAAAATGTTGGTGCATACTTGAAATTAAAGTGTTGAAATTAAACTGCAACCAAAGCCATTTGTACTACATATAACTGGATGAGAATCGATAAGGGATATCGATAATGGAATCAGAATGGCTAAATTCTTAACAAGTCTCATCCCTTGTAACAGGTTAGCATCACACGAATGCTTCTTTATAAAAAAACAAGCGGCCAACATGACCATCTGTGTCAGTGGAGTCTACACACAGAGCAAAACCTATTAATAAGGTCAAAGGTCACAGTCAGTTTAATCATTAAAAGCCTTATTCTAATAAAGAAATATCACAGAAATCTGTTTATTAGAGAGAAGCACATAGACAACACACATGGGATGATGCATAAAAACATAAACGGTCGGGTTTAGAAATGAAAAATACATTATATCACTCAAATGTTGGCCTACAAAATACGTTTAAAATACATTTATATAAAATACAGTATATAATATAAAATAAATATAAAATAAAATACATTTACACAAAACAACATGTGAATAGAGATGCTGCCACTGTTCTACACTCTTTGTTGTGACGTGGTGTTATGGACGAATGCAGCTGATACACATTCCTGAGTGACATTTCAGTGTGATTCAGTGAAGTACTTAATGGTGTTTCTTTTATTATAGTTTGTAATAAAAGTATTAAAGTCTTCAGCTATATATTTGTTACAGCAGTGGGTTTATTTTCATCATTTTCTCACCTCTGAAAGCTTTGATGTGACATTCCTTCTGTGCTGCTGCTGCTGCACTGAAGCAACTTCTCCATAAGAATAAAGAAAAGTGCAATTTACATTAATGGTAATTATGCATACCAAACGCCTTACATAACATTCAGCAATTCCAACGAAAAGCTCTGTGCTTTCTTCAAACTATGTATGTGGGAGTGGGTGTAGGCTGGTTGGAGCCTCAAAATCCACAGGTCAACTTATTTTCCCTTTGATTTCAAACGGTTGCTATGCAACTACATCATCGTTTGATCGTAAATAGGCTTTATTTTACTCCATCTCAGCAGTGACGACACTGAGATGACATGCAGAGCCAAAAAGCTGCTTAAACCTCATTTAAAACACAGGGAGCTTCAAATATTGTGTCATCTCCTGCTTGTTTGTTGGAGGATCCACGGTGAAAACATCTTGGGATGTCAGAAGAACCGGTCCTTAAACCAAAAAGGCTTCTACTCTAACCAGCAGCATCCTCCTACAACTCATCCTGTTCAAACTACCAAACCACTAGACTTTTAAATAGCTCTCCCTCTCCAATCCAATAAATGATGAACATTCCCATATTCTCTCCACAAATCTGAAAACTCATTTGCATATAATTAGATTAAGACCTGTGGAGGAGGCGTCTCCAGATCATTCAAAATCATATTGGACCATTTAATGAAATTTTACTTTTTCATCCGTCTTTCACTTTTCTTTCAAACCAAGAAACAAGTTGATACATAAGCCACCACCTGCCCGCCTTTAGGCAGAATGAAAGAGTCTACAGAACTCTTCCTGCTGCATGTGTGGGGCAGAAGAACCAGAGGCTCTGCAGGAAGTTGCTCCTGCAATTTAGCACCTTTCATAGAGACAAAATGTGAACGCAGCAGCCAGTGGCAGATGTGTCTGTAGATTATCTGTATTTCTCTGGATAAAACAGTGTAATTTCCCATTTTTTTGGATGCTTTTAATACCCCACAGGTGCAGATGAATGGCTCTCATTTGCCACCATCATGGTTGGCTTTTTCTCTGAGGCCTTTGAATGAGAATCTCAGCCAATTACAATCCATTTCCTGTCTTTGTGTTTGCGCCTCATACTCTGCCGCGGTTTCCTTCACTTCTGAGAGCTGAATTATTTAAATAAAAAGAATATAAGTTGCAGTCCTGCGTGAGAAGCTCTCCAGACTCACACTAAGGATTTAAGCTACAAACACAGCTGCATCATCAAGGCCTGAAGAAAAGGAATCTGCGCGTTCTGATGTATTTCGGTTCAAGATCAGTCTTCTTTTAATCATTACTTTAACAGTCAACAAGTTACTAAACAACTTTAGCTCTTTGAAATGATACTAAATACTGCCTTTATGTAGTTTTGATGGATACATTTCTTCATCAGACAAGGAGACAGTGATGCAAATATGAGTGAGGAAAATACAAGTGACTGAAGTCAGGCTGTGATGCTGATGCAGAAAACATCTGTGCTGCTGTTTCCCACGAGCAGAAAGGCCGACACGTTTTACTTTGAACCTGAACATAAACTCAGTGTTAAAGGGATAGTTCGCCTCTTTTGACATGAAGCTGTG
This sequence comes from Odontesthes bonariensis, assembly GCF_027942865.1. Lineage (NCBI taxonomy): Eukaryota > Metazoa > Chordata > Actinopteri > Atheriniformes > Atherinopsidae > Odontesthes > Odontesthes bonariensis. Next base: position 35,100,769 of record NC_134518.1, read on the forward strand.
TAACATCCCATATCAGCAACATCACTTATGAACATCTTCTTCCCCCCTGCTGCGTCCTGTGAGCAGAGTTCCAGCCTCGTTTTGGTGTTGATGAAGGTAGTCCGGCTAGTTGGCTGGGGCTTAAAAAATGTTATCCTCCAAAAACCTCTGCCATGAAAAGCAGTGGAAAAGGCCCTCTGTAGTATTTTAACCACAGCACATCACCTAAATTGAATTTAACCTTACAGAAATTGCGTGAACTTGTAGGAAAACTAAAACTTTTCTTCTTTAAACACTTTGATGCAAGACTTCAGTGGAAATGTCAGTACAAGAAAATTCTCTTCAACACAACACACTCCTCAAGCTCCTCGACAGAGCTCGTTATCTCCTCTGAAAAGTTTCACCTTCTTCTAAGGCAGCTAAAATTCTATTTTAATAGTCAAGCCAGAACAAGTGTTAAGAGCCGGCCACCGTTTCAATAGTTCCTAAAGCCCTTAGAGTGAAATGCTATGAGAGCGTTTTGTAAGTGCAGACCCGGGTGCCTTCCCTGTGTAAAGTCAGAGGATTCATCTGTGACATTTTCATCAGAATTAGGACCCAGATGGAGATGTCACACAAAAGTCTCACATGGAGATATTTCTGCACAGCAAGGATCTGAGGACACACTTTAAAACCACGACATAGAAAAACCAGGAGGGGAAAACTGACTTCCTCTTTTTCTCTTGACTCAGAGATGACCCAACGGTAAGAGTGGCTGAAAACCGATCAACACAGGTGCATGCACTTACGCCAAACCAGAGAAAACAGGCCTCTGTCTTCTTTTTAAAGGGACAGTTCGCCTCTTTGACATGAAGCTGTATGACATCCCATATCAGCAGCATCATTTCTGAACATCTTCTTACCCCCTGCTGCGTCCTGTGAGCAGAGTTCCAGCCTCGTTTTGGTGTTGATGAAGGTAGTCCGGCTAGTTGGCTGGGGTTTAAAAAATAAAGCGTTTTGCTTCTCAAAACAATATGCGTTCAACAGAGTAATACATTTGCATCACAAAATGGTTCTCCAGGAAAAAGTCAGACCTCACAATCGCTTGGCCCTATTTTCTCTCCCTTCGTATCACTGCCTGCTGTGTAGACCGAGCAGCAAACACTGTAACAGGCGCGGCTGTCGGCAGTTCAAATTTAATAAATGATGTTGCTAGTATGGGATGTCATACAGCTTCATGTCAAAAGAGGCGAACTATCCCTTTAAGTGAAGGGTCTGCAGATGAGAATCCAATCTCCATTTTCAGTGTGCAGTGAATGCAGCTCTGACAACGTTCGTCGTCACTTCAGATATTTAAATAGATGTTCTCAAGCACAGAAATAGACATTAATACTTAACGTGTTAACATTAACAGTGAAGTAATCCATCTGTAACTTCTCAGATGTGCTGACATCCACCCCGAACCCTTAACCTTCTATCAGCTTGTTTGGTTTAGTTACTAATTCCAATAATAATCTGATATTCTGTCGGTTTGTTCAGGGGCTCAGTGGTAGTCAGAGCTGGTTTATGCACTATGAAGAGAAACTAAGAGATGAGTTATGCTTTCAAGCAACATTTTTGAAGTTGCACATGAAAGGTTTATGGAAACGACACAGATCGTGAATATTTCTTCAGTTTTGTTAACATTTTCCTCTCACAAGCACTGAAAAAAACTACTCATAAGATTTACTTAAAAAACTCTTTTTAAGTATTTGCACTCAAATGATTTAAGTAATATTTAATGCTGCAATATCAAGTAAATTGTACTTACCAGAAAACATAACAGTTTTGAAGATTTTAAGTAACATTTACTTAATTACATCTAAGTTTTAAGTTATATTTAGTTAAACAAATGAAGTAAAGTCTACTTGTTTTTCATAGGCAGGAACATCATTTTACTCAAAATTTTAAGTAAATTTTATATATCTGTAGTATTTGCTGTTATGGAGTAACTTAGTAGATTTTAACGATACACTTTCAGAGTAAAGTTTATGTAGTATTTCTAGGTTTATGTACATACAACTATTAAACATTTAAATTGTAAGAGGAAACCAAAGTAAAACTTACTCTTCCCCCATAATTCATGTATTACGTTAATAAAATGTTTAATTTTACTTAAGAAGCTCGAGTTCTTACTGAATCTTAAAAATACAAGTTAGAAATTATGACAGTTACGCTAATAGAGTTTAAAGTCACTTTTTCAGTGTGAGGTGTTTGTATTCTTTTTCAGAAGCAGTGGATTTGCATGATGGAGACAGCAATGCTTTCCAAATAAATCCTGAAGCATAATTTCACACGATCGATCTGTTTCAGCAGCTAAATCCAGCTGTTGACAGAGAATTATAGTATCACAACTCACCCAAATGATATAGATTCCTCGGTTTTGAAGTGGATTAAGCGGGAATGGAAAACGGATGGATTGGATGGGTGGATGAGCTGCAGTGAGAATGTGATAAATATGCAAACTTGTTCACCCATATGTGAGAAATGCCACCAAACGATGCCGTGCTGCTACAGTAAAGCTCACTTTGTGGTTCCTCTACATAAGAAAAACGCATGTGCCATGTTCTTTTATGCACTGCTCTTATTGGGTCTCCCCTGAGCTGCCATGAGCTCCTAACAGATGAACGCTTCTTTACCTTTTCCACCCGACTCCCACAAAGTATTGAACCGACAACCGTCAGGGTGTATTTTTTTTTTTGTTTAATTGCTCAGTCGTCAGCCTCCTCGTATGTAGAGCAAACACAATTTCATGCAGACGAAGCGCTGTTTGCCGTCCTCGCTGCAATGTCTTTAGCTCCACAGGACAGCGCACTCAGCTCTCTGAGGTGCTCTGACTTTTTGTTTTCTCTGGAAATCCCAACAGGCTGCTGCTTCACTTTGTTCTGCACCTGGTGGATTAAACAGCAGCTTAATGGAGTCTCAGGTGACTCATGCTGAGTTCAGGGCTAGAAGGATGGTTCTCACACTCAGCGAGGCAGAGGCAAGATTTCTCTTAATGGATTTTTTTTCTTCTGCCTTTTTAAATCTCATCCACATACGAAGAAAAACTTAGATTTTTAAAATAATTTTGGAGGAACGATGACATCTCAGCCTACTATTGCTTTGTTCAATAGCAATGTCACTTAAATACTGGTTCCTCTACACCTGGGAAACAGCTATGTTTACAGCTACTTTTGGCCATGCTGCACCATCTTGCCCCCCCAAAAAAACAAACTACCATCACACTCAGTGGGGTCACATGGCGCTGAAAGGATCGGATTATTGGCTAAATTACAATCAGACTGAGTTATTAAGTGCATGTAGACACCTTAATCTGACTAAGAACTGGATCGGATGGGATTCAGACCCCGAGATAACTGGGTTGAAAGTCACTCTAAACCTGCTTGTAGACGCTGAAGCACGTGATGAATCAGACTTTGCGTTCTGCGCATGCTCCAGATGTTTTCCCGGGGTCGTGACCCGGAAGTCAAAGGAGACGATATTCCTGTTGTTGTCGCCGTCAGAAAGAAACAAACAACGCGATGGAGAATGCTCCGTTGGGCATCGAGTTTGTGCAACAAGCAGCTCATCACAGACCAAATGTAGAGGGACGTAGCTTCATCTGGCTCTGCGTTCTCCATCTTTCTCCAATGCCTGAGTTTGTTGTTGTTGTTGGTGGTGAAGAGGTCAACAGGAAGTGGCTCTATTAGCAACAGCTGGAATGGGTACAGCGCCACCTATCACACCGGGGTATGACACGCTTTGTGTGTCACGCCCATGGGATTTTCCCCATGTTTTTAGTTTTGTGTTTTATCACGTTTTAGGTTGTTTCAAATCTTTGGTATTTTAGTTCATGTTTAGTTAGGTTTTGCCATTGTTTTTCCCTCACTCAGTTCATTAGCTTCACTCATGTCACCTGTTTGTTCATTGTCCCCAGCTGCACACTGTCACTAATCACTCCCAGTTCCCTATTAAGTTTCCAGGCTCCCCTGTCATAGTGTGATCCTTACCTGATTTTCACCGCTTCATGCCACACTACGTCTTTTTGTCAAAGTTAAGTGTTATTCAGGGCTTGAAAACGAAATTATTTTTCAATCGTTCCGTTCCGAACGGTTCAGGCATGTTTAACGTTTTCGTTCTTGCGTTCTGCCACCAACATATCGTTCCTGACCCGGTTCGGAACGTAATATATCGTTCGTTCTTATCGTTCCGGCAGTGTTTGGCGGGCCTATCAAGTCTACGTGTGTGGACTTTACCTTAGAATATACGTACTCATTAGTATTTGCCCTTGATTTAAACCGTAGCTCTATGCCCAAAAATAATAAATCACCGGCAGCATCCAAAAACATTCAGATGGGCTAAAGCTGCGTCGACGTCACTTCCTTGATCTGGGAGCTTCGATGTAAGATGAGGGTTGATCTACTACTTTAGACAACAAAGTATATCCTATATTCTACATGAATTTTCATGTTGTAGAGTTGTGGATTTATTGTTTTGTTTTTCCTTAGTCATGTTTTTGTTCCACAGTTTAAGTTATTCTCATTGGGCTCAGACGCGCCTTTTGTTTATTTAACTTTGTTTCATGTCAATAAACCCAGTTTCTTGTCTTGCACCTGAGTCCGCATCCGTGTCCTGCCTACCCACCCGCTGTGACATTGTGCCTCTGATCCCATTCATTCACCGCCATATATCCAAGGAGAATTACCCTTGCTCAACTCATTCTTATTGTGATTTAGCCAATAATCCGATCCTTTCAGTGCCATGTGACCCCACTGAGTGATTCTGAAGTCACAGCCAAAGATAAATAAGATCACTGTTCACTGTTTACTGTTCAATGTTTTTATTTTGTATTCTGAGAAGTCTTTAAGTTGGATGTTTTTGCCTCCCACTGGCTCGAAAAGATTATTTCAGCATATCATCTGTGTTCTCTGGTGCAGCCCGTCCACATGTGCTCTGTGAAAGCCTTATTCATACTACAGTCTGCATTACTTTGTTAAAAACTGTTAAATGTCACCTACTGTCCAGCTAAATGGTTAACCAGTTACAGGAACTCATACCGGAGGAAACATGGAACGTCAAATAAATGTTAAGATTCAGCACAGTGGATCATTTCAACATTTATTTACAAGCAGAAATAAATACACAAGACCGTTCAATAACACTGACCCACATTTTTTAATGACAAATTTAAGGGCAGCTTCCAAATAACAAGTTTCTGATTCGAACGCAGTCGGTACAATCTTCCAACAAGTGTACCCTGCCATTTAAAAAATCACTATAGGGGTATTCTCAGCCGTAATCACTGCCTCGCACTGACTTTCCACCGTTCTGGAGAGATGGAAAGATGCTAAATTGCAGCTGTGATGGTGAGTCACACCATGAAGGCTGTCATTTTCTGACATTTTGAGATTGTAATTTCAGCTCTGAGTCAGTGCTCCTTTAGAATTCTGGAGAAGCAAGCTTGATGTCTCTATTTATATTTCATACGAGATGCAGAGCTGATGATTTACCACCAAAGTGGCCCCCGAGCGGAAGACCTTCAGTGGGTGGAGCCTGTGAGAATAATAGGTTTAAAGCAGAGCCGTGTAAAGAGTGAGATGAAGATATATCTGTGGGTATTAAGATCACAAAGTCAGTAAAAGAGAGAAGAAACGTCTTTGACTTTATGTGAAGAAGAGGGGAGATTATTTCAGGCTGTGGCTTTACTCTTTGGTGGGAAACTGAGAGACCCTCTCCTCTCAAGAACCTCATGAACATTTCAGTCATTAATGTTGTAAACCGTATTTCAGATCTTTATTTAAGCGAATAAAATCAACGTGATAAAGGTCTCAGCAGTACTTTCATAATCTGAGCTGTCAAACAAAAAACTTTGGTGGTTCTTGATTTATTAGCGCTAAAATATCAGCCAAACGCTTGGTTGACCGATACTTTTCATGCACAAATCACTTGTGAAGTCATGCAAATATTCTGTCAATAAAATCCTTATCTTTTAAATGTGACCTTTCCAATCTATTCTCACTACAGGATGCATAATGGTAACTTGATTTAAAGCACAAAATGCAACAGATTAACAAAAAAAAGCTAAAAAATTGAGTGTCTTTTCCCCTGCTCCTCTCCAACCTCCTCCTATGGTTCCTGTTGCTTGTTGACAAGCTGTGATTATAAAATGTCATTATCCTGATTTAATTTACCATCGGCACACCAGGTGTGTCACTTTACAGATTACTGACAATAAGCTGCTGCAGAGCATAAAAAAGTGCCTGCACTGGGGTACCCTGTGTGTTTAAAACTGCCATAAAGGGCTTTTCACCAACAGGCAGTATGTTAATAGTTGGGAATAGACATTGAAAAAATGACTCTGTGATGCTGTTGATTGGTTCAGCAACAATGCATCCTACTTCCTTCACATGCGTGTATATTTTTAATCTGTGTTTGTGGGGCAGAGGTTGGTAGCAGTTGTTATGGGGACTGTTAAAACCAGGGCTTTGGGAAATGCTCCTCAGGGTGTCATTACTGCCAGTCCTGTGCCACCATCTGCAACCTTATATGCGGCTGACATGTTGGTTAGATTTGGCTGTGTGGTTGTAAAATCACTGGCAGACAGAAAGCAATATCATGTTTGCTGTTCTGTAACTGTGATGGGTGATCTAATATAAGCAGATTTACTCTTGTTCTGTGTTGTTTTTCTCTCATGGGGGACATTGAACGGTTGACTACAGCATAATGGAGGATTTTGAATGAGATCTAGATCACAATTCCAAAATTTGGTACACGAAGGCTTCAAGCAGCAACATGTAGACACAACAATAGAGATCAATGCTATCTCTATTGATTCAATAGATATAGCATAGAGATATCACACTGAAGTGCAACTTTAGAAACTAAATGGCAAATGCATGAAAATCTCAAAAAGACATCATAACTAGGGCTGGGCGAGTTAACTCGTTATTATCGCATTAACTCGCTAACTATTTAACGCCGATAAATATTTAATCGCAGGTTTTATTTTTTAATTTATTTTGGAAAAGTCTGTTGCTCACAGGCTTTTATTTTGTAAAAGTCTGCTGCTGTCTGCTGTGGAACAGGAAAAGAAAGTAATCGGCGGATCCACCAAACATGGAGAAGGGTACGGAACTTTTACTCGGCCATTTTCATGTTAAAGTTCTTCCAGACGGCGGAGTCGACAGAACCAAAGTCATCTGTAAACACTGCCAAGTTGAATTGTCTTCTCAGCGTAGTAGTTCCAGTCTAAAATATCACTTAAAGGCAAAACACACAACTGATAGCAGCAAGTCATTCAAGGAAACAGACAGTGGAGCGAGGCTTCTACATAAAAACTACAGAAAGATGCTGATGTTAAAAGTGTGTTTGCACAACAAATGTTATGGCACTTTCATTCATATGGCAGCACATTTAAAATAAAACTAAATGCTAAAAGCTATACACTACTTTTGGATTCATTTTTGGATTTTGCGTACAAATGCGATTAATCGTGATTAATCAGGGAAATCATGTGATTAATTAGATTAAAATTTTGAATCGTTTCCCAGGCCTAACCATAACGGCTCTGAGATCCCTCTAATTAACTCCTTCATAAAGAGAATAAACATACACGTCTGTACAGTTCTCCCTTTACTGCAAATTGTTGTGTTTCACCTCTCTTTGGCACAACCAGTGTTCAAAGAATACGCAGCCTCTAAGAAGTCATAAGAGCGAGTGCCTGTGAAGGGTAAAAATAAGCCCAATCAGTAATTATGTAACCCTTACTGAAGGGTGACAATGTGTTGTCATCGGCAAAATGGGCAGCAAATGGTGTCCATGAGAGTGAAGGTAGTGTTGTTACAGTCCAACTAGTGTAGTTTTCTAACCCTAAATATAGTTATTGCCACACTGGTGAAAGTGCTGCTCATCCACCCCTTCTCCTCCGTCCTTATGACCACTTTATGACTTCCTAAACAAAAGACTTCAGACTCGTATGGATCCTATTCTGCTGGTTGTGGGGACGGTAGGCTGCAGTGCAATGTCATTGAAGGGTATGAACAAACAGCTTGATAGTTTCAATTGGAGTTTCGTCTAAGAGACGCTAAAGCGGATCCACAGTGAACAAAAAAATTGCTGTTGGCAGCGATTTAAACTTAAAAATGAGCGAATCGCAAACATCCACAGCAGCAAAGATCACGGCTGGGTTTTAAATATTGCAGTTATAACATGCCTGACCTAAAAAAATAACTAAATTCTAGTCTTTCATTCACTGACAGGATATAAACCTACAAGCCTTTTGTGATTTTAACATGAAAAGAGTTAAATTCAGCAGCCTTGTGCTCTGTTAATGAGAATATTGAAACGCAGCAAGTTTCTCCTTGTCACCAGGCCATATAAGAAATTAGAGGCTAATAACAGCTCCTGACAATAAGTCAGTTATGTGAAGCACAACTAATTCTACCACCATTTTAGCCATGGTATTACTTGGCAGCCTGTTTAACTGAATGTGCCACGATTGGGAACATTCGGCTGTTTTTATAACAAATACACTTTGATCCAGAACATTTTAGCCCTATGAAAATATGTGCCAAAATATCCACTTACAAGATTTTAATTTGGTGCAAAACAGTACAGCAACTCAAGCACATTTCATGTGTCATCTATGTGTTTTATGTGCTGTTTGTCACGATAAAGCATTACATTCAAACACGTTATATTACAAACCCAGGGCTTGAGATTGCCTCAGTTACAGCAAGACATATTCAGCCATGTTATTGTCTATCTGTTTTTCTCCTTTTTTGTTGAATAACGTCCACCCTAACAGCTTCTAAAGGAATAAAGAGGGTAATTATTAGCCTTAGATAATCAGATGCACTTGATAAATCATCAGTCAGTGTGAGCAGCTCTATAAAAGCAGAAGTTCTGCAGCATTCAGGTGTGTGTTAACACGATGCCAAGGAGGAAAGACATCAGCAACGACCTCAGAGAAGCAGCTGTTGCTGCCCATCAACCTGGGAAGGGTTATAAGGCCGTTTCCAAACTATCTGGAGTCCATCGTTCTACAGACAGAAAGATTATTCACAGGTGGAAAACATTCAGGACAGCTGTCAGTCTGCCCAGGAGTGGACGTCCCAGCAAGGTCAGCCCAAGGTCAGAAACCCAAAGAGCTACATCTCAGACTCTGCAGGCCTCAGTTAGCATGTTAAAGGTTAAAGGTCACCCCAAGGTCAGAAACCCAAAGAGCTACATCTCAGACTCTGCAGGCCTCAGTTAGCATGTTAAAGGTCACCCCAAGGTCAGAAACCCAAAGAGCTACATCTCAGACTCTGCAGGCCTCAGTTAGCATGTTAAAGGTTAAAGGTCACCCCAAGGTCAGAAACCCAAAGAGCTACATCTCAGACTCTGCAGGCCTCAGTTAGCATGTTAAAGGTTAAAGGTCACCCCAAGGTCAGAAACCCAAGAGCTACATCTCAGACTCTGCAGGCCTCAGTTAGCATGTTAAAGGTTAAAGGTCACCCCAAGGTCAGAAACCCAAGAGCTACATCTCAGACTCTGCAGGCCTCAGTTAGCATGTTAAAGGTTAAAGGTCACCCCAAGGTCAGAAACCCAAGAGCTACATCTCAGACTCTGCAGGCCTCAGTTAGCATGTTAAAGGTTAAAGGTCACCCCAAGGTCAGAACCCCAAGAGCTACATCTCAGACTCTGCAGGCCTCAGTCAGCATGTTAAAGGTTAAAGGTCATGACAGCACAGTTAGAAACAGACTGAACAGGTATGGCTTGTGTGGAAGGGCTGCAGGAGGAAGCCTCTTCTCTCTAAAAAGAACATGGGAGCACAGCTTAGGTTTGCAAAGCTGCATCTGAACAAACCACAAGACTTCTGGAACAATGTCCTTTGGACAGAGCAGACCAAAGTGGAGATGTTTGCTCATAATGCACAGCAGCACGTTTGGAGGAAACCAAACACAGCATATCAGCACAAACACCTCACACCAGCTGTCAAGCACGGTGGTGGAGGGCTGATGATCTGGGCTTGTGGACTGCTTTTGCATTTTGACTTAATTTCTGTCAAATAATGACACATCTGGATCTGTTATTTGTTGGTGGTTCGCTGAGGCCATATTTACTTAAAGACTTGGTTAAAAACAGATTATTTCCCCCCGTTGTGCCCTGATGTGTGAAACCGGTTCCCCTGGTGATCATGTGAGCTGTAAATGTTTACAGGGAAAGTACAAAAGGACAAATGAGCCTTAAAGTTACTATTGAGACACTGATGTCATGTTCTGTAGACCGGTTTTGGATGCAAAGTCATATCCACTTTCTACACATCTCCAAGATGAAATAGGATGTAGTGCATGAGAGAGCACATTTTGTTCCTGTCAAACACTGGTGCTCTGCTGCTCCACTCCACTTTTTTTCCCACAAGACAGGAAATCAAATATGTGTAGTTTGCATAACTCATCTGAAATTGTATTACTCTAAATCATGTCTTGATTAAAAATACCATCAAAATGCAAGAGAGCCAATAAAGACTCATCCAGACTCGGATGTCATATCAGGCGTGTGTTCTGTGCAGTGAGTCACCGGGAAACGTCGAACCGTTGTGCTGTTATCTCGTCATTTCCCAGCATAGTTTATTACATTATAACCTGAACTAACATTGTAATCAGTTCCAGCCACCGTCTCGTGCTTCCAGAGGATGTCTGTGGCTGGTTGAAGTGGCCTTGTTGTGAATGTTTTTCTCTTTGCTGATATCGTCAAATAGAGGGAGCAGAAAAACGCAAACCAATGCCAACAACCAGGTACAATTATTCCCAAATATGGTCAAGTTACGTGAGGAGACTTCTGAGATACCAAAAGCCAGAGGTGGATAGTAACGAGTTACATTTACTTGCGTAAGTTTTTGAAATAATTATACTTCTAGGAGTAGTTTTAAATCTCTATACTTTTTACTCTTACTTGAGTAGATGTGTGCAGCAGAAACTGTCCTCTTACTCCGCTACATTAGGCTACAATGAGCTGGTTACTTTTCTTCTTACCTCTTTGGTATTCTACGCCTCATTATTTTTATCCCCCCGCGTACGCCTCATTTTAATGTTTTATTCTGACAGAGAGAGAGACTTCCGCCAAAGGCTCTACCACCTGACTGTGTTCCACCAATCAGACGCAGCCGTGCAGTCTGGTCACGTGACCATACTCAATCTCAGCGGCGGGACGGGTTAGCTTTAGCATTAGCAGTCGTAGCAAACAAACAAAGAAACAGATGAAAAATGTCAGAACCAACGGTGGGAAATGAAGACGCAGACGAGGCCTCGTACTGAAAGCATGTTTACCTTACAAAGAGTGAGAAACAGCAGCTACATTATGTGTCTTCTGTGTCAACCAAAACAAACGCACATTTCAGCAGAAACTCAACATCTAACTTGAGGAAACATGTAGCGGTAAGTTTCCTAAACTCGTTTTCCCCCCATGGATAGGTGAATGTTTGTTTTTTAGGTTACATATGGGTTACATATGTTTTAAACATTTCCTAAGTCTCTTTGATTTTTTATTGAAGTATTTGAATTTACCTGGATTATTTTAATTTAAGCTATTTTGTAATTAATTCATTCATTTTAATTTATTTTATCAATTGGATGAACTCTAATTTGCCTAAAGATGATTATTTAGTATTTTTGTCTGTCTGATTGAATGCTTGTGTTAACAAATAAATCAGAAGTTACTCAACAGTTACTCAGTACTTGAGCAGTTTTTTCACCTTTTTTACTCTTACTCAAGTAATTATTTGGATGAATACTTTTTACTTTTACTCGAGTCATATTATTCTGAAGTAACAGTACTTTTACTTGAGTACAGTTTTTGGCTACTCTACCCACCTCTGTTAACAGCATCACAGCATGTGTGAATATGTCATGTGGAAAATGGTTTAAAACTCAAGCGCCCAAACAATAAAAGCAGAGCAGACGACACATAAAAGGGTCGTGGTGTTTCAGCAAACCAGCTTCGGCCCATCGAGTCCTGTTTGTCTGCACACAGCCCCCCCACATGGAAATCCTCCGGGAGCAAGCAGAGTAAATTAATGTTGTTTTTCTAAGGCAGGGACTTGCCTGTGGTCCACTGAATTTTCAGGCAATTATAAAACAAATGTGATGCATTTCCCCAATTTAAAGGACCAGTGTCGCCACATGCACTGGATGTAATCCCTAAATCCTCTTAATGTTTCCTCTCTGACAGGAGACACGGCGCGAAGGCCAGAACTGAGAGGGTTTCCCAGCAGTGAGAATTTCATATAAAAATGCTGCCGGAGACACTGCGGGTTTATTTAACGGTTATTTATTGAAGCTTAGAGAATGCTTTTACCGACAAATGACAATGAATTGACCCAAAGGTCGGAAAGTATCATCATGATACAGAAATACAGAAATGTCTGTGGCAAATATCTTCTTTTCTCATGTCTATGCATGAAATATGCACGATATCTTTGAACTTATCTTGACTGTTGCTTGTTTTTAAATTTATTTAAATGGTTTTAATTGTTTCTCTTTATATTCTTTTATGTATTTTTAATGCTTCTTCCACTCCCTGCTGCAATGCTTTTATTTTATGTAAAGCACTTTGAATTGTTTGTACATGAAATGTGCTATACAAATAAATTTGATTTGATTAAATAACCTTAAAGATCCTCTGATTCTGCTGCACGTATTTCTGAGATTTCATTGTTACATTTTTAGTATTTATTTGCACATTTTACATATAAAACATCATAATATTAATAAAATTAAACATTGTGCCGGAAAAGTTGGAAGCCAAAAAAGGCTTATGAATATACCTCTCCAATATAAGCAACTATAGTTATCTTTAGTGTCAAAATTAAATATTGAAAATTGACAACAAATTATTAAAAATAAGAAATAAATAATTTACACACAGAAAAATATATAGTTACAAAAGTGCATAACAAAAACCAGAAAAATTCATAAGTAGCTAATTTATACTGAAGACTTGATCCTAACATGATTCAATGGGAGGCATTCAAAACATTTTTAATGGATTTTCAGTTCCTTTTCAGTTCCTCTCATCTCCAAATGACATCTGTGACACATTCAAAGTTGTTTTTGCCTTACAGAGGGTCCTGAGAGGTCACCGAGCGCTAATTATCGAACCTTGACAACCTGTTTTTTATGCCAAGGCAGCAATTACATCTACGATGAAGACTACAGACGGTGGACAGGGTGCATGATAGAAATGATGCTTTGCTACTTAGAACAGCACGCGCCGATCTTTGAGGTCACCGAGCATTCGCGTCTCTCTGCCGCTGAAGCAGAACAAAGCTGCTTGTGTTGTCAACAGAAGCACTGAGATGATAATGTGACAAGAAAAGTACAGGCTTGTGTTGCAGCTGTGACCTTTAGCTGAGAAACATAATGCACCTGTATGAGCTGAAGCTGTAATTAAAGCCTTTAGCCAACCAGTAAAAGTCTAATCTTTTACTTAGTTCTTTACTTTTATCACACAGCGAGACAAGTGATTCAGTTTGTAACGGACATTATGGGAAATAAAGTAGCCACATCCTTGTCATCCCCCATTTCTAACCGTGTTCTTTAATTTTGTGAAACTGTTGCATTAGTGTCATGAACATGGGGGTTTTGCACCATGTTTTTAATTCTTAGTTTTGTGTTTTATCATGTTTTAGTGTCTCATGCCTTGGTGTTTAGTCTTTAGTTTTCTAGCTCATGTTTAGTTTTAGTTTGGCCTTTGTTTTCCCCACAGTTTCTCTTTCCTCAGTCCCCATGTTCAGGTCATTAGTTCACTCACTTCACCTGTAAGTTCTCATCAGCTGCACTCACTCACTCATCAGTCCCCACAGTTTTTAGGCTCCTTGTTTTCTCAGTCATGGGCTGTGTTTGAAACCGCATACTGCATACTGATCGATCAGACAGTATGCAGAGCGTTTACCCACAATGCATCTCGCTCCTGCCCGAGCCGAAATCAGCCGGCCTGAAGCTGATTTCGCTTAAGCTCTAAACTCTGTAAACTTTAGCAACATTTGAAACATTTTCAGGTGAGAAAGTAGTCGTTTAGATCCCCAACGTGTTGAAAACCTGACAAAATACCGGCTGTTTACAATTTTGTTCCCACGAATTCGGCGCTACTAAAGCTAGCCGCAGTGAGCAACGCACTTCTGGTTATTTTCACAAAATAAAATACCCGTTGCCTTTTATCATAGGGAAAGCCATTACCATACAATTGGTGCTTTTGTTTTGAAAACAGGAAGTGAACCTACCCTCGTTGTAGCTAGCTTGAAACTGCCGTTTTGACAGGAAATGACGATCGGCGACGTCACGTTACGTTGCATCTTGGGTAGTTTGAGTATGAGTAGTAACCTCATGATGCATACCCAACATTTCGGAGAATCTAGTATGCATCCGGGAACTTCTCGCTTACTCACACTCGCATACTAACTCAGAAAGTTAGTAGGAGTAGTAGGAGTAGTATGCGGTTTCGAACACAGCCTTGGATTTGAAAACTAACATAACTAAGACATGAAAGAACAAAAAAAAGAAAGTTTTAACCAAATCTCTATATTAATCTGCAGTGCGTGCACTAAATTGTAAGTTTTCGCCGTGTTTACTGGGCAGCTGTGGAGCGTTTTTGCCCCCTGCATCATCTCAATGTAAAACGGTCACTGGGATTGGAAGCACACTACAACAAAACCCTGGGGCGCTGCCCCCAGGCTCTGGAATAAGCCCCCCGTCCAGCTGCGTCTTATTTCTGACCTGGGCCTCTTCAGATCTAGGCTAAAAACCTACTTATTTAGGATTGCTTTTAATACCCAGTAGTATGATGACACTTTTATCTTATTTTATCTTATTCGATTTTGTTGTATTTTATTGCTTTCACTGTTTTTTTTATTGTTTTTATTTGTTTTTACTTCTCTTTATTTATTACCTGCTGTAAAGCACTTTGGTACACCGTAAGGCTTGTCAGTAAAGGGCTGCAGAAATAAAGTACATTTACATTTACAACGGTTACAAAAAAGTTGCACTAAACATATCCCAAAGTTTAAAACTATTGAGCGTCCCCAATACTTCAGTTTAACTCCTCGAACAGCGGACTGTGGGGGTCGTAGCTGAGGTGGCCTTCCTTAGTGAACACACGAGCAGCTTGTGTGCTGCCACAAAGGCTGTAATCTAGCTCAGTGTAACTCTGCGGTGTATTTGGCCGGTTGTCATGACTACGGAGAGGAACATGGGGGCCTGGTCCGATCCATCTGTCTTTGGATCGGGTCATCCAGAAAAACATGAGCAAAAGATGGCCTCTGCCGGCTGCCAACTTGGCCGCACAGCACAGCACTGCAGTGAAGCACATCTGTGCGTCCATGTGGTCATTTCAACAGCTTCACAAACGGAGGATAACAAGCCGTTTGTAGCATAACTGGATTGTTTGTTTTTTTTCCTCTTGAGCTGAATCAGAGATCAGCAAAGCATTTGAATCTGAAACCTAGATGGTTGCTGCATCAGAGCGAGGGCTTCATTAATTAACCCCCCCTTTACTGTAGCTTGTGTAATGGCTGCTGGTGGGTGCTGAGCTGCAGATGGCCAGGGAGCCTCTGGGAATTCAGTGTGGGCTATTTGGAGCTGCTGCGTTGGCGATGTTGCACTCCCACTTAGTTCCCCAGGTCTTGGTGTGAGCTGTAAATGTTCACAAGAAACCAGTAAACAGGTGCGAGATGCACGGTGATAACAAATGTGGCTTAATGTCTCTGTGATGAGGAAAAGATGATGCTGAGCGTCTCCAAAGGTCCAGAAGAAGCTCAGAGTTTCAGTGGAGACACTGATGTGTTACTCTGCAGAGGAGTTTGGAGTTTCTGTTCAATATACAATAATTATGATGAAGTTTGCATGTGCACCGTTAAACACTGAAGGAGAAAGCTACTCCACACCAACTTTCTCCTTGAACGTGTGCTGCTTCCACATTCAATCTGAAATAATTTTTCTTTGAATTGTCATTTTTATTTCAGGTGTGTGTTCCCCAGCTGTTTGGCTTCGAGCAGGACTTTGAATTTCATTATTCTTTCTTTTTTTTTATTTTGTCATGGACGGTGGTGGTCCGAGGCGTGGAAAAGGAGGACATAAAGATGCAGATTTTCCAAAAAACAAAAACTTGATTTATTTTCAAGAGAACAAAAAGCGCGGCTGAGCCGGATTACAAAACTAAACTGTGACAAAACAAAATATGACTATGGCTTCTCCTATTACTCATACTAACCTTTTGAGTTAGTAAGTGAGAAGTTCCCGGATGCATACTAGATTCTCCTAAATGTTGGGTATGCATCATGAGGTTACTACTCACTCAAACTACCCAAGATGCAACGTAACGTGACGTCGCCGATCGTCATTTCCTGTCAAAACGTCAGTTTCAAGCTAGCTTCAACGAGGGTAGGTTCACTTCCTGTTTTCAAAACAAAAGCACCAATTGTATGGTAATGGCTTTCCCTGTGATAAAAGGCAACGGGTAGAGTTTGAACAAAGGCCTCAAAAACCATTTTTTAACTCTGCAAGTTTGCTCATCAAACTCTTTCAACATAAATGGAGACGCATTATGAAATCCATCCCTTTTTCGGTGCTTTAGAGCACATATTTTAGTGTCTGAAGTCCCCAACAGCTCAAATATGACACAACACAGCCCTGCTGATGCTGCCTAGGTCTGAAAAAAGCTATTTCAGTTACGTCACATTAAGCAGCCCAGAGTAAAATTAGACGGATTAACCTTTATCTCCACCCTCAACTTTAGTTCATGTTGCATCCAACGTTGTTACGACCCAACTTGTTGAGACTGAACACGAGAAAACAATTAGAAAATCAGGCGGTAGTCTCACCTACATGTGTGGACCATTTACTGTTTAACCAGTGCTGTGTCCAATGTTTTACATCCCAGTGATTTCATTTAATTGTTTTTCTTTCTATTGGAACATACAGAGTTCCCATTTGTTAATAAAAGCAGCATAAATAAGGAAACAGCTCAACTTTCCATCACAAACTTGTAAGCATCTTTAAAATGTAGCCCAAGGTTTTCAGCCTTGAACTAAACTAAGAGGATTGAAGCATTTATGGAGGCAGTATAGAGAGTAAGATTTAGATGATTTATACTCATTTATTACCTGGTTGTTACATTTCCTGTACCAGTTCAACACACAATGATACTGTAATAAGAGGGTTCATTATATAGAAATCTGTGGCTGAACTACAGTTAAATGTCAGTATTTGAGAATAAAACTGCCAGGCACTCATTTTACTCTGTTTGTTGTGTGTTTCATCTATTATTGAGCGTAATTTGTGTCAAAAAGATTCTTTTAGTGGCTTACTTCTTGTCTGCTTTGATCAGAGCTGTAAAGACTTAAGAAAAGTCACCCTGTTTAAAAGGAGGATCATCTAAGTTTCGACAGGGCAAGCAGAATTGATGGTGTAATATGCATACATATTATTTACAGGTCACAGAGACCAGTTTTTGTTAAACTTTTCATCTTATTCTGACACAGAAACTCAGCAGCAATCAGCAGAGAGCTGTGACTCCCGAGCCGTTCGGCCCGGAATAATGAAAGGAAGCATCTTCCTGCATTGGGTTGCCGGGCAGAATGCAATTAGAGGCAAGGATGCTAAACATAATTGTGTGTGACAGATGTTAATCGCCTTTCATTTAGACCATTTTGGATCCACAGTCTGCAGCTGGACGTCAGAGCAGAAATAGGAGTGGATGCTCTTGGAAGGCAACAAGTCATTATGTTGCTGTGCGAGCGCTGCATGCCAAATGTGTGTGAGGTCACAGCCTGATTGCTTCCCTACAAAAAAAACAAGAACCAGACTGTTATTAGGGCACCTGCATCTCTGTCAAGGCCTGAAAACTGTTAGTTTGAAGGCAGCACTCACCATAAATTAGGGTCATTTTTTTGGTTGCAGTGGAACCAGCAGACTTTTGAAAAAGGCTTTTACTGAAGAAAGTGCCCAGAAGACATTCAGTGCGTCACTCCTAAAAGGAAACAGAGAGCTCCGATAATTTCAGAGAAAAAAAACAAGCTTTTTTTCCCAGAAACACAAAGATGTGAATCAGCAAAAACTTATCTGACGTGTTAAGACTAGGGCTGGGCAACGATTAAAATGTTAATCTAATTAATCACATGATTTCCCTGATTAATCACGATTAATCGCATTTGTACGCAGAATCCCAAAAATGAATCCAAAAGTAGCGTATAGCTTTTAGCATTTAGCTTTATTTTAAATGTGCTGCCATATGAATGAAAGTGCCATAACATTTGTTGTGCAAACACACTTTTAACATCAGCATCTTTCTGTAGTTTTTATGTAGAAGCCTCGCTCCACTGTCTGTTTCCTTGAATGACTTGCTGCTATCAGTTGTGTGTTTTGCCTTTAAGTGATATTTTAGACTGGAACTACTACGCTGAGAAGACAATTCAACTTGGCAGTGTTTACAGATGACTTTGGTTCTGTCGACTCCGCCGTCTGGAAGAACTTTAACATGAAAATGGCCGAGTAAAAGTTCCGTACCCTTCTCCATGTTTGGTGGATCCGCCGATTACTTTCTTTTCCTGTTCCACAGCAGACAGCAGCAGACTTTTACAAAATAAAAGCCTGGGAGCAACAGACTTTTACAAAATAAAAGCCTGTGAGTGACAGACTTTTACAAAATAAAAGCCTGTGAGCCATAGACTTTTACAAAATAAAAGCCTGTGAGCGACAGATTTTTACAAAATAAAAGCCTGTGAGCGACAGATTTTTACAATAATAAAAGCCTGTGAGCAGCAGACTTTTACAAAATAAAAGCCTGTGAGCGACAGATTTTTACAATAATAAAAGCCTGTGAGCGACAGATTTTTACAATAATAAAAGCCTGTGAGCCACAGACTTTTACAATAATAAAAGCCTGTGAGCCACAGACTTTTACAAAATAAAAGCCTGTGTGTGAGCAGCAGACTTTTACAATAATAAAAGCCTGTGAGCAGCAGACTTTTACAAAATAAAAGCCTGTGAGCGACAGATTTTTACAAAATAAAAGCCTGTGAGAAACAGACTTTTACAATAATAAAACCTGCGCTAATGCGCAATAAAATATTTATTGGCGTCAAATAATTAACGAGTTAACTTGTTATTATTGCGTTAACTCGCCCAGCCCTAGTTAAGACATAATTACAGCAAGAAATCTATCAATATTCCTCCGTCCTGCTCCTCTCCTGTACCGGGTTGATGGAAGTGGAAGCCACTGACATTTGAACAATCTGCCTGTTTGGAGCGCAGAACTGAAAGAGTGCAATCTGCTTCAACATTCATGCTGTCGCAGTGATTCATCTGCATTCACGCTGCGCTGGGAAATGATATATCTGACCCAGCGAGGCTCCCTGCAAGGCAGGCAACAATAAGGGAAGTCGGCTCTCTCTGTACACTCTGTCCAAACAGGGAAAATGAACCTTTATGTGCAGATCTCCTGGATGTCATCGAGATGAATGCTGTTGCTCAGAATTAAACTGATTTTATGAGGAAAAAGTAACGCCTCAATTATAATCTAAAGAGCATATTAGATGGAGTTTTTTTTTACCAGCTGCACAACAACATTATCCTGTTTACTGACCAATGGTTCCTCTCCTGTTTTTGATCTATATGAATGATCTTCCCAGGGTCTGCCATAATGTAATAACCTGTTTTATTTGGTGACGACACGCCTTGTTGCTTCACATGATACAATTTTCATACACTGATTTGTGAAGCAAATGAAGAGCTGTCATCACTTTCCAGATGGTGAACAAACTCTCTCTCAACATAAATAAATCTAATTTTATGATATTTTGTAATAAAAAGAAAAAGTATACAAAAGAAAAAGCCGAAATATTTATAGACAGCATTGAAATAAGTCAGGTTCCTCACATTAAATTCATAGTAGATGAATAATTAACATGGAAATACCATATTGAATTTGTCTGTGAAGACTATGAAGTCAATAAACCATTCCTCTGTCTTAACTTTTTATCACAGTTTAATTTATCCTTTTATTATGTACTATAACACTGTGTGGGCTGTTACAGGTTACTTTTCTTAACAAGATTTTACTCCAAAATCGATTCTTCTGCTATCAATTTTCAGTGTGAACGTATATCAAACCTGTGTGTTTATGTATGAATATGTACATCTAACTCATGAGCTGACATTTGCTTTCCAGGATTTTTTAAAGTTTTCCTCAAACATTCATTTGTATCATATAAGATCTTCAAAGGACTTTTATCTTCCATATTGTCGGACTTCCCTCAATCAATACACATTAAAATACAGAGATCCGTCTCTCTGGAACAATCCACCCACTACAATCAATATCAACATTGTCAGTGTTAAGAAAAACATGAAAAGATTTTTAATCAGCAAAGATTTGTAACACTGTTTGGTTTCTGTGATGCACTTTTGTAACTATATATTTTTCTGTGTGTAAATTGTTTATTTCTTATCTTATTTTTAATACTTAACATTGACACTAAAGATAACTATAGTTGCTTGTATTGGGGAGGTATATTTATAAGCCTTTTTTGGCTTCCAACTTCTCCAGCACAATGTTTAATTGTATTATTATTATTATGATGTTTTATACGTAAAATGTGCAAATAAATAAATACTAAAAATTTAACAATGAAATCTCAGAAACACATGCAGCTTCCCTCGTGTGCAGTGCAGTTGGTGTTAACTGTTCCCTGCTGCCTTTTTTCCTCTTGATCAGAACGCTTGTAACTAACACGTCACCATGAGCTCATGGAGTCCGAGTTGTTTGTCCGGCTGACTTTGGTTTATCAGTCAAAGACCTCAGCTAACTGCTCATATAAAAAAAGTGAGTTTTTTTTTTAGATAGTTAAAAAAAAAAGACCTTCGGCAGTCTTTTCTGAAGCTTCTTCTCCTTCAGCTCGTTGGAAAATGTCCATCCAGAGGCAGATGGCTGCACTTCCTCAGTCTGGTTCTGGTTCTCCTGAAGGTTTCCTCTGGTTGAAAGGGAGTTTTCCCCCTCTGGCGTCGCCTCATGTGTATTGGATTGAGCCAGTGAGATTATAATTGGCTTGAATTAATCTTTAAAGTGCTGAATGAATGCAGATAACAGCAAACAATAAGAGCACTCACACTGGAAAAAATCAAAGTCTTACCAAGTATATTTGTCTCATTTCTAGTCAAAGTATCTCATTACACTTAATATAAGACACAACTGCCTAACAAGTACCATTTCAGCCATATATAGGGACTTGTTTTAATACAATACATCTGGAATATCTTGTTAAATGAAAAAGTCATGAAAACAAATTGTTTTGAGTCACATTTCATATGAAACAAGCTTTTTTTGGCATTTGAAGGTTTTTAAGCTAATTTCAAGATCACTTTTATCTCAAAAGTCCTAAATATCACATCTTATTTCAAGAAATCTTGACAAGCCGATTTTCACTAGTTCCATTGGCAGATTTTTTTGCTTATTTCAAGCAAAAAAATTTGTTGTTTTTTTACTTATTTTTGGAGGGGCATTTTTTCCAGTGCAGTTTCCTGTTGGAAGCTGCTTTCCATCAAACAGACATTGGAGAAAATGACCATCATCCAAGTCCAACTCAAAACTCACTTCTTGTTTTCCACAGTTCCAGCATTTTAAAATGTGTTTACCAAGAGAGAGACAAAAAAAAACCTTTATTTATTACTTTCTCAGGTGCCGAGTTGCTGCTCTGAAGACCTGCTGAATTATCTCTAATCTCTGAGGAGATGGAACAGCTGGATAAATAAGAAGAAAGTGCATTATTTATGGTTTTGTGAGTGAATTATTAAACATCTATTAGAAGTTTACTTCCGCATAAAGTTGTCCAGACATGTTTCAGAAAAGCTTTTTCAGGAGAACTTTCCGACCGGAAGGTGAGTCTCACTGCTGGGAGCGCTGGTGCTCCACTTTCCCTCCTTCACAGCCATTTGTTGATCGGTTCCAACACTCATCACTAATTGAATGTAATGGGTTTTGGGCACAGCCCCTATAGCGCTAATGTTCTGTCATAATCAAGTTCTCGCTGCGAGTCCCACGTTCATGATTCAGAGCTCGAGGCCAAATTAGTTTTTCTCTGCATAGGGAAAGATGAGCCAAATCTTTATTGCTGTATATCACAGTGTGCTTAAATAGCACAACAAATGCTTTATTCTCTGAATGGGCTCGCTCTGTTAAAACCTGAGAGCTGAGTGAAATATTCATATAAAGCTTCACTTGAGGAGAGAGGCGGACCTGGCTAGATTTAGGCCCAAAAAAAAGACTTACCCCGCCACCAACACAACAACATATTATATTATTTGTATTATTTTATTATATCAGAATCAGAATCAGCTTTATTGGCCAGGTTTGACTAAACAAACAAGGAATTTGACTCCGGTAACTTCACTCACAAAGTACAACACTCAACAATAACATAAAATAATAAGAATTAGAAATGCAGAACAGTAAGAATGGAATTGATTATAAATATAAATAAATAGACACTATGGGTGGGAATGCTATTCCTGGGTGTTCAACGGAGTGACTGCTTGGGGGAAGAAGCTGTCTTTGTGTCGTCTGGTTTTGGTAAGCAGTGCCCTGTATCGTCTGCCAGAGGGGAGGAGATTGAACAGTTTGGGACCAGGATGTGAGGGGTCTGCAGAGATTTTTCCTGGCCCTGGACCGGTACAGATCCTGTACGGAAGGGAGGTCAGTTCCAATAATCCTGTCTGCAGCCCTAATTGTCCGTTGCAGTTTGGCCTTGTCTCGTTTGGTGGCTGACCCAAACCAGACAGTGATGGAGGTGCAGATGACAGACTGGATGAGAAAGTGGTCAGCAGCTCCTTAGGCTTAAACTTCCTTAGCTGTCTCAGGAAGTATAACCTCTGCTGGGCCTTTTTCTGGATAGTGACAATGTGGGGAGACCATTTTAGGTCCTGTGAGATGGTTGATCCCAGGAACCTAAAGGAATCATCATTGGACTCTGTGTCGTTCTGAATGGTGAGTGGGTGGAGTTGGTGGGGGGGGCTTCTCCTAAAGTCCATTTTCATCTCCACAGTCTTCTTGGGGTTAAGCTCCAGGTGGTTCTGACTGGACCAGCTGCTCCACCTCCTGTCTGTAGTCAGACTCATCCCCATCCTGGATCAGACCAATAACAGTGGTGTCATCCGCGAACTTCAGGAGTTCTACAGATGGGCTCTTTGAGGTGCAGTCATTTGTATAGAGGGAGAAGAGCAGTGGGGAGAGGACACACCCCTGTGGGGCGCCTGTACTGATAGACCGGGTCTTTGATGAGGTACTCCCCAGTCTGACATGCTGCTGCCTGTTTGACAGAAAGCTGATGATCCACTGACAGGTAGAGGCAGGATATATATTCTTACATACAAAAAGGTACAAAAAGATACCACATGTAGCTAACAAAATGCCATGTCAATGTATATTAGAAGTTATTTAATTTAGCATATAGCTCATGACAATAAAAAAAATCCAGTCAGGACTTCTTGACCAGGTTGCCTTTGGGTGGAATTAGCTGCATGACATGATGCCTCAATTCTAATTCCAGTTCAGCAAAACTAAAAATCAAATACAGTCGTGGCTAATAGCAACATGTTAGCAAGAGGCTAACAGATAGCCTATAGCCTACGTCACTCATAGAAATCTGCATCCCTTTATCTTCTGCCCGTTTCTCCTCTTCTTCTCTTCTTCTCTTTCTAAACTGGGCACCTGATGGCTTCTTTGGTCTTTCACCATGATGATGATCCATGATGACTCCACATTATTACCTTTGCTTTTCCCATTAACGCCGTCCGTTCAGCCGTCAATCAACCGGAGTCACGGGACGTAAACACATTCACGGAGATGAATTTTAGGAATGAAATACAGTTTATTTGGATTGGAAGCAGTTTGTGTTGTTTTTTTTAAGGGTGCTTGTGCGCCCTGGGCGGTCGCCCACATTGCCCAAAGCAAAAACCGGCGCTGCTTGAGGCCGAGGCTTTCTGTTCTGTGCTGCTGTCATTGTTAGAAAGAGGGATTTTCTTCTAGCAAACCACAGAATAGCACTGAGATACCCGCGAGCAAAAACAAGATTTAGCAAAAAGTATTCAGCTTCTTGCATCCCTTCTCCAGCTCCTCCGTTTGCGAGTCATCTTCCAACTTTTGTTGCACTAATGATTTCTGCAGGTCACAGATCATTAAAACTCCTTCAAGGCTTGTGCTGCTGTTGTATTTGCAGCTTCAGCCCGGAGGAGAGCAACAGATCAGATGGGGAATAAGTGGATGAAGCGTACATTAAACACATTTGTTTTCCTTTCATGCTCGCTGCTCTGCCTCATAAATGATGATGAGCAGTGAATATTTTCCTTCAGCCTTTAAGGCTTTTGCTGAGCAGGCACAACGCTCTGCTCCACAGATTAAATCCATTCAACAGCAGCTCTCTATCGACTCAAGTTAGAAACTGTTGCAGCTAATCCGAAAACATTTAGCCGGCTGCCACGATTTTAAAAGACATATCGACTCGACTGTGCTTCCTCCAGTCTACCTACAGATCTGCTGAATCAAACACTATTAGTGTCAGGACTCATTTTGCATTTCTGTATAAATGACAGATAAAAACAAGCTTCTTGTTTTGAGCCCACAGAGAATTGCCTCTTGTCTCTGCGACTCCAACTAAATTATTATGCATCTGAATTTTCTCAGATATAAAAAAACAGAAAACTGATTAGTTACTGTAAGTTTCACATAATAAAGTAAATAAACCCACTTCCAGCTCTAAGGTTTTATATATCAGGACACAAAGGATTATGTGGTTCTTACCAGGTCTTAAAATGAGGTCCATCCTCACTGCTTCAACATGAACTAAGAAGGTGAGAAGCAGCCAGGAGCTGCTGATCAATGCACTGATTAACTGATCATCAGTCAGTGTGAGCAGCTCTATAAAAGCAGAAGTTCTGCAGCATCCAGGTGTGTGTTAACACGATGCCAAGGAGGAAAGACATCAGCAACGATCTCAGAGAAGCAGCTGTTGCTGCCCATCAACCTGGGAAGGGTTATAAGGCCGTTTCCAAACTATCTGGAGTCCATCGTTCTACAGACAGAAAGATTATTCACAAATGGAAAACATTCAGGACAGCTGTCAGTCTGCCCAGGAGTGGACGTCCCAGCAAGGTCACCCCAAGGTCAGAAACCCAAAGAGCTACATCTCAGACTCTGCAGGCCTCAGTTAGCATGTTAAAGGTTAAAGGTCACCCCAAGGTCAGAAACCCAAAGAGCTACATCTCAGACTCTGCAGGCCTCAGTTAGCATGTTAAAGGTTAAAGGTCACCCCAAGGTCAGAAACCCAAGAGCTACATCTCAGACTCTGCGGGCCTCAGTCAGCATGTTAAAGGTTAAAGGTCACCCCAAGGTCAGAAACCCAAGAGCTACATCTCAGACTCTGCAGGCCTCAGTCAGCATGTTAAAGGTTAAAGGTCACCCCAAGGTCAGAACCCCAAGAGCTACATCTCAGACTCTGCGGGCCTCAGTCAGCATGTTAAAGGTTAAAGGTCACCCCAAGGTCAGAAACCCAAAGAGCTACATCTCAGACTCTGCAGGCCTCAGTCAGCATGTTAAAGGTTAAAGGTCATGACAGCACAGTTAGAAACAGACTGAACAGGTATGGCTTGTGTGGAAGGGCTGCAGGAGAAAGCCTCTTCTCTCTAAAAAGAACATGGCAGCACAGCTTAGGTTTGCAAAGCTGCATCTGAACAAACCACAAGACTTCTGGAACAATGTCCTTTGGACAGAGCAGACCAAAGTGGAGATGTTTGCTCATAATGCACAGCAGCACGTTTGGAGGAAACCAAACACAGCATATCAGCACAAACACCTCACACCAGCTGTCAAGCACGGTGGTGGAGGGCTGATGATCTGGGCTTGTGGACTGCTTTTGCATTTTGACTTAATTTCTGTCAAATAATGACACATCTGGATCTGTTATTTGTGGTTGGTTCGCTGAGGCCATATTTACTTCAAGACTTGGTTAAAAACTAGGGCTGGGCAACGATTAAAATGTTTAATCTAATTAATCACATGATTTCCCTGATTAATCACGATTACAGTGAACCCTCGCTATAACGCAGTTCACCTTTCACGGTCTCGCTGCTTCACGGATTTGCATCGTGCATTGTGTTCTGCATTCTGATTGGCTAAACAGTCTCTCCGCTTCTTCTCTACCTGTGTGTCAATAACGTTGCGGTTTAATATGTACATGTACACGTTCATTACAGTTCTCAAACATAATCGATGGTGGCATGTCGGTATATAAAAATCTTTTTGCTCAGAAGAAAAAAAAAAGAGCGACAACAACTACCGATCTATGTTCTTCTCGAGAAAAAACACACCTGCACCGCGGGCTTTAGAAGAAAAAAACGCTACAGAGCGGAGTCAGGATGCAGCAGCTCAGTCAGAAGAGCAGTGAAATACACGTGAGTCACTATTTGTCCCACTGTACTTTGTATTTCTTTTCATAATCATTTTTTATTTTCTCCTGTTCTAATCCAATGACTCGGGTCGCGGTGAGGCGGTACTGATCTCCGCAATTTGAAGCTTTCAGTTCGTATTGATGATTAAAATGATTATTTTACAGTACAGTAGTTATTTGTTGAAAAAAACGTTTATACAGTACTTTTATTTGTTAAACAAATGCTTGGGCCTGTAAAAAGGTTTTGTTCTTTGGTTTCAATGTATTATGGAGTATTTCATCGTATAATAATTGTAAAAAAAATAAAGGTTACTACTTCACGGATTTCGCCTATCACGGGTTCTTTTTGGAACGTAACCCCCGCGAAAAACGAGGGTTCAATGTAATCGTATTTGTACGCAGAATCCAAAAATGAATCCAAAAGTAGTGTATAGTCTTAAGCATTTAGTTTTATTTTAAATGTGCTGCCATATGAATGAAAGTGCCATAACATTTGTTGTGCAAACACACTTTTAACATCAGCATCTTTCTGTAGTTTTTATGTAGAAGCCTCGCTCCACTGTCTGTTTCCTTGAATGACTTGCTGCTATCAGTTGTGTGTTTTGCCTTTAAGTGATATTTTAGACTGGAACTACTACGCTGAGAAGACAATTCAACTTGGCAGTGTTTACAGATGACTTTGGTTCTGTCGACTCCGCCGTCTGGAAGAACTTTAAAATGAAAATGGCCGCGTAAAAGTTCCGTACCCTTCTCCATGTTTGGTGGATCCGCCGATTACTTTCTTTTCCTGTTCCACAGCAGACAGCAGCAGACTTTTACAAAATAAAAGCCTGTGAGCAACAGACTTTTACAAAATAAAAGCCTGAAAAATGTAAAAAAAAAAAAAAAAAAAATGTAATAAAAAAAAATTTGATTTAAAAAAAAAAAAAAAAAATGCGTTAATGCGCGATAAAATATTTATCGCCGTTAAATAATAACGAGTTAACTAGCCCAGCCCTATTAAAAGCAACTCATTATGCCCTGATGAATGAAACCGGTTCCCCTGGTGATCATGTGAGCTGAAAAGATTTCTGGAACAATCTCTCCTTTCACTGTTAATGATTCGTTCCTTTTTCTTTTTCATACATAATATCAGAAAACTGAAACTTCAGCAGAAAAATAGATGGAAATGTCAAGGCATCACCCGGCCTTTGTGATTTGGTGGCGACCTTTCCAAAGTGCTGAAACCCTGACACAAAGCTGCGAAGACGGGAGGAAAAAGTGCAGCACAGAGTGAGAAACGAGGCTAAATGATCCTGCTTGGACAGCTTTTACATTCCAAAGAGCTGCCATTACCAGAAACCCAAAAAGTGATCCTCTAATTAAGAGGAAACACAGTTGGACCATTTTCCTCATGCTGGGTGACATTTTGATTTGAGAGAGAAAAATGGAGGCAATCAGAATCTCGCCCCGACTCCCCCACTGTGCTCACAACCCATTTGTGACATGTTTACCCTCAGCTCTGTAAACCTTCATGTTTCAGTTTGGCTTTTCGTCCACCCCTGGGTCTGTTACCATCATTATGATCCAAAAAAACCCTGCAGACTGTGTGAGAAAGGTCGAATTAACTGCAGCCCTCTGTGTGTCTGCGGTTAGTGTTGTTATCAGTGTTAAATGGTGTCTCGGGGGGTATTCCAGCAGGTCCTAACTAGGAAAAATGGAACCGATGATTTATTTGGCGACACTTCTTGTCTGATTATTAATTACAAAAGTTTTTCCTTCGAAAAATCAAGTGCAAAAGTCAACCTGATGTTAGCTAAGTTCCAGCAGTGGCATCAGGTGACGTGTTCAGTACAAAACTTCTTAACAAGAGAGAACTTTTAGCCGATCATATGAAATGTCCTTATAGTCTTACCAGATTTCCCTTTAGTTAGATGCAGTTATTTAGCATTGATCATCCATGAATCCATTTGAATTCTCTTAATAATCATTTTACTTCTGGCCTTCTCAGAAAACCCAAACACCTCACAGTTATTCAGACAATCAAGAGAATAATTACCAGTATAGTGGTATAGTGAGCCTTTAAGGGGGAAGAATAACGAGATTAAATAAAAAGTCTTTAATAACACAAGCAAAGCTCACAGAAAACAGATCTCAGATTTGTTGTGGTAGATACACAGAAGCATCCAGCAGTAGAATAAGTATAAAAACTCAAAAAAATCGACTAATCGGGGATGAGACGCTGTGTTTTAGGTCATTTTCAGTTAGTTTGATTAGAGTTGAATGACTAAACTTTAGCTGCATCGGTCATCCTTTGATTTAAACCATATTTATTATAGATTGTAGACATATGTCTCAGTTTAGAATGAGAAACAGAATATCTGAGTCAAAACAACATCAAGTCTGTTGCTGTCCAGCACGAGTTTCCTGGTTCGAATCCCCGCTGGGGCCTTTCTGTGAGGAGTTTTCCTTTTCCCTGGGTTCTCCTCGGGTTCTCCGGCTTCCTCCCGCTCTTCACAAACATGAACGTTGATTGGTGACTCTAAATTAGCTAAGGGTGAGTGTGGTTGGTTGGTGACAGCAGGGATAGGCTCCAGGTTCCCCAGCGAGCCTAAACTGGATTAAGCGGGTATGGAAAATGGATGGATTAATGAATTCAGATGTCAAAATCGGCGGACTGTTAAAGTCTTAAAATTAAGGTTCTAATTAAAATCCCAAATGGTTCATATGTTGCTCTAAGTTATGGCTTTTCATTCTACTTTGATATTTCCGTTTGTTTTCCAAAGACGACTGATTTAAATGGAATTCTGTGGTCGGCTCCAGTTTAAAAACTAAAACCATGCTGATGAAAACTCTCCACAGTTCCACTTTTCCCATTTTTTTCATCATTTTAGATTCCAACAACATAAGCTGTATTTAAATAGAAGTATTCAATGTTATTTAAACAGGACAAACTGCCACAACTGGTACTGATGATGCTTTAAAGGTGCCATAGCGTGAAAATAAATGGAGGCTTTTATATATTTTTATAGGCTTTAGTGGTCACCTTATACTGTATCTGAGTTTTTTTCCCCCAAAGTCTGACTTGGTGCAGAATTACAGCCAGTCCCAAAAATGAGCTTTCCTTAGGATCCTCAGAATGAGCTGTTTAGGGTCTGCAGCTTTAAATGCAAATGAGGAGGAGAAAGGCGGGGCAAAGATTGCTCTGGTTTGCAAAGATGCACGTAGCGCGAGTCATTTCAATCAGGGGAAAGGCAGATATCGTGCGCGCCATAACACCAACAGCAGGACGGCTATCAAAACAACAAATAAGTACACAACACTGGCGTTACAGTAAATGAGGTGTCCACTTGCATACCTCATGCTATTTACCGTTACATTAGCGACAGTGACCGAGCTATTAGCTGCAGAGCTAACGACACAGACAGACTGACCGTTTTGACTCTGGAACCATGAATGAATCATTATCCTGATGAAATGCACTGAATTTGCAGATTCATTCTTCTTCAGGAAGCTTGAAGTAGGGGGTTTTGGTCTAAAATAGCCAACTAGCCGGACTACCTTCGTCAACACCAAAACGAGGCTGGAACTCGGCTCACAGGACGCAGCAGGGGGTAAGAAGAAGTTCATAAATGATATTGCTAATATGGGATGTCATACAGCTTCTTGTCAAAAGAGGCGAACTATCCCTTTAACCTTAAATTCTCTGTCACTTGGCAGATGATGGCGTGGTGTTGCAAACGTTAGCGTTTATAAAAGCAGTGTTTTCCCACCAACAACCCCTAAAATGAGATCCTCATCAGCTGGACGATAATTTGCAGTTTCTCTGATGGTATCAAAGATTAAATGTTCAAATAATTCCACGCCGGGTGAGCGACTGAAGAGAGGCGGAGGAAGATTTGGAGCGCGCCCCCAGGATCAGACGACGCTGTTCCCCACAGAATCTGTGATCACCGAGCGGGCCAGCAGGGAAGACTCGAAAGGGATATCCAGAACTGAGTGGGGACCACCAGAGAGGATGAACCTGTCAAGTGGAACTAAGCTCACAAAACATGATGCATTGCCACGTCAGGAAACCTGTGAATTCAAGCCAATTCAATTATGATTAAGAAGCCAATGTCATTAGTTCACATCAGAGTGGGAGCGGATGATGAATGTCGGGCCGTGTTCGGGTTTGTTTTTCTGAGTCGCTGGGAGTGCCTACAGTCACAGAGCACATTGATATGAGGATATCACTGGCATAATCTACTTAAATCCAATTTTTCCAATAGAGTCTTGGCGTTTAACTTGTGTGGAGCGGGTTTCTCTTAGTTACAGGAGACATGCAACCATGTCTGCAGAAAAGAAGTGTGGCCAAAGCTCCAATATCAGCAGAAAAATGACAAAATGGCGGTTATTTCTACAGTTATTTCTTATGTTCTGCTGAGTTCTGCTGAGACAGACAGCTGCATTAATGCTCTATTCAGATGTAAAGACGTTTTCTTCCTTTATTCAGACCTGTAAGGTCTAAAGATAACGGTGTGGTTGCAGCATCGAGAGAAAACTTTAGAAAAACTATCCTGCTTCCAACTCCAATTCATCTCTGTTTTTCTCTCCCTTTCTTTTGTAATTGAATTAAAGTGTTAGGCAAGGAACTGTAAAAATGATACAAAAACCACAATTTCCAATCAGAATGCTTTCATTTTATCAGCTGAGATCAAATTGTGACATTCCCCTGTTTATTAAACGTTTATTTTCATCATGATATCGATATTTCAATGTTTTAATGTCACATTCATCATCAATACCAATATATCTGAGTTTCAGTTTCTATAGGAAATCAAAATGTGGGAAACTGAAGGATGTTTTGCAGCTTCTCTAGATTTCTTGGCTCCACCTTTTCTAAAAATCTGGCAGCTCTGGTTTGTTCTCTCAACTTTTATTGAGCACTTTAGCATCATCAGTGGGTTGAAATTTGAGGTACATTTATGTGCACCAGTGTTAAAAGCACCAGAAGTTAAACTTAACCCTTTGTATGGTATTCGGGTCAAATTGACCCGTTTCAAATTTTTCAAACAGAAGAAAAATGGTACAAGTATACATTTTTTTCTATCTGAAACTCAACGGCCTTACCTTATTTTCTGTGATAAACATGTAGAGACACACGTAATATTACATTATTATCATCAAAGCACAGAGAAGCTGTTTGTTCTCACTTTCTTTTTTAGATGTTATTCCATGAGATGTTATTTTCTGGCACTATCCTCTAAATCACAGGACAGTCTTCCAGCCAAAAGATTTAGCTGCCAGAGGACTTTGGAGCTCATATTTGAAGAGAGTCGGGCACATGTGGAGCGATGTGGAAGAGGAAGATGTCTCTGAATATGAGGATAATTTAGATCTGAATCTGAATGTGAGTTTGAAGATGGCCTTCAGTCAGAATATGCACCACAAGGAGCACCACAGGTGGCCACTGGAAGAGCCTCACAGACATATTTGTCTAAGAATGGACAAATTGAATGGTCTTTGTCCCCATTGAGAGAGCTTCCATATATTCCATGTATTCTCCAAGATAAGCATGATTTATGACACCCAAGTCTCGAGTATAGTGGATTTTTAACATCAATTATAACATTGTGACAAAAAGAGTAGTCACACTTCCATTGTTAATTGTGTTCTAGTAGAGACTGATTGTATTCATTAAACATATATGTTATCTCAGTTGTTAGAAATTGAGATAAAGACAACATATGTTAATGTTTTAAGAAGTAAAATTTTATGTTAGAATTGTTTTTAAAGCCCAAAATTTGGGACACCAGATGGTTAAATGAAATTCCTCCTCCAGTAAAAACCTTTTTTATACACCACAGAAACATGGAAATTGTCCCACAAAACTAAAACTAATTTACTTTTATTAACTTTTCTACCCTGGTTTCATGCAGCCATCACTATGCCCCCGTGATCGTTTCTTATGTAAGTGTCTATATCTGCCTGACAGAGTAAATTAATTATTTATGGCCACATGCATTTTGGAAGGCACTGAAATATGTCACAGTTGTGCTGGGATGGCTGTAGCAGCTGGATTAAAACAGGAGGCTCGAGGCACAGAGTGGGTGCAGCCCAGCCAGGTGTTTGTTCACCCAGTGAAGAGACAACACTGAGTCAAACATCACTGTATCACAGGCAGCTGCCACCTCATCCTCAACTATAACATGCTTCCAAGATCTGTGTTTGTGCAATCGTTCACTGTTGATATTAACCTGCAAACTAATTAATGTAACTTGCTTCCCATGTCAGTCATGAATATCATCTTCATAAGCTCAGATAACATGTTATGTTGCTTAATTTGATCGACCTAATTGCCAACCGCTGGTCTGTTCTCTTTTATTTTATTAGAACATGACGTGTAAAAGAAGACTCATCAATAATCAGAATTCCCAAGTATCTGTACTGAGATGCAGATGCAATCTCCAAACTACAATGAGTGCGAATAGATGGGAGATTAATGGAATTGATGCTTCATCAAGTTTTGTTTTGTTGGCATTCAAAACAAGTTTTTTAGGCCACAAACAAATTGTTTTGAGTCGGATTTCATATGAACCAAGCATTTTTTGACATTTGAAGAGGTTTTTAAGCTAATTTCAAGATCACTTTTATCTCAAAAGTCCTAAATATCACATCTTATTTCAAGAAATCTTGACAAACCGAATTTCACTAGTTCCATTGGCAGATTCATTTGCTTATTTCAAGCAAAAACGTCTTTTATTTGTTTTTCTTACTTGCTTTTGGAGGGGCATTTTTTCCAGGGTGCCCGATAGCATGTAGAAGCAGCACAGAACATCACAGTATCATCAGCATAAAAGGGGATAATGAGCCTTTAAAACCTCTCGGTACAGATTACTTATATACAGAATGAATGGGAGGAGTCAGACTAACATTTTACAGTTTACATAGATTTTAAATGTCCGGTTTTGGTCTCTTTTGAATAGTCTGCAGGAACATCTGACAGTAGTTGCAAATGGAACCATTATGTTGTGCAGAGGCAGATGGTTTTCTGAGGTAAAAACAAATTAAATGATCTCAAAGTTCAGTTAAATGCTGTTTTGGAGCTCCCAAAGGAAGTGTTAAGCCCAGTATTAGTAAAGACAAGCTACGTATCCTGAGTTTACTAAAATCATACAACTATTTACGGATAAAATCTGTTACTTTATGACTTTATGGTTCAGAGTTTACACGTCGTGTGTGCCTTTTAGTTTGAGGGAAGAACAAATAAGATTTACCTGAAAATAGAAATGCTATTACACGTGTATTCTAATTATAAACTAAAGATGTACTCCAGTAAATGCCCGTTTTTGTTTGAAATATATTTACTAAAATCATTAAAAGTTTGGATGCATAAGGCTGGTTTAGTGCACTGGACACAGACACACAAGCAGTAAACCATGCCCACAGTTTATGGTTCCCATCCAAAGTCATGAATGCAAATGAAGGCCATTCAGAAGCCTTCCCACAATGCAGAGGAGTTGAGTAATTAGCAGTCATAATTCAGGAACAGAGACGTGGACTCCCAGGCACCGAGCAGGTCAAGATGGATGGTCCACAAAGTCAACGGCACCCATGGGTGTAGTGTCCGTCCCTTTGTGAAAAATTCACATGGTTATTAGGAAGCAGCCATTTAAAGGCTCCAAGTCCCGAGGACGCATCCTGACACTTAATAACTCATCAGGTAGGAGGCGGTAATGTGCACAAGCATTTGTGGTTGGGTAATGAAGTGCGATTGTGCTGTTAATTTAATGGAAAAATAAAAGCTGGCCACCCAAAGTGGTGCGGCACTAAATGTAACCTAATAACAAGAATGAAATGGAGTTTAGCACGAAACAAATGTCGTCTGTTTCTGTTATTTTGCACTGTAACACATGTATGGATAAAGGTTGGTTCACTTCATGAACACACTGGAAAAAAATCTAAATCTTACCAAGTATATTTGTCTCATTGAGTATCTCATTACACTTAATATAAGACACAACTGCCTAACAAGCACCATTTCAGCCAGATATAGGGACTTGTTTTAATACAATACATCTGGAATATCTTGTTAAGTGAAAAAGTCTTGAAAACATCTTGTTTTGAGTCACATATCATATGAAACAAGCTTTTTTTTCATTTGAAGAGGTTTTTAAGCTAATTTCAAGATCACTTTTAACTCAAAAGTCCTAAATATCACATTTTATTTCAAGAAATCTTGACAAGCCGATTTTCACTAGTTCCATTGGCAGATTTTTTTTGCTTATTTCAAGCAAAAACGTCTTTTATTTGTTGTTTTTCTTACTTATTTTTGGAGGGGCATTTTTTCCAGTGCATGTTTTTATTCCTCAGGAGTTTATTCAGTCTCTACTCATCTGTAGACGTTTTCCATCTCAGACAGAGAACACAATACGAGCCACTTAACAGTAGAGACCTCTGAGGAGAAGCTTTATTCACTCAATGGGTAAGAAAGTCCCAAGCTGTGGACATTTGCTGGTTGTTCCCGTCCATAATGCTTGATGGTCCATGTTGCCTAATGTTGTGTTCAGCTTCTGTACCACATGACGAGTCAGACCATATGAAATTTCAAACAGCACCAAAATGGCTTTCTAACTACATAGAACTATATAGTCCATAGGGTTTGGTTGAATAGTATATATTTGTATTTCTTTGTTTAACCCATGTATGGTATTCGGGTCAAATTGACCGAAGAAAAATGGTACAAGTATACATTTTTTCTACCTGAAACTCAACGGCCGTAGCTTATTTTCTGTGATAAACATGTTTAAACAAACAAAAAAGACACACATGCTACTACACCCCACATATTTAGATCCTTCATATGGTCTTCGGTTAGTTTGACCCGCATACACAGAGACACACAATGTTACATTATTATCATCAAAGCACACAGAAGCTGTTTGTTCTCACTTTCTTTTTCAGATGTTATTCCATAACATTGTAATGCTTTACACCTGCACATCAAGGGGGTGAGACAGAGAGATAAATACCTCTAAATCACAGCTCAGTCTTCCAGCATCAGTATGACCGAAAGATTTAGCTGCCAGAGGACTTTGGAGCTCATATTTGAAGAGAGTCGGGCACATGTGGAGCGATGTGGAAGAGGAAGATGTCTCTGAATATGAGGATAATTTAGATGTCAATCTGAAAGTGAATTTGAAGATGACCTTCATTCGGAATATGCACCACAGGTGGCCGCTGGAAGAGCCTCACAGACATATTTGTCTAAGAATGGGCAACTTGAATGGTATGTGACCATGTGACCAGTGGAAAGAGATAGACATCATGCATCTGCATGCCTACTTTGGCATCCTCATCCTTGCTGGTGTCTACAGGTCACACAGGCTGTGTTCGAAACCGCATACTACATACTACATACTGATCGATCAGACAGTATGCAGAGCGTTTACCCACAATGCATTTCACTCCTGCCCGAGCCGAAATCAGCCGACCTGAAGCTGATTTCTCTTAAGCTCTAAACTCTGTAAACTTTAGCAACATTTGAAACATTTTCAGGTGAGAAAGTAGCCGTTTAGATCCCCAACGTGTTGAAAACCTGACAAAATACCGGCTGTTTACAATTTTGTTCCCACGAATTCGGCGCTACTAAAGCTAGCCGCAGTGAGCAACGCACTTCCGGTTATTTTCACAAAATAAACTACCCGTTGCCTTTTATCATAGGGAAAGCCAATACCATACAATTGGTGCTTTTGTTTTGAAAACAGGAAGTGAACCTACCCTCGTTGTAGCTAGCTTGAAACTGCCGTTTTGACAGGAAATGACGATCGGCGACGTCACGTTACGTTGCATCTTGGGTAGTTTGAGTATGAGTAGTAACCTCATGATGCATACCCAACATTTCGGAGAATCTAGTATGCATCCGGGAACTTCTCGCTTACTCAAACTGGCATACTAACTCAAAACGTTAGTAGGAGAAGTATGCGGTTTCGAACACAGCCAATGTCTCTGAAAAGCTTCCATATATTCCATGTATTTTCCAAGATAAGCATGATTTATGACACCCAAGTATTGAGTATAGTGGATTTTTAACATCAATTATAACCTTATGACAAAAAGAGTAGTCACACTTCCGTTGTTAATTGTGTTCTAGTTTAGACTGATTGTATTCATTAAATGTATGTTATCTCAGCTGTTTGAAATTGAGATAAAGACAATATATTCTAATGGTTTATGACGTAAAATATTATGTTAGAATTGTTTTTTAAGCCCCAAATATGTTCCGGGTCAATATGACCCGAGGGACACCAGAGGGTTCCAAAAGTGAAGACCAAACAAGGGTTAAGAAAGTTTCTAATTGAAAGTTTCTATGGCCTTCTTTATGATTTCCTTTAGCATAGAAAACCCTGAACAGTCCTTTAAAAAGGAGATCATTTCATCCGACAGCTTCTTGCCACAGCAGCAAAGGAAATGGCAAAGTAATGACGTTAATTATATTCAAACAGTTGTTCTGATTGGGATTCATGTGAGTAGAAATGAGAACAGAAGGTTGAGTGACCCCATCTCGAGATAACAATGTCTTTCCCTTTTGTGCCTTTTTCTTTCCTTTTTATTGAATATCCAGCCTGGATAATGAAGTCATATTATACATAATAAATGATTATACTAATGATGTATCTGTAGCCTTTAGAACTCTTTAACTTTTAAGAACCTAAGTGCTGTTTGGGGAACATTTTTTTCACTACTGCAGACCCTTATCACAGCTTTTCGTAGTGTGGGTCACATTCTCACTGCAGCAAAGTTGTCCTTTTTTAGGTCCTTAAGAAGTTTTCTCATCCATCTTTCTTTAACCTCATGGCTTTTTCCAAATAGTTCAAGGAGAATTGCTTTGGAAAAGACTATAGGAGCTCATTTATTTAACAATTTGACTATAACCGGAGTGTCTTTACCTTAGTTTTTATCAGGTTGTCTGTGTTCTTACCAAATGTCCCCGTGTTTCTCTTTCTTTTGACCGTTATTTATGACCTCAAAGCGTGCCCATGTTGGAGGTCTTTCAGGGCCCCTCACAAATTAACCAGCAGTCGGAACGAGGAAAAGAAATAGGATGCTGCTCTCAAACATTCCCACTGGTGACAGAAAGAATGTGGCGTGCTGGTTTCTGCTATGATGAGATAATTAGTTTTGCAACAAAATTCCATACAACCCTTGACAAAAAAGTGCATGTGCGCACCACAGATAAAGCAAAAACTAAAATGAGGAAAATGCTTTTTTAATTAATGAACCTTTCAGGAGGGTTTTTACTGTCTCCTAGCAACAGTAATTGAGATAAAGTTGCGTATAGCGTGTGGCACAGTTTTTGTATTTTTTTGCCCATAAACACACGACTGGAGCTTCATGCAAAGGGCTGAGGTGTTGTCATAGCGATGTGCTTTATACTGAAGCCATGTCAGTCTGTCACATGTCGGCGTTCTCTCCGTGACAAATAAAACTCCTGCAGCATTATCCTCCCGCAGAAGAACAGAAACTCAGAGGGAAGCTGCCTGATGAGCACGTATGTGACCAAAGACCAAATAAACCAGTGAACTCATCATGCAGAGGACGTTCAGTCTGGAACTATTCAGAATAAAACAGCCCACATTTTAATCTATTTAATCACATTATTTCCCTGATTAAACACGATTAATCACATTTGTACGCAGAATCCAAAAATGAATCCAAAAGTAGTGCATAGCTTTTAGCATTTAGCTTTATTTTAAATGTGCTGCCATATGAATGAAAGTGCCATAACATTTGTTGTGCAAACACACTTTTAACATCAGCATCTTTCTGTAGTTTTTATGTAGAAGCCTCGCTCCACTGTCTGTTTCCTTGAATGACTTGCTGCTATCAGTTGTGTGTTTTGCCTTTAAGTGATATTTTAGACTGGAACTACTACGCTGAGAAGACAATTCAACTTGGCAGTGTTTACAGATGACTTTGGTTCTGTCGACTCCGCCGTCTGGAAGAACTTTAACATGAAAATGGCCGAGTAAAAGTTCCGTACCCTTCTCCATGTTTGGTGGATCCGCCGATTACTTTCTTTTCCTGTTCCACATCAGACAGCAACAGACTTTTACAAAATAAAAGCCTGTGAGCAACAGACTTTTACAATAATAAATAAATAATCAACCTGCGTTAATGCGCGATAAAATATTTATCGGCGTTAAATAGTTAACGAGTTAACGCGATAATAACGAGTTAACTCGCCCTGCCCTAGTGGTAATAGCTTCATTCTGCTCGTATGTCCTTCTAAGCTGTGACCACGTAAAAAGTAAGACCGACAACTTATTAAACCATTTAATTGCATGATTATCCACAGTTAACACATGATTACCAGATAACTTTGATCTTGTTGAGAGAACCATGTGTTTTAAATTCTATTTTAGCTTTCCATCCTCAAGATTGTGCTACATCCTTTCTTGATTTTCCAATGAATGTTCAATGAACCGTTAATCCTGCCTTAAAAAAAAAACGAGTCGCTCGAAGAGGCATTATTGTTAACAGTTATGAAGTGTAATGTTTGAACAGAGTTTTAAAGTAACAAAGAACAAATAATTTCAGATATCTGCGGTTCAAGCGAATGAATTTACTTTTACTTGGTACATTTGAACATAAATATACTTTCTTACAACTTACAACCCGCACGGACTGGGCAGAAACATCAATAAATCATGTTGAATCGACTTCAGTTTAATTAGATAATAATAATTCATCCCAAAATAGAAAATGATGTAGCTGTTGACAGAAATGACCTCCCGTAATGTTCGTGTAAGTTTAAGTGACTTTGAACCTCTGATGCTGCTGCCCCAACAGATGTCTGCAGAGTAGACCGCACTCTCCACCACTGACTCATAGACGATGTGCAACATCTGGGGCAGACACTGAGGGACCTAAGCTTCCTCAAGAGGTTCAGTATCTGTCCAAATGTCTCCTATATGCCAACTGTGAAAGTCACCCTCTCAAACCCGCGTGTTCCTGGAGTGAAAGATTGTGATTAAAATGTCATAAATAAGATGGTCGGTACTAAAGCAATTTCTCTAAATCCTTTCTGTCGGTCAAATTCAGCCTGCAGGCAAACACAGTGAGGACAGCGCTGTGTGAGGTGCTCTGTTAAAAACAACCTTTTCTATTTCAGATAAAGCTTTTACATGAGATGTCAGACAAAAAACGGCTCAAAAATATCATTTAGTATTTTGAAATGTTACAAAATGTTAAAGCTTCTAAAAGAAATTGAATAAAAATGTTGATCCATTCGCTGAATCAGGAGCTTTGAAAGCAATCTTCACTTGTATTTTTACTGCTTTTTTTTCATTATTTTTTGCTTTTATCTATTTTGTAAGTTGTTTCATGAAGTCGACAATATCCTCAAAGCAGTTGAGAAACAGCCATTAAATGTCATATGAAGGTCATCAGCTGGAATAAAGACTCACTGGCAGAGGTGGGTAGAGCAGCCAAAAAATGTACTCAAGTAAAAGTAAAAAGTAGTCATCCAAATAATTACTTGAGTAATTGTAAAAAAGTGCTTGGTGAAAAAATTACTCAAGTACTGAGTAACTGCTGAGTAACGTCTGATTTATTTGTTAACACAAGCATTCAATCAGACAGACAAAAATACTAAATAATCATCTTTAGGCCAATTAGAGTTCATCCGATTGATAAAATACATTAAAATTAATGAATTAATTACAAAATAGCTTAAATTAAAATAATCCAGGTAAATTCAAGAACTTCAATAAAAAAATATAGCTGCAAGCAGCGATGTGGGGGTCCTAGCAGGACGCCACAATAGGCAAGGCTTGGGCTGCTCAGGAAGGCGTCGTGAGTTTATGCACCAAGTTTGGCATCGATACATCAATAAATGGCAAAGATATGGCCTAACGACTTGTTTGCGCGTGGGCGTGGAGTTTGATTGGCTGCCACATGCAAATGACAGTGAAATGAAAAAATCCACATGATAACTTTTGTGAGGCTTGGTCTGAAGATTCTATGTGTCAAGTCCCGTCGAGATTGGACAATCTGCGTGGCCTGAAATGCTTTTTGTAGGTTTTCAATTAAATTAAAAATGGCGGATTATCCAACATAGCACAGATGACGTCATGAAGTGCGTTGACCTTGTCTGCATCCAAGGATTCAATTGTTACCTCATTTATGAAATTTGTACCAAGTAGTCCAAAGTTATGCATTTGGATGCACTTTGAACTTTGACGTGTTGGTGGCGCTAGTGAGTAAGCACTTGGGCCATGAAATTTCTTGACTTTGGCTTTGGCACTTGGCTGATTACGTGTGCCAAATTTCACAATTTTCTCGCATTGCGTTCATGGGGCTAACATAGATAGCGCCACCTATAGGCCAAACGTCACCAAACTTCTTGTGCCTCTTACAGTAGGGGTCTTGAGTGTGTGTTAGAAGTTTGACGTCATAACACCAAATGGTTGCCAAGATAAGGCCTCACTTCCGCTTTGGCGGCATAAAACTCGAATTTGATTGGCTTTTATGGAAAATCAGAAGCCTAATTAAAAATTTCACATGATAACTTTTGTGCGGCTTGGTCTGAAGATTCTATGTGCCAAGTTTCGTGGAGATCGGACAATCTGCGTGGCCTGAAATGCTCTTTAAAGCTTTTTGATTAAATTAAAAATGGCGGAGTTTGTAGGCGTAGGCCAATGACATCATATTGTGCGTTGGACTCGTCATAATCCAAGGATCCCAGCAATACCTCATTTGTGAAATTTGAACCAAGTAGTCCAAAGTTATGCATTTGGATGCACTTTGAACTTTGACGTGTTGGTGGCGCTAGTGAGTAAGCACTTGGGCCATGAAATTTCTTGAGTTTGCTTTTGGCACTTGGCTGATTACGTGTGCCAAATTTCACAACTTTCTCACATTGCGTTCATGGGGCTAACATAGATAGCGCCATCTATAGGCCAAACGTCACCAAACTTCTTGTGCCTCTTACAGTAGGGGTCTTAAGTGTGTGTTAGAAGTTTGATGTCATAACATCAAATGGTTGCTAAGATAAGGCCTCACTTCCGCTTTGGTGGCGTTAACCTCGAGTTTGATTGGCTTTTATGGAAAATCGGAATACTAATTAAGAAATTCCACATGATAACTTTTGTGAGGCTTGATCTGAAGATTCTATGTGCCAAGTTTCGTGGAGATCGGACAATCTGCGTGGCCTGAAATGCTTTTTTAATCTTTTTGATTAAATTCAAAATGGCGGACATTGTAGGCATAGCTCAATGACGTCATAGGGTGCGTTAGACTCGATATGATCCAAGGATTCCAATGATGTATCATTTGTGAAATTTGGACCAAGTAGTCCAAAGATATGAGCAAAAATGCATTTCTGCTGCATATAGCGCCACCTATAGGCCAGATGTCACCAAACTTATTGGGCAACTTAGCGTAGTGGTCTTGAGTGTGTGTTCGAAGTTTGACGTCATAACACCAAATGGTTGCCAAGATAAGGCCTCACTTCCGCTTTGGCGGCGTCAACCTCGAGTTTGATTGGCTTTTATGGAAAATCGGAATACTAATTAAGAAATTCCACATGATAACTTTTGTGCGGCTTGGTCTGCAGATTCTATGTGCCAAGTTTCGTGGAGATCGGACAATCTGCGTGGCCTGAAATGCTTTTTTAAGCTTTTTGATTAAATTAAAAATGGCGGACATTGTAAGCATAGGCCAATGACGTCATTGAGTGCGTTGGACTCGTCTTGATCCAAGGATTCCAGCAATACCTCATTTGTGAAATTTGGACCAAGTAGTCCAAAGTTATGCATTTAGATGCACTTTGAACTTTGGCGTATTGGTGGCGCTAGTGAGTAAGCACTTGGGCCATGAAATTTCTTGACTTTGCTTTTGGCACTTGGCTGATTACGTGTGCCAAATTTCACAACTTTCCCGCAATGCGTTAATGGGGCTGCCATAGACTTCAATTGCAGAAGAAAGTAGATCAAATATAGCTGCAAGCAGCAATGTGGGGGTCCTAGCAGAATGGCCCAATAGGCAAGGCTTGGGCTGCTCAGGAAGGGGTCGTGATTCCATGCACCAAGTTTGGCATCAATACATCAATGCATCGTAGAGATATGGCCAAATGT
This sequence comes from Odontesthes bonariensis, assembly GCF_027942865.1. Classification (NCBI taxonomy): domain Eukaryota; kingdom Metazoa; phylum Chordata; class Actinopteri; order Atheriniformes; family Atherinopsidae; genus Odontesthes; species Odontesthes bonariensis. The sequence continues at coordinate 35,143,321 of NC_134518.1, forward strand.
CCCGTTTGCGTGTCGGCGTAGAGTTTGATTGGCTGCCACGGTTAAACGGATTTGAAATAAAAAAATCCACATGTTAACTTATGTGCGGCTTGGTCTGAAGATTCTATGTGCCAAGTCCCGTGGAGATCGTACAATCTCATTGGTCTGAAATGCTTTTTGAAGGTTTTCGATTAAATTCAAAATGGCGGACAATAAAAAATGGCGCAGATGACGTCATGACTTTCGTTGGCCTCGACTGCATCCAGGGATTCCAATGGTACGTCATTTGTGAAATTTGGCCAAAGGGGTCCAAAGATATGAGCAAAAATGCATTTTAGCTATATATAGCGCCACCTACAGGCCACTGGTCACTAAACTTCTTGGGCTTCTTACAGTCATAGGTTTGAGTTTGTGTTATGAGATTGACGTCATAACATCAAATGGTTACAAAGATATGGCCTCACTTCCGGTTTGGGGGCGTCAACCTCGAGTTTGATTGGCTTTTATGGAAAATCGGAAGTTTAATTAAACATTCCACCCAATAACTTTTGTGCGGCTTGGTCTTAAGAGTCTATGTGCCAAGTTTCGTGAAGATTGAACAATCTGCATGGCCTGAAATGCTTTTTTAAGCTTTTTGATTAAATTCAAAATGGCGGAAAATCTGGATATACGCAAATTGACGTCATAGGGTGCGTTGGACTCGTCATGATCCAAGGATTCCAATGATGTCTCATTTGTGAAATTTGGACCATGGAGTCAAAAGTTATTCGGCTTAATAGACTTTGAACTTTGACGTGTTGGTGGCGCTAGAGAGTAAGCTCTTGGGCCATGAAAATTCTTGACTTTGGCTTTGGCACTTGGCTGATTACGTGTGCCAAATTTCACAACTTTTTACCATAGCGTTCATGGGGCTGCCATAGACTTCAATTGCAGCGGAAAGTAGAAGAATAATAAATATAGCTGCAAGCAGCAATGTGGGGGTCCTAGCAGAATGGCACAATAGGGAAGGCTTGGGCTGCTCAGGAAGGCGTCGTGAGTCCATGCACCAAGTTTGGCATCGATACATCAATGCATCGCAGAGATACGGCCAAATGTCCCATTTGCGCGTCGGCATGGAGTTTGCTTGGCTGCCGCGGTTACACGGAAGTTAAATAAAAACATCCACATAATAACTTATGTGCGGCTTGGTCTGAAGATTCTATGTGCCAAGTCTCGTGGAGATTGGACAATCTTAGTGGCCTGAAATGCGTTTTGAAGGTTTTTGATTAAATTAAAAATGGCGGACAATCCAAGATGGCGCAAATGACGTCATTAAGTGTGTTGACCTCGTCCTTATCCAGGGATTCTACTGGTACCTCATTTGTGAAATGTGGACAAAGGGGTCCAAAGATATGAGCAAAAATGCATTTTTGCTACATATAGCGCCACCTATAGGCCGATCGTCACCAAACTTCTTGGGCCTCTTACCTTAGCAGTCTTGAGTCTGTGTTATAAGTTTGACGTCATGATATCAAATGGTTGCCAAGATATGACCTCACTTCCGGTTTGGGGGCGTCAACCTCGAGTTTGATTGGCTTTTATGGAAAAATGGAAGCCTAATTAAAAATTCCACACGATAACTTTTGTGCGGCTTGGTCTTAAGAGTCTATGTGCCAAGTTTCGTGATAATTGGACAATCTCTGTGACCTGAAATGCTTTTTTAAGCTTTTTGATAAAATTCAAAATGGCGGAAAACCTAGGTATACGCAAATTGACGTCATAAGGTGCGTTGGACTCGTCATGATCCAAGGATTCCAATGATGTCTTGTTTGTGAAATTTGGACCAAGTAGTCAAAAGTTATTAGGCTGAATGCACTTTGAACTTTGACGTGTTGGTGGCGCTAGAGAGTAGACTCTTGGGCCATGAAAATTCTTGAGTTTGTGATTGGCACTTGGCTAATTACGTGTGCCAAATTTCACAACTTTTTACCATAGCGTTCATGGGGCTGCCATAGACTTCAATTGCAGCAGAAAGTAGAAGAATAAATATAGCTGCAAGCAGCGATGTGGGGGTCCTAGCAGAATGGCACAATAGGGAAGGCTTGGGCTGCTCAGGAATGCGTCGTGAGTCCATGCACCAAGTTTGGCATCGATACATCAATGCAGCGCAGAGATACGGCCAAATGTCCCATTTGCGCGTCGGCTTAGAGTTTGGTTGGCTGTCGCTGTTAAACGTAAGTGAATAAAAAAAATCCACATGATAACTTATGTGCGGCTTGGTCTGAAGATTCTATTTGCCAAGTTCCGTTGAGATTGGACAATCTCAGTGGCCTGAAATGCTTTTTGGAGGTTTTTGATTAAATTCAAAATGGCGGACAATTCAAGATGGCGCTCATGACGTCATGATGTGCATTGACCTCGGCTGCATCCAGGGATTCCATTGGTACCTCATTTGTGACATTTGGACCAAGTGGTCCAAAGATATGGGCAAAAATGCATTTTTGCTACATATAGCGCCACCTATAGGCCAAGCGTAACCAAACTTCTTGGGCCTCTTACCTTAGCAGTCTTGAGTCTCTGTCATAAGTTTGACGTCATGATATCAAATGGTTGCCAAGATATGACCTCACTTCCGGTTTGGGGGCATCAATCTCGAGTTTGATTGGCTTTTATGGAAAATTGGAAGCCTAATTAAAAATTCCACACGATAACTTTTGTGCGGCTTGGTCTTAAGAGTCTATGTGCCAAGTTTCGTGAAAATTTGACAATCTCTGTGACCTGAAATGCTTTTTTAAGCTTTTTGATAAAATTCAAAATGGCGGAAAATCTAGGTATACGCAAATTGACGTCATAGGGTGCGTTGGACTCGTCATGATCCAAGGATTCCAATGATGTCTTGTTTGTGAAATTTGGACCAAGTATTCAAAAGTTATTAGGCTGAATGCACTTTGAACTTTGACGTGTTGGTGGCGCTAGAGAGTAAGCTCTTGGGCCATGAAAATTCTTGAGTTTGTGATTGGCACTTGGCTGATTACATGTGCCAAATTTCACAACTTTTTACCATAGCGTTCATGGGGCTGCCATAGACTTCAATTGCAGCAGAAAGTAGAGGAATAATAATAAATATAGCTGCAAGCAGCGATGTGGGGGTCCTAGCAGAGTGGCACAATAGGGAAGGCTTGGGCCGCTCAGGAAGGCGTCGTGAGTCCATGCACCAAGTTTGGCATCGATACATCAATGCATCGCAGAGATACGGCCAAATGTCCCATTTGCTCGTTGGCATGGAGTTTGATTGGCTGCCGCGGTTACACGGAAGTGAAATAAAAAAATCCACATAATAACTTATGTGCGGCTTGGTCTGAAGATTCTATGTGCCAAGTCTCGTGGAGATTGGACAATCTTAGTGGCCTGAAATGCGTTTTGAAGGTTTTTGATTAAATTCAAAATGGCGGACAATCCAAGATGGCGCAGATGACGTCATGATGTGCATTGACCTAAGCTGCATCCAGGGATTCCATTGGTACCTCATTTGTGATATTTGGACCAAGGGGTCCAAAGATATGAGCAAAAATGCATTTTTGCTACATACAGCGCCACCTATAGGCCGAACGTCACCAAACTTCTTGGGCCTCTTACCTTTCCAGTCTTGAGTCTGTGTTACAAGTTTGACGTCATGATATCAAATGGTTGCCAAGATATGACCTCACTTCCGGTTTGGGGGCGTCAACCTCGAGTTTGATTGGCTTTTATGGAAAAATGGAAGCCTAATTAAAAATTCCACACGATAACTTTTGTGCGGCTTGGTCTTAAGAGTCTATGTGCCAAGTTTCGTGAAAATTGGACAATCTCTGTGACCTGAAATGCTTTTTTAAGCTTTTTGATAAAATTCAAAATGGCGGAAAATCTAAGTATACGCAAATTGACGTCATAGGGTGCGTTGGACTCGTCATGATCCAAGGATTCCAATGATGTCTTGTTTTTGAAATTTGGGCCAAGTATTCAAAAGTTATTAGGCTGAATGCACTTTGAACTTTGACGTGTTGGTGGCGCTAGAGAGCAAGGTCTTGGGCCATGAAAATTCTTGAGTTTGCTTTTGGCACTTGGCTGATTAAGTGTGCCAAATTTCACAACTTTTTACCATAGCGTTCATGGGGCTGCCATAGACTTCAATTGCAGCAGAAAGTAGAGGAATAATAATAAATATAGCTGCAAGCAGCAATGTGGGGGTCCTAGCAGAATGGCCCAATAGGCAAGGCTTGGGCTGCTCAGGAAGGCGTCGTGAGTCCATGCACCAAGTTTGGCATCGATACATCAATGCATCGCAGAGATACGGCCAAATGTCCCATTTGCGCGTCGGCATGGAGTTTGATTGGCTGCCGCGGTTACACGGAAGTTAAATAAAAAAATCCACATAATTACTTATGTGCGGCTTGGTCTGAAGATTCTATGTGCCAAGTCTCGTGGAGATTGGACAATCTTAGTGGCCTGAAATGCGTTTTGAAGGTTTTTGATTAAATTCAAAATGGCGGACAATCCAAGATGGCGCAAATGACGTCATTAAGTGTGTTGACCTCGACCTTATCCAGGGATTCTATTGATACCTCATTTGTGAAATTTGGACCAAGGGGTCCAAAGATATGAGCAAAAATGCATTTTTGCTACATATAGCGCCACCTATAGGCCGAACGTCACCAAACTTCTTGGGCCTCTTACCTTAGCAGTCTTGAATCTGTGTCATAAGTTTGACGTCATGATATCAAATGGTAGCCAAGATATGACCTCACTTCCGGTTTGGGGCGTCAACCTCGAGTTTGATTGGCTTCTATTGAAAAATTGAAGCCTAATTAAAAATTCCACACGATAACTTTTGTGCGGCTTGGTCATAAGAGTCTATGTGCCAAGTTTCGTGATAATTGGACAATCTCTGTGACCTGAAATGCTTTTTTAAGCTTTTTGATAAAATTCAAAATGGCGGAAAATCTAAGTATACGCAAATTGACGGCATAGGGTGCGTTGGACTCGTCATGATCCAAGGATTCCAATGATGTCTTGTTTGTGAAATTTGGGCCAAGTATTCAAAAGTTATTAGGCTGAATGCACTTTGAACTTTGACGTGTTGGTGGCGCTAGAGAGTAAGGTCTTGGGCCATGAAAATTCTTGAGTTTGCTTTTGGCACTTGGCTGATTAAGTGTGCCAAATTTCACAACTTTTTACCATAGCGTTCATGGGGCTGCCATAGACTTCAATTGCAGCAGAAAGTAGAGGAATAATAATAATAATAGGAAAAGCTACTAACACAATGGGTTCCTGCAGCTTCGCTGCTAGGACCCCCAATAAATATAGCTGCAAGCAGCGATGTGGGGGTCCTAGCAGAATGGCACAATAGGCAAGGCTTGGGCTGCTCAGGAAGGCGTCGTGAGTCCATGCACCAAGTTTGGCATCGATACATCAATGCATCGCAGAGATACGGCCAAATGTCCCATTTGCGCGTCGGCGTGGAGTTTGATTGGCTGCCGCGGTTACACGGAAGTGAAATAAAAAAAATCCACATGTTAACTTATGTGCGGCTTGGTCTGAAGATTCTATGTGCCAAGTCTCGTGGAGATTGGACAATCTTAGTGGCTTGAAATGCGTTTTGAAGGTTTTTGATTAAATTCAAAATGGCGGACAATCCAAGATGGCGCAGATGGCGTCATGATATGCATTGACCTAGGCTACATTCAGGGATTCCATTGGTACCTCATTTTTGACATTTGGACCAAGGGGTCCAAAGATATGAGCAAAAATGCATTTTTGCTACATATAGCGCCACCTATAGGCCGAACGTCACCAAACTTCTTGGGCCTCTTACCTTACCAGTCTTGAGTCTGTGTTATAAGTTTGACGTCATGATATCAAATGGTTGCCAAGATATGACCTCACTTCCGGTTTGGGGGCGTCAACCTCGAGTTTGATTGGCTTTTATGGAAAAATGGAAGCCTAATTAAAAATTCCACACGATAACTTTTGTGCGGCTTGGTCTTAAGAATCTATGTGCCAAGTTTCGTGGAGACCAGACAATCTCTGTGACCTGAAATGCTTTTTTAAGCTTTTTGATAAAATTCAAAATGGCGGAAAATCTAAGTATACGCAAATTGACGTCATAGGGTGCGTTGGACTCGTCATGATCCAAGGATTCCAAGGATGCCTTGTTTGTGAAATTTGGACCAAGTATTCAAAAGTTATTAGGCTGAATGCACTTTGAACTTTGACGTGTTGGTGGCGCTAGAGAGTAAGCTCTTGGGCCATGAAAATTCTTGAGTTTCATTTTGGCCCTTGGCTGATTAAGTGTGCCAAATTTCACAACTTTTTACCATAGCGTTCATGGGGCTGCCATAGACTTCAATTGCAGCAGAAACGGATTAATAATAAATATAGCTGCAAGCAGCGATGTGGGGGTCCTAGCAGAATGGCACAATAGGGAAGGCTTGGGCTGCTCAGGAAGGCGTCGTGAGTCCATGCACCAAGTTTGGCATCGATACATCGATGCATCGCAGAGATACGGCCAAATGTCCCATTTGCGCGTCGGCATGGAGTTTGATTGGCTGCCGCGGTTACACGGAAGTTAAATAAAAAAATCCACATAATAACTTATATGCGGCTTGGTCTGAAGATTCTATGTGCCAAGTCTCGTGGAGATTGGACAATCTTAGTGGCCTGAAATGCGTTTTGAAGGTTTTTGATTAAATTCAAAATGGCGGAAAATCCAAGATGGCGCAAATGACGTCATTGAGTGTGTTGACCTCGTCTGTATCCAGGGATTCTACTGGTACCTCATTTGTGAAATGTGGACCAACGGGTCAAAAGATATGAGCAAAAATGCATTTTTGCTACATATAGCGCCACCTATAGGCCGAACGTCACCAAACTTCTTGGGCCTCTTACCTTAGCAGTCTTGAGTCTGTGTTATAAGTTTGACGTCATGATATCAAATGGTTGCCAAGATATGACCTCACTTCCGGTTTGGGGGCGTCAACTTCAAGTTTGATTGGCTTTTATGGAAAAATTGAAGCCTAATTAAAAATTCCACACGATAACTTTTGTGCGGCTTGGTCTTAAGAGTCTATGTGCCAAGTTTCGTGATAATTGGACAATCTCTGTGACCTGAAATGCTTTTTTAAGCTTTTTGATAAAATCCAAAATGGCGGAAAATCTAAGTATACGCAAATTGACGTCATAGGGTGCGTTGGACTCGTCATGATCCAAGGATTCCAACAATGCCTCATTTGTGAAATTTGGACCAAGTAGTCCAAAGTTATTAGGCTTAATGCACTTTGAACTTTGGCGTGTTGGTGGCGCTAGAGAGTAAGCTCTTGGGGCATGAAATTTCTTGACTTTGGTTTTGGCACTTGGCTGATTACGTGTGCCAAATTTCACAACTTTTTACCATAGCGTTCATGGGGCTGCCATAGACTTCAATTGCAGCAGAAAGTAGAGGAATAATAATAATAATAGGAAAAGCTACTAACACAATGGGTTCCTGCAGCTTCGCTGCTAGGACCCCCAATAATAGGAAAAGCTACTAACTCAATGGGTTCCTGCAGCTTCGCTGCTAGGACCCCCAATAAATATAGCTGCAAGCAGCAATGTGGGGGTCCTAGCAGAATGGCACAATAGGGAAGGCTTGGGCTGCTCAGGAAGGCGTCGTGAGTCCATGCACCAAGTTTGGCATCGATACATCAATGCATCGCAGAGATACGGCCAAATGTCCCATTTGCGCGTCGGCATGGAGTTTGCTTGGCTGCCGCGGTTACACGGAAGTTAAATAAAAACATCCACATAATAACTTATGTGCGGCTTGGTCTGAAGATTCTATGTGCCAAGTCTCGTGGAGATTGGACAATCTTAGTGGCCTGAAATGCGTTTTGAAGGTTTTTGATTAAATTCAAAATGGCGGACAATCCAAGATGGCGCAAATGACGTCATTAAGTGTGTTGACCTCGTCCTTATCCAGGGATTCTACTGGTACCTCATTTGTGCAATGTGGACAAAGGGGTCCAAAGATATGAGCAAAAATGCATTTTTGCTACATATAGCGCCACCTATAGGCCGATCGTCACCAAACTTCTTGGGCCTCTTACCTTAGCAGTCTTGAGTCTGTGTTATAAGTTTGACGTCATGATATCAAATGGTTGCCAAGATATGACCTCACTTCCGGTTTGGGGGCGTCAACCTCGAGTTTGATTGGCTTTTATGGAAAAATGGAAGCCTAATTAAAAATTCCACACGATAACTTTTGTGCGGCTTGGTCTTAAGAGTCTATGTGCCAAGTTTCGTGAAAATTGGACAATCTCTGTGACCTGAAATGCTTTTTTAAGCTTTTTGATAAAATTCAAAATGGCGGAAAATCTTGGTATACGCAAATTGACGTCATAGGGTGCGTTGGACTCGACATGATCCAAGGATTCCAATGATGTCTTGTTTGTGAAATTTGGACCAAGTAGTCAAAAGTTATTAGGCTGAATGCACTTTGAACTTTGACGTGTTGGTGGCGCTAGAGAGTAGACTCTTGGGCCATGAAAATTCTTGAGTTTGTGATTGGCACTTGGCTAATTACGTGTGCCAAATTTCACAACTTTTTACCATAGCGTTCATGGGGCTGCCATAGACTTCAATTGCAGCAGAAAGTAGAAGAATAATAATAATAATAATAATAAATATAGCTGCAAGCAGCGATGTGGGGGTCCTAGCAGAATGGCACAATAGGCAAGGCTTGGGCTGCTCAGGAAGGCGTCGTGAGTCCATGCACCAAGTTTGGCATCGATACATCAATGCATCGCAGAGATACGGCCAAATGTCCCATTTGCGCGTCGGCTTAGAGTTTGGTTGGCTGTCGCTGTTAAACAGAAGTGAATAAAAAAAATCCACATGATAACTTATGTGCGGCTTGGTCTGAAGATCCTATTTGCCAAGTTCCGTTGAGATTGGACAATCTCAGTGGCCTGAAATGCTTTTTGGAGGTTTTTGATTAAATTCAAAATGGCGGACAATTCAAGATGGGGCTCATGACGTCATGATGTGCATTGACCTTGGCTGCATCCAGGGATTCCATTGGTACCTCATTTGTGACATTTAGACCAAGTGGTCCAAAGATATGGGCAAAAATGCATTTTGGCTACATATAGCGCCACCTATAGGCCGAATGTCACCAAACTTCTTGGGCCTCTTACCTTTGCAGTCTTGAGTCTGTGTTATAAGTTTGACATCATAACATCAAATGGTTACCAAGATATGGCCTCACTTCCGGTTTGGGGGCGTCAACGTCGAATTTGATTGGCTTTTATGGAAAAATGGAAGCCTAATTAAAAATTCCCTTGGATAACTTTTGTGCGGCTTGGTCTTAAGAGTCTATGTGCCAAGTTTCGTGTAAATTGGACAATCTCTGTGACCTGAAATGCTTTTTTAAGCTTTTTGATAAAATTCAAAATGGCGGAAAATCTAGGCATACGCAAATTGACGTCGTAGGGTGCGTTGGACTCGTCATGATCCAAGGATTCCAACGATGCCTCATTTGTGAAATTTGGACCAAGTAGTCCAAAGTTATTAGGCTTAATGCACTTTGAACTTTGACGTGTTGGTGGCGCTAGAGAGTAAGCTCTTGGGCCATGAAAATTCTTGACTTTGGTTTTGGCACTTGGCTGATTAGGTGTGCCAAATTTCACAACTTTTTACCATAGCGTTCATGGGGCTGCCATAGACTTCAATTGCAGCGGAAACGGATTAATAATAATAATAATAATAATAATAATAGGAAAAGCTACTAACTCAATGGGTTCCTGCAGCTTCGCTGCTAGGACCCCCAAATATAGCTGCAAGCAGCGATGTGGGGGTCCTAGCAGAGTGGCACAATAGGGAAGGCTTGGGCCGCTCAGGAAGGCGTCGTGAGTCCATGCACCAAGTTTGGCATCGATACATCAATGCATCGCAGAGATACGGCCAAATGTCCCATTTGCTCGTTGGCATGGAGTTTGATTGGCTGCCGCGGTTACACGGAAGTGAAATAAAAAAATCCACATAATAACTTATGTGCGGCTTGGTCTGAAGATTCTATGTGCCAAGTCTCGTGGAGATTGGACAATCTTAGTGGCCTGAAATGCGTTTTGAAGGTTTTTGATTAAATTCAAAATGGCGGACAATCCAAGATGGCGCAGATGACGTCATGATGTGCATTGACCTAAGCTGCATCCAGGGATTCCATTGGTACCTCATTTGTGATATTTGGACCAAGGGGTCCAAAGATATGAGCAAAAATGCATTTTTGCTACATACAGCGCCACCTATAGGCCGAACGTCACCAAACTTCTTGGGCCTCTTACCTTTCCAGTCTTGAGTCTGTGTTATAAGTTTGACGTCATGATATCAAATGGTTGCCAAGATATGACCTCACTTCCGGTTTGGGGGCGTCAACCTCGAGTTTGATTGGCTTTTATGGAAAAATGGAAGCCTAATTAAAAATTCCACACGATAACTTTTGTGCGGCTTGGTCTTAAGAGTCTATGTGCCAAATTTCGTGAAAATTGGACAATCTCTGTGACCTGAAATGCTTTTTTAAGCTTTTTGATAAAATTCAAAATGGCGGAAAATCTAAGTATACGCAAATTGACGTCATAGGGTGCGTTGGACTCGTCATGATCCAAGGATTCCAATGATGTCTTGTTTTTGAAATTTGGGCCAAGTATTCAAAAGTTATTAGGCTGAATGCACTTTGAACTTTGACGTGTTGGTGGCGCTAGAGAGCAAGGTCTTGGGCCATGAAAATTCTTGAGTTTGCTTTTGGCACTTGGCTGATTAAGTGTGCCAAATTTCACAACTTTTTACCATAGCGTTCATGGGGCTGCCATAGACTTCAATTGCAGCAGAAAGTAGAGGAATAATAATAATAATAATAATAATAGGAAAAGCTACTAACTCAATGGGTTCCTGCAGCTTCGCTGCTAGGACCCCCAATAATAAATATAGCTGCAAGCAGCAATGTGGGGGTCCTAGCAGAATGGCCCAATAGGCAAGGCTTGGGCTGCTCAGGAAGGCGTCTTGAGTCCATGCAACAAGTTTGGCATCGATACATCAATGCATCGCAGAGATACGGCCAAATGTCCCGTTTACGCATCGGCGTAGAGTTTGATTGGCTGTCGCGGTTACACGGAAGTGAAGTAAAAAAATCCACATGATAACTTATGTGCGGCTTGGTCTGAAGATTGTATTTGCCAAGTTCCGTCGAGATTGGACAATCTCAGTGGCCTGAAATGCTTTTTGAAGGTTTTCGATTAAATTCAAAATGGCGGACAATCCAAGATGGCGCTCATGACGTCATGACGTGCATTGACCTCGGCTGCATCCAGGGATTCCATTGGTACCTCATTTGTGACATTTGGACCAAGGGGTCCAAAGTTATGAGCAAAAATGCATTTTGGCTACATATAGCGCCACCTATAGGCCGAACGTCACCAAACTTCTTGGGCCTCTTACCATCTTGGTCGTAAGTCTGTGTTATAAGTTTGACATCATAACATCAAATGGTTACCAAGATATGGCCTCACTTCCGGTTTGGGGGCGTCAACGTCGAATTTGATTGGCTTTTATGGAAAAATGGAAGCCTAATTAAAAATTCCCTTGGATAACTTTTGTGCGGCTTGGTCTTAAGAGTCTATGTGCCAAGTTTCGTGTAAATTGGACAATCTCTGTGACCTGAAATGCTTTTTTAAGCTTTTTGATAAAATTCAAAATGGCGGAAAATCTAGGCATACGCAAATTGACGTCGTAGGGTGCGTTGGACTCGTCATGATCCAAGGATTCCAACGATGCCTCATTTGTGAAATTTGGACCAAGTAGTCCAAAGTTATTAGGCTTAATGCACTTTGAACTTTGACGTGTTGGTGGCGCTAGAGAGTAAGCTCTTGGGGCATGAAAATTCTTGACTTTGGTTTTGGCACTTGGCTGATTAGGTGTGCCAAATTTCACAACTTTTTACCATAGCGTTCATGGGGCTGCCATAGACTTCAATTGCAGCGGAAACGGATTAATAATAATAATAATAATAATAATAATAGGAAAAGCTACTAACTCAATGGGTTCCTGCAGCTTCGCTGCTAGGACCCCCAATAATAATAGGAAAAGCTACTAACTCAATGGGTTCCTGCAGCTTCGCTGCTAGGACCCCCAATAATAATAATAATAGGAAAAGCTACTAACTCAATGGGTTCCTGCAGCTTCGCTGCTAGGACCCCCAATAATAATAATAATAATAAGAAAAGCTACTAACACAATGGGTTCCTGCAGCTTCGCTGCTAGGACCCCCAAATATAGCTGCAAGCAGCGATGTGGGGGCCTAGCAGAATGGCACAATAGGCAAGGCTTGGGCTGCTCAGGAAGGGGCCACGAGTCCATGCACCAAGTTTGGAATCGATACATCAATGCATCGCAGTGATACGGCCAAATGTCCCGTTTGCGCGTTGGCGTAGAGTTTGATTGGCTGTCGCGGTTAAACGGAAGTGAAGTAAATAAATCCACGTTATAACTTATGTGCGGCTTGGTCTGAAGATTCTATGTGCCAAGTCCTGTGGAGATTGGACAATCTCAGTGGTCTGAAATGTTTTTTGAAGGTTTGTGATTAAATTCAAAATGGCGGACAATCCAAGATGGTGCTGATGACGTCATGATGTGCGTTGACCTCGTCTTTATCCAGGGATTCCAATGGTACCTCATTTGTGAAATTTGGCCTAAGGGATCCAAAGATATGAGCAAAAATGCATTTTTGCTACATATAGCGCCACCTATAGGCCAAACGTCACCAAACTTCTTGGGCCTCTTTCCGTCCTGGTCTTGAGTCTGTGTTATAAGTTTGACGTCATAACATCTAATGGTTGTTAAGATATGACCTCACTTCCGGTTTGGCGGCGTTAACCTCGAGTTTGATTGGCTTTTATGGAAAATCGGAAGCCTAATTAAAAATTCCACCAAATAACTTTTGTGCGGCTTGGTCTTAATAGTCTATTTGCCAAGTTTCGTGAACATTGGACAATCTCTGTGACCTGAAATGCTTTTTTAAGCTTTTTGATTAAATTCAAAATGGCGGAAAATCTAAGCATACGCAAATTGACGTCATAGGGTGCGTTGGACTCGTCATGATCCAAGGATTCCAACGATGCCTCATTTGTTAAAATTGGACCATGGAGTCCAAAGTTATTAGGCTGAATGCACTTTGAACTTTGACGTGTTGGTGGCGCTAGAGAGTAAGCTCTTGGGGTATGAAAATTGTTGAGCTTGACCAAGGGACTGTCCTTAGTAATTGTGCCAAATTTCACAACTTTTTACCATAGCGTTCATGGGGCTGCCATAGACTTCAATTGCAGCAGAAAGTAGAAGAATAATAATAAATATAGCTGCAAGCAGCGATGTGGGGGTCCTAGCAGAATGGCACAATAGGCAAGGCTTGGGCTGCTCAGGATGGCGTCGTGAGGTCATGCACCAAGTTTGGCATCGATACATCAATGCATCGCAGAGATACGGCCAAATGTCCCATTTGCGCGTCGGCGTGGAGTTTGATTGGCTGCCGCGGTTACACGGAAGTGAAATAAAAAAATCTACGTAATAACTTATGTGCGGCTTGGTCTGAAGATTCTATGTGCCAAGTTTCGTGGAGATTGGACAATCTCAGTGGCCTGAAATGCGTTTTGAAGATTTTTGATTAAATTCAAAATGGCGGACATTCCAAGATGGCGCTGATGACGTCATGATATGCATTGACCTCGGCTTCATCCAGGGATTCCATTGGTACCTCATTTGTGACATTTAGACCAAGTGGTCTAAAGATATTGGCAAAAATGCATTTTGGCTACATATAGCGCCACCTATAGGCCGAACGTCACCAAACTTCTTGGGCCTCTTACGTTAGCAGTCTTGAGTCTGTGTTATAAGTTTGACGTCATAACATCAAATGGTTGCCAAGATATGACCTCACTTCCGGTTTGGGGGCGTCAACCTCGAGTTTGATTGGCTTTTATGGAAAAATGGAAGCCTAATTAAAAATTCCACACGATAACTTTTGTGCGGCTTGGTCTTAAGAGTCTATGTGCTAAGTTTCGTGATAATTGGACAATCTCTGTGACCTGAAATGCTTTTTTAAGCTTTTTGATAAAATTCAAAATGGCGGAAAATCTAAGTATACGCAAATTGACGTCATAGGGTGCGTTGGACTCGTCATGATCCAAGGATTCCAATGATGTCTTGTTTGTGAAATTTGGGCCATGTATTCAAAAGTTATTAGGCAGAATGCACTTTGAAATTTGGCGTGTTGGTGGCGCTAGAGAGTAAGGTCTTGGGCCATGAAAATTCTTGAGTTTGCTTTTGGCACTTGGCTGATTAAGTGTGCCAAATTTCACAACTTTTTACCATAGCGTTCATGGGGCTGCCATAGACTTCAATTGCAGCAGAAAGTAGAGGAATAATAATAATAGGAAAAGCTACTAACTCAATGGGTTCCTGCAGCTTCGCTGCTAGGACCCCCAATAATAAATATAGCTGCAAGCAGCGATGTGGGGGTCCTAGCAGAATGGCACAATAGGCAAGGCTTGGGCCGCTCAGGAAGGCTTCGTGAGTCCATGCACCAAGTTTGGCATCGATACATCAATGCATCGCAGAGATACGGCCAAATGTCCCATTTGCTCGTCGGCATGGAGTTTGATTGGCTGCCGCGGTTACACGGAAGTGAAATAAAAAAAATCCACATGTTAACTTATGTGCGGCTTGGTCTGAAGATTCTATGTGCCAAGTCTCGTGGAGATTGGACAATCTTAGTGGCTTGAAATGCGTTTTGAAGGTTTTTGATTAAATTCAAAATGGCGGACAATCCAAGATGGCGCAGATGGCGTCATGATGTGCATTGACCTAGGCTGCATCCAGGGATTCCATTGGTACCTCATTTGTGACATTTGGACCAAGGGGTCCAAAGATATGAGCAAAAATGCATTTTTGCTACATATAGCGCCACCTATAAGCCGAACGTCACCAAACTTCTTGGGCCTCTTACCTTACCAGTCTTGAGTCTTTGTTATAAGTTTGACGTCATGATATCAAATGGTTGCCAAGATATGACCTCACTTCCGGTTTGGGGGCGTCAACCTCGAGTTTGATTGGCTTTTATGGAAAAATGGAAGCCTAATTAAAAATTCCACATGATAACTTTTGTGCGGCTTGGTCTTAAGAGTCTATGTGCCAAGTTTCGTGGAGATCAGACAATCTCTGTGACCTGAAATGCTTTTTTAAGCTTTTTGATAAAATTCAAAATGGCGGAAAATCTAAGTATACGCAAATTGACGTCATAGGGTGCGTTGGACTCGTCATGATCCAAGGATTCCAATGATGCCTTGTTTGTGAAATTTGGACCAAGTATTCAAAAGTTATTAGGCTGAATGCACTTTGAACTTTGACGTGTTGGTGGCGCTAGAGAGTAAGCTCTTGGGCCATGAAAATTCTTGAGTTTCATTTTGGCCCTTGGCTGATTAAGTGTGCCAAATTTCACAACTTTTTACCATAGCGTTCATGGGGCTGCCATAGACTTCAATTGCAGCAGAAACGGATTAATAATAAATATAGCTGCAAGCAGCAATGTGGGGGTCCTAGCAGAATGGCACAATAGGGAAGGCTTGGAACGCTCAGGTAGGCGTCGTGAGTCCATGCACCAAGTTTGGCATCGATACATCAATGCATCGCAGAGATACGGCCAAATGTCCCATTTGCGCGTCGGCATGGAGTTTGATTGACTGCCGCGGTTACACTGAAGTGAAATAAAGATATCCACATAATAACTTATGTGCGGCTTGGTCTGAAGATTCTATGTGCCAAGTCTCGTGGAGATTGGACAATCTTAGTGGCCTGAAATGCGTTTTGAAGGTTTTTGATTAAATTCAAAATGGCGGACAATCCAAGATGGCGCAAATAACGTCATTAAGTGTGTTGACCTCGACGTTATCCAGGGATTCTATTGATACCTCATTTGTGAAATTTGGACCAAGGGGTCCAAAGATATAAGCAAAAATGCATTTTTGCTACTTATAGCGCCACCTATAGGCCGAACGTCACCAAACTTCTTGGGCCTCTTACCTTAGCAGTCTTGAGTTTGTGTTATAAGTTTGACGTCATGATATCAAATGGTTGCCAAGATATGACCTCATTTCCGGTTTAGGGGCGTCAACCTCGAGTTTGATTGGCTTTTATGGAAAAATGGAAGCCTAATTGAAAATTCCCTTGGATAACTTTTGTGCGGCTTGGTCTTAAGAGTCTATGTGCCAAGTTTCGTGAAAATTGGACAATCTCTGTGATCTGAAATGCTTTTTTAAGCTTTTTGCTAAAATTCAAAATGGCGGAAAATCTAAGTATACGCAAAGTGACGTCATAGGGTGCGTTGGACTCGTCATGATCCAAGGATTCCAATGATATCTTGTTTGTAAAATTTGGACCAAGTAGTCCAAAGTTATTAGGCTGAATGCACTTTGAACTTTGGCGTGTTGGTGGCGCTAGAGAGTAAGTTCTTGGGGCATGAAATTTCTTGACTTTGGCTTTGGCACTTGGCTGATTACGTGTGCCAAATTTCACAACTTTTTACCATAGCGTTCATGGGGCTGCCATAGACTTCAATTGCAGCGGAAAGTAGATCAATAAATATAGCTGCAAGCAGCGATGTGGGGGTCCTAGCAGAATGGAGCAATAAGCAAGGCTTGGGCTGCTCAGGAAGGCGTCGTGAGTCCATGCACCACGTTTGACATCGATACATCAATGCATCGCAGAGATACGGCCAAATGTCCCATTTGCGCGTCGGCATGGAGTTTGATTGGCTGCCGCGGTTACACGGAAGTGAAATAAAAAAAATCCATGTAATAACTTATGTGCGGCTTGGTCTGAAGATTCTATGTGCCAAGTTTCGTGGAGATTGGACAATCTTAGTTGCCTGAAATGCCTTTTGAAGGTTTTTGATTAAATTCAAAATGGCGGACAATCCAAGATGGCGCAAATAACGTAATTGAGTGTGTTGACCTCGACCTTATCCAGGGATTCTATTGATACCTCATTTATGAAATTTGGACCAAGGGGTCCAAAGATATGATCAAAAATGCATTTTTGCTACTTATAGCGCCACCTATAGGCCGAACGTCACCAAACTTCTTGGGACTCTTACCTTAGCAGTCTTGAGTTTGTGTTATAAGTTTGACGTCAAGATATCAAATTGTTGCCAATATATGACCTCACTTCCGGTTTGGGGGCGTCAACCTCGAGTTTGATTGGCTTTTATGGAAAAATTGAAGCCTAATTAAAAATTCCACACGATAACTTTTGTGCGGCTTGGTCTTAAGAGTCTATGTGCCACGTTTCGTGAAGATTTGACAATCTGTGTGACCTGAAATGCTTTTTTAAGCTTTTTGATCAAATTCAAAATGGCGGAAAATCTAAGTATACGCAAATTGACGTCATAGAGTGCGTTGGACTCGTCATGATCCAAGGATTCCAATGATGTCTTGTTTGTGAAATTTGGACCAAGTATTCAAAAGTTATTAGGCTGAATGCACTTTGAACTTTGACGTGTTGGTGGCGCTAGAGAGTAAGCTCTTGGGCCATGAAAATTCTTGAGTTTGTGATTGGCACTTGGCTAATTACGTGTGCCAAATTTCACAACTTTTTACCATAGCGTTAATGGGGCTGCCATAGACTTCAATTGCAGCAGAAAGTAGAGGAATAATAATAAATATAGCTGCAAGCAGCGATGTGGGGGTCCTAGCAGAATGGCACAATAGGGAAGGCTTGGGCTGCTCAGGAATGCGTCGTGAGTCCATGCACCAAGTTTGGCATCGATACATCAATGCAGCGCAGAGATACGGCCAAATGTCCCATTTGCGCGTCGGCTTAGAGTTTGGTTGGCTGTCGCTGTTAAACGTAAGTGAATAAAAAAAATCCACATGATAACTTATGTGCGGCTTGGTCTGAAGATTCTATTTGCCAAGTTCCGTTGAGATTGGACAATCTCAGTGGCCTGAAATGCTTTTTGGAGGTTTTTGATTAAATTCAAAATGGCGGACAATTCAAGATGGCGCTCATGACGTCATGATGTGCATTGACCTCGGCTGCATCCAGGGATTCCATTGGTACCTCATTTGTGACATTTGGACCAAGTGGTCCAAAGATATGGGCAAAAATGCATTTTTGCTACATATAGCGCCACCTATAGGCCAAGCGTAACCAAACTTCTTGGGCCTCTTACCTTAGCAGTCTTGAGTCTCTGTCATAAGTTTGACGTCATGATATCAAATGGTTGCCAAGATATGACCTCACTTCCGGTTTGGGGGCATCAATCTCGAGTTTGATTGGCTTTTATGGAAAATTGGAAGCCTAATTAAAAATTCCACACGATAACTTTTGTGCGGCTTGGTCTTAAGAGTCTATGTGCCAAGTTTCGTGAAAATTTGACAATATCTGTGACCTGAAATGCTTTTTTAAGCTTTTTGATAAAATTCAAAATGGCGGAAAATCTAGGTATACGCAAATTGACGTCATAGGGTGCGTTGGACTCGTCATGATCCAAGGATTCCAATGATGTCTTGTTTGTGAAATTTGGACCAAGTATTCAAAAGTTATTAGGCTGAATGCACTTTGAACTTTGACGTGTTGGTGGCGCTAGAGAGTAAGCTCTTGGGCCATGAAAATTCTTGAGTTTGTGATTGGCACTTGGCTGATTACATGTGCCAAATTTCACAACTTTTTACCATAGCGTTCATGGGGCTGCCATAGACTTCAATTGCAGCAGAAAGTAGAGGAATAATAATAATAATAATAATAATAGGAAAAGCTACTAACACAATGGGTTCCTGCAGCTTCGCTGCTAGGACCCCCAATAAATATAGCTGCAAGCAGCGATGTGGGGGTCCTAGCAGAATGGCACAATAGGCAAGGCTTGGGCTGCTCAGGAAGGCGTCGTGAGTTCATGCACCAAGTTTGGCATCGATACATCAATGCATCGCAGAGATACGGCCAAATGTCCCATTTGCGCATCGGCATGGATTTTGATTGGCTGCCGCGGTTACACGGAAGTGAAATAAAAAAATCCACATAATAACTTATGTGCGGCTTGGTCTGAAGATTCTATTTGCCAAGTTCCGTCGAGATTGGACACTCTCAGAGGCCTGAAATGCTTTTTGAAGGTTTTTGATTAAATTTAAAATGGCGGACATTCCAAGATGGCGCTGATAACGTCATGATATGCATTGACCTCGGCTTTATCCAGGGATTCCATTGGTACCTCATTTGTGACATTTAGACCAAGTGGTCCAAAGATATGGTTAAAAATGCATTTTGGCTACATATAGCGCCACCTATAGGCCGAACGTCACCAAACTTCTTGGGCCTTTTACCTTTGCAGTCTTGAGTCTGTGTTATAAGTTTGACGTCATAACATCAAATCGTTGCCAAGATATGGCCTCACTTCCGGTTTGGGGGCGTCAACCTCGAGTTTGATTGGCTTTTATGGAAAAATGGAAGCCTAATTCAAAATTCCACACGATAACTTTTGTGCGGCTTGGTCTTAAGAGTCTATGTGCCAAGTTTCGTGATAATTGGACAATCTCTTTGACCTGAAATGCTTTTTTAAGCTTTTTGATAAAATTCAAAATGGCGGAAAATCTAACTATACGCAAATTGACGTCATAGGATGCGTTGGACTCGACATGATCCAAGGATTCCAATGATGTCTTGTTTGTGAAATTTGGGCCAAGTATTCAAAAGTTATAAGGCTGAATGCACTTTGAACTTTGGCGTGTTGGTGGCGCTAGAGAGTAGACTCTTGGGCCATGAAAATTCTTGAGTTTGTGATTGGCACTTGGCTAATTACGTGTGCCAAATTTCACAACTTTTTACCATAGCGTTCATGGGGCTGCCATAGACTTCAATTGCAGCAGAAAGTAGAGGAATAATAATAATAATAATAATAATAGGAAAAGCTACTAACACAATGGGTTCCTGCAGCTTCGCTGCTAGGACCCCCAAATATAGCTGCAAGCAGCGATGTGGGGGTCCTAGCAGAATGGCACAATAGGCAAGGCTTGGGCTGCTCAGGAAGGCGTCGTGAGTTCATGCACCAAGTTTGGCATCGATACATCAATGCATCGCAGAGATACGGCCAAATGTGCCATTTGCGCGTCGGCATGGAGTTTGATTGGCTGCCGCGGTTACACGGAAGTTAAATAAAAAAATCCACATAATAACTTATTTGCGGCTTGGTCTGAAGATTCTATGTGCCAAGTCTCGTGGAGATTGGACAATCTTAGTGGCCTGAAATGCGTTTTGAAGGTTTTTGATTAAATTCAAAATGGCGGACAATCCAAGATGGCGCAAATGACGTCATTAAGTGTGTTGACCTCGTCCTTATCCAGGGATTCTACTGGTACCTCATTTGTGAAATATGGACCAAGGGGTCCAAAGATATGAGCAAAAATGCATTTTTGCTACATATAGCGCCACCTATAGGCCGAACGTCACCAAACTTCTTGGGCCTCTTACCTTCGCAGTAATGAGTTTGTGTTATAAGTTTGACGTCATGATATCAAATGGTTGCCAAGATATGACCTCACTTCCGGTTTGGGGGCGTCAACCTCGAGTTTGATTGGCTTTTATGGAAAAATGGAAGCCTAATTAAAAATTCCACACGATAACTTTTGTGCGGCTTGGTCTTAAGAGTCTATGTGCCTTGTTTCGTGAAAATTGGACAATCTCTGTGGCCTGAAATGCTTTTTTAAGCTTTTTGATAAAATTCAAAATGGCGGAAAATCTAAGTATACGCAAATTGACGTCATAGGGTGCGTTGGACTCGTCATGATCCAAGGATTCCAATGATGTCTTGTTTTTGAAATTTGGGCCAAGTATTCAAAAGTTATTAGGCTGAATGCACTTTGAACTTTGACGTGTTGGTGGCGCTAGGGAGTAAGGTCTTGGACCATGAAAATTCTTGAGTTTGCTTTTGGCACTTGGCTGATTAAGTGTGCCAAATTTCACAACTTTTTACCATTGCGTTCATGTGGCTGCCATAGACTTCAATTGCAGCAGAAAGTAGAGGAATAATAATAATAATAATAAATATAGCTGCAAGCAGCAATGTGGGGGTCCTAGCAGAATGGCACAATAGGGAAGGCTTGGAACGCTCAGGAAGGCGTCGTGAGTCCATGCACCAAGTTTGGCATCGATACATCAATGCATCACATAGATACGGCCAAATGTCCCATTTGTGCATCGGCATGGAGTTTGATTGGCTGCCGCAGTTACAGGGAAGTTAAATAAAAAAATCCATATAATAACTTATGTGCGGCATGGTCTGAAGATTATATGTGCCAAGTCCCGTGGAGATTGGACAATCTTAGTGGCCTGAAATGCGTTTTGAAGGTTTTTGATTAAATTCAAAATGGCGGACAATCCAAGATGGCGCAGATGACGTCATTAAGTGTGTTGACCTCGTCCTGATCCAGGGATTCCATTGGTACCTCATTTGTGAAATGTGGACCAAGGGGTCCAAAGATATGAGCAAAAATGCATTTTTGCTACATATAGCGCCACCTATAGGCCAAACGTCACCAAACTTCTTGGGCCTCTTACTTTAGCAGTCTTGAGTGTGTGTTATTAGTTTGACGTCATGATATCAAATGGTTGCCAAGATATGACCTCACTTCCGGTTTGGGGGCGTCAACCTCGAGTTTGATTGGCTTTTATGGTAAAATGGAAGCCTAATTAAAAATTTCACACGATAACTTTTGTGCGGCTTGGTCTTAAGAGTCTATGTGCCAAGTTTCGTGATAATTGGACAATCTCTGTGACCTGAAATGCTTTTTTAAGCTTTTTGATAAAATTCAAAATGGCGGAAAATCTAAGTATACGCAAATTGACGTCATAGGGTGCGTTGGACTCGTCATGATCCAAGGAATCCAACGATGCCTCATTTGTGAAATTTGGACCAAGTAGTCCAAAGTTATTAGGCTTAATGCACTTTGAACTTTGACGTGTTGGTGGCGCTAGAGAGTAAGCTCTTGGGGCATGAAAATTCTTGACTTTGGCTTTGGCACTTGGCTGATTACGTGTGCCAAATTTCACAACTTTCTCGCATAGCGTTCATGGGGCTGCCATAGACTTCAATTGCAGCAGAAACGGATCAATAATAATAAGAAAAGCTACTAACACAATGGGTTCCTGCAGCTTCGCTGCTAGGACCCCCAAATATAGCTGCAAGCAGCGATGTGGGGGTCCTAGCAGAATGGCACAACAGGCAAGGCTTGGGCTGCTCAGGATGGCGTCGTGAGTTCATGCACCAAGTTTGGCATCGATACATCAATGCATCGCAGAGATACGGCCAAATGTCCCATTTGCGCGTCGGCGTGGAGTTTGATTGGCTGCCGCGGTTACACGGAAGTTAAATAAAAAAATCCACATAATAACTTATGTGCGGCTTGGTCTGAAGATTCTATTTGCCAAGTTCCGTCGAGATTGGACACTCTCAGAGGCCTGAAATGCTTTTTGAAGGTTTTCAATTAAATTCAAAATGGCGGACAATCCAAGATGGCGCAAATGACGTCATTAAGTGTGTTGACCTCGTCCTGATCCAGGGATTCCACTGGTACCTCATTTGTGAAATGTGGACCAAGGGGTCCAAAGATATGAGCAAAAATGCATTTTTGCTACATATAGCGCCACCTATAGGCCGAACGTCACCAAACTTCTTGGGCCTCTTACCTTAGCAGTCTTGAGTCTGTGTTATTAGTTTGACGTCATAACATCAAATGGTTGCCAAGATATGACCTCACTTCCGGTTTGGGGGCGTCAACCTCGAGTTTGATTGGCTTTTATGGAAAAATGGAAGCCTAATTAAAAATTCCACACGATAACATTTGTGCGGCTTGGTCTTAAGAGTCTATGTGCCTTGTTTCGTGATCATTGGATAATCTCTGTGACCTGAAATGCTTTTTTAAGGTTTTTGATAAAATTCAAAATGGCGGAAAATCTAAGTATACGCAAATTGACGTCATAGGGTGCGTTGGACTCGTCATGATCCAAGGATTCCAATGATGTCTTGTTTGTGAAATTTAGGCCAAGTATTCAAAAGTTATTAGGCTGAATGCACTTTGAACTTTGGCGTGTTGGTGGCGCTAGAGAGTAAGCCATTGGGCCATGAAAATTCTTGAGTTTGTGATTGACACTTGGCTAATTACGTGTGCCATATTTCACAACTTTTTACCATAGCGTTCATGGGGCTGCCATAGACTTCAATTGCAGCAGAAAGTAGAGGAATAATAATAATAATAAATATAGCTGCAAGCAGCGATGTGGGGGTCCTAGCAGAATGGCCCAATAGGGAAGGCTTGGGCCTCTCAGGAAGGCGTCGTGAGTCCATGCACCAAGTTTGGCATCAATACATCAATGCATCACAGAGATACGGCCAAATGTCCCATTTGCGCGTCGGCATGGAGTTTGATTGGCTGCCGTGGTTACACGGAAGTGAAATAAAAAAATCCATGTAATAACTTATGTGCGGCTTGGTCTGAAGATTCTATGTGCCAAGTTTCGTGGAGATTGGACAATCTTAGTTGCCTGAAATGCGTTTTGAAGGTTTTTGATTAAATTCAAAATGGCGGACAATCCAAGATGGCGCAAATAACTTCATTGAGTGTGTTGACCTCGACCTTATCCAGGGATTCTATTGATACCTCATTTATGAAATTTGGACCAAGGGGTCCAAAGATATGAGCAAAAATGCATTTTTGCTACTTATAGCGCCACCTATAGGCCGAACGTCACCAAACTTCTTGGGCCTCTTACCTTAGCAGTCTTGAGTTTGTGTTATAAGTTTGACGTCAAGATATCAAATGGTTGCCAAGATATGACCTCACTTCCGGTTTGGGGGCGTCAACCTCGAGTTTGATTGGCTTTTGTGGAAAAATGGAAGCCTAATTAAAAATTCCCTTGGATAACTTTTGTGCGGCTTGGTCTTAAGAGTCTATGTGCCAAGTTTCGTGAAAATTGGACAATCTCTGTGACCTGAAATGCTTTTTTAAGTTTTTTGATAAAATTCAAAATGGCGGAAAATCTAGGTATACGCAAATTGACGTCATAGGGTGCGTTGGACTCGTCATGATCCAAGGATTCCAATGATGTCTTGTTTGTGAAATTTGGACCAAGTAGTCAAAAGTTATTAGGCTGAATGCACTTTGAACTTTGACGTGTTGGTGGCGCTAGAGAGTAGACTCTTGGGCCATGAAAATTCTTGAGTTTGTGATTGGCACTTGGCTAATTACGTGTGCCAAATTTCACAACTTTTTACCATAGCGTTCATGGGGCTGCCATAGACTTACATTGCAGCAGAAATTGAAGAATAATAATAATAGGAAAAGCTACTAACTCAATGGGTTCCTGCAGCTTCGCTGCTAGGACCCCCAATAATAATAGGAAAAGCTACTAACTCAATGGGTTCCTGCAGCTTCGCTGCTAGGACCCCCAATAATAGGAAAAGCTACTAACTCAATGGGTTCCTGCAGCTTCGCTGCTAGGACCCCCAATAATAGGAAAAGCTACTAACTCAATGGGTTCCTGCAGCTTCGCTGCTAGGACCCCCAATAAATATAGCTGCAAGCAGCAATGTGGGGGTCCTAGCAGAATGGCACAATAGGGAAGGCTTGGGCTGCTCAGGAAGGCGTCGTGAGTCCATGCACCAAGTTTGGCATCGATACATCAATGCATCGCAGAGATACGGCCAAATGTCCCATTTGCGCGTCGGCATGGAGTTTGATTGGCTGCCGCGGTTACACGGAAGTTAAATAAAAAAATCCACATAATAACTTATGTGCGGCTTGGTCTGAAGATTCTATGTGCCAAGTCTCGTGGAGATTGGACAATCTTAGTGGCCTGAAATGCGTTTTGAAGGTTTTTGATTAAATTCAAAATGGCGGACAATCCAAGATGGCGCAAATGACGTCATTAAGTGTGTTGACCTCGTCCTTTTCCAGGGATTCTACTGGTACCTCATTTGTGAAATGTGGACCAAGGGGTCCAAAGATATGAGCAAAAATGCATTTTGGCTACATATAGCGCCACCTATAGGCCGAACGTCACCAAACTTCGTGGGCCTCTTACCTTAGCAGTCTTGAGTCTGTGTTATAAGTTTGAAGTCATGATATCAAATGGTTGCCAAGATATGACCTCACTTCCGGTTTGGGGGCGTCAACCTCGAGTTTGATTGGCTTTTATGGAAAAACGGAAGCCTAATTAAAAATTCCACACGATAACTTTTGTGCGGCTTGGTCTTAAGAGTCTATGTGCCAAGTTTCGTGATAATTGGACAATCTCTGTGACCTGAAATGCTTTTTTAAGCTTTTTGATAAAATTCAAAATGGCGGAAAATCTAAGCATACGCAAATTGACGTCATAGGGTGCGTTGGACTCGTCATGATCCAAGGATTCCAACGATGCCTCATTTGTGAAATTTGGACCAAGTAGTCCAAAGTTATTAGGCTGAATGCACTTTGAACTTTGGCGTGTTGGTGGCGCTAGAGAGTAAGCTCTTGGGCCATGAAAATTCTTGAGTTTTATTTTGGCACTTGGCTGATTACGTGTGCCAAATTTCACAACTTTTTACCATAGCGTTCATGGGGCTGCCATAGACTTCAATTGCAGAAGAAAGTAGAGGAATAATAATAATAAGAAAAGCTACTAATCCAATGGGTTCCTGCAGCTTCGCTGCTAGGACCCCCAATAATAGGAATAACTACTAACACAATGGGGTTCCTGCAGCTTTGCTGCTAGGACCCCCAATAAAAGGAACTTAGGAAATGTTTAAAACATATGTAACCCATATGTAACCTAAAAAACAAACATTCACCTATCCATGGGGGGAAAAACGAGTTTAGGAAACTTAGCGCTACATGTTTCCTCAAGTTAGATGTTGAGTTTCTGCTGAAATGTGCGTTTGTTTTGGTTGCCACAGAAGACACATAATGTAGCTGCTGTTTCTCCCTCTTTGTAAGGTAAACATGCTTTCAGTATGAGGCCTCGTCTGCGTCTTCATTTCCCACCGTTGGTTCTGACATTTTTCATCTGTTTCTTTCTTTGTTTGCTACGACTGCTAATGCTAAAGCTAACCCGTCCCGCCGCTGAGATCGAGTACGGTCACGTGACCAGACTGCACGGCTGCGTCTGATTGGTGGAACACAGTCAGGTGGTAGAGCCTTTGGCGGAAGTCTCTCTCTCTGTCAGAATAAAACATTAAAATGAGGCGTACGCGGGGGGATAAAAATAATGAGGCGTAGAATACCAAAGAGGTAAGAAGAAAAGTAACCAGCTCATTGTAGCCTAATGTAGCGGAGTAAGAGGACAGCTTCTGCTGCACACATCTACTCAAGGAAAAGTAAAAAGTATAGAAATTTAAAACTACTCCTAGAAGTATAATGTTTTCAAAAACTTACTCAAGTAAATGTAACTCGTTACTACCCACCTCTGATCAAGATGGTGGTTGGAAAGAAGTCACCAATAAAAACACAGAAGACATCGATTTTTACTTTGAAGAGTTTTAAGAGTTTCAGTATGTAACAATAATGTCGGATGGCTTGGCAGTGAGTAAAATAAATCTGGGACACTGGTTTCATTTTATTCAAATCATTTTCATGTCCCAGTTTCTCTTGAGTTGCTGCAAAGCTGAAGAGATTCTTGCAAATGTTTGCATTGAATGCTCAGAGGCTGCTCGGAGTGGCAGGCGTTCCCAGCACCAAAGGCTCAGGCAGCACATCATCTTCTGTGAGTTTTCCTCCCAAATGCGACCACTTGACACTGAAAGCTCAACTCGAGTATTGAGCTGCAGTTTTTTCATGCATTCCCAGCCCTTGTGCACACGATAAAAGAGTTTTATTCAGCGCTCGGTGCAGCAGGACTGTGGTGATGCATGACAGCGTTTTAATGGCTCACAGCCTCGTCTTCCTCACCTCACAGAATGAGTTCATTCGCAGGTTGCTTTATTCAAAAACAAACAGCAGTGTCTGCCCTCCCGGAAGCCTCCATATCCCACTTAAATCACAGTATTAGCATCATGCTTATAAGATTATGTGCTTCTTCCAGCTCTTTTACAAAGTAGTGATGCACCCTCAAGTGTCTTCAGAGACATTTAAACAATTCTCTCTCATTACTCATTCTCTTTTGAATTTTTAATCACTTTGAATGGGATGTTTACAGCCAAATTTGTCCGCTTTAACACTGTAAAATGTTACAAAGCTGTTGTGTCTGCTTCAGAGTTTGAGGAGATGCGGGAGGTCCCACCAGGGCCCATATCAAGTACCCACAACAAGTATGAATAAAAAGTAGGTTTTGCTTTGATGTGCCTCAGAGACAGTCTGATGACTCTCCCAGCACATTTCCCCACAGGAACGAACCTCTTTATATCCTTTTTGTGCTGTAGCCAACAGATCAGGATGCCATCAAAGTGTGACTTTCAGTCTCTAAAGCAGTACTAACAAATACGGACATGATGATAAAACCATTATGATTCCAGCCCATTCCAGCCCACGCAGTCTGGAAACACTCACACCTGCATCAGACTCTATAATTAATCCTTTTTGTGCAACGTCCAAATGAAAACATACCTGTAATTAAGATCTCAATATGTAAAGTTAAGGATAAGACAACGATTGGGTTAATAAAACAGCATTTATGCATATGATAACTAACTAAATATTAGTTCTCAGGGACTGAAAGACCTGACAACATCACAGTGGACGGTACATAGATCATTAAAAGAGAATATAAAGGAAACAAGCTTCCTGGGTTCCTTTAAAATACTCAGATCAGTTTCAGCTCCTGTAGCAGATGGATGGATGGATGAGTAGATGGATGGACAGATGGATGGATGTAATACAGAAAACAGAAATTGAATTAAACCAAGTCAGTGAAAGTGACTATTTTAGTTGGAATGAAAATCCTCGAGTAAATTTCAATTTACTTACAAATGTTTCAAAGCAAATTTCTTTTGATGCATCTTTTTCAAAGCGAAAAGCATTTGAAGCCACTGCTTAATTAAAGCAGTTAAAGGCCATTTTGGAGGATTATTCCTTTCCTCGGCTTGTCTCGCGCACACAGATTCACACCCTCACAGACACATGTTTGTCTTTGCTGATTAAATGTCACATGGCACGTATGCTTGATGCTGAAACAGATACACTGACCCATCGTTTCCCATTTCTGCTGTCAGCTCAAGCTTCACATTCAGGAAACCATGAAGTTGTCATTGAAATCAATGCCGCTGACCCTAAAAGAGCAAATCAATCATCCCAAGGGTAATATTGATAGTAAATAAGAGGGCTCTGATCCAAGCCACATGAGTACTCAGCTCTGCAGAGCTGAAATATTCAGTGGACTCACTTGTTTGTGCTTTTTCTATGGAAACCAAACATCATAAACCATGGCAACCATGGCAACCATGGCATACACTTGGTCTATGTGTTAGGGCAGTATAAGTCATTGTTTGTCTCGGCTCTCTTTAGCTTTTACCTTCAGTGGCATCCTTGATGGTTTTGTAACATATAACACTGTTATATGATCCTTACCTGAATAAACGCATAAAGTTTCCAGTCTCACTTTATTCATCTCCTCTAAAAGAGCGTATTCTGATTTCCACAACAGGAGAAAGCAGAAACGTGCAACAAATGCAGAAAATATTGTGACTCAAATTAGTGTTCTTTTGCATGAGGTTTCGTGGATTTGCTCCTTATGCCATCTCCTTCTTTCTCCTATTTCTGTTTGTGGTCAAATGAACATTAGTGAAACAGGAACAAGTGTGGAAATGTAGAAAGTCGACATGCAGACTGACTAAAAGAATGCTGACTTACACTGAAAAGTGTAAGAATTAATGTAGTAATTGCACAATTGTTTGAGCTTTCGTTGTGAAACTGCAACGTTTTGAGTTGTTTTCTTTTCTTAAGATCAGCTTGTTACAGTAGTTTTAAATGGCTAATCAATATAATGATTGCACATTATATGGTGTTTTCCTTCATTGCTGGAAGCCATCCTTAAATATAGTACACTGTAAAGAATTTCCCTGTAAAACAACAGTAAAGTTTTACCAGTATTTTACTGTTGTTTTACAGTACTGTTATTTATTTTAACAGTATATTACAGTTTTTTGGATTACAGTACATGACGGTAGGAAAACTGTTTTAATAATTTTACAGCGCATCTACCATAATTAATTTAACAGTATAAAAACGTATTTTGGATTACAGTATATGACCGTAGAATAATGGTAGGTGTTGTAGCTATTTTACAGTGCAACTACTGTTATTTATCAAACAGTATAATACTGTATTTTGGATTACAGTATATGACCGTAGGAGAATTGTGGGTTTTGGTCATTTTACAGTATATGCCACTGTTTTATAAAATCTGCTATTTTTGCATTTGTATAAATCCTCACCAATTTAAAACCAAAGTGTGCAGGACTTTTGAAACACCCAGAAGTCCTGTATCCATTTTAGCCCAAAGGTGGAGCTGTGAGTGAGTGAGTCACGGAGGCCGGTGGCAGCCCGGAGAGACGCAGGTGTATCGCTTCTCCTCAGTCTGTTTGCCAGAAACCGTGGGAGCAGAAGGAGACGGTAGATGCTCAGAAGAAATAAAGGAGGTTTACCGTGGCTCTGTGACGGTTCATTTTTGGAACAAGCCTCTGATGGTCTGCACAGCCTCGGCATTGAGCTGTCCCTTTGTAAATGTCACAGACAAAGCAGAAATGCCAAGCTTTTGTGTGTTTTTTTTCTGGCCGTTTCATGTCCCGCAGCAGAACAAAAGGAAATATTTACATAAACACCGTGCAGATGACCGTCACGCATACGACTTGGCAGCGTCATGTGCCAGAGGAAAACGTCTGCTTTGTGTGCCACAGTTTCAGAAGGCAGATCTTTGTCACTTTAAATCTCTTTCATCACACGCTGGCCAGACCATCACTGCTTACATATATCTGTCGTGATAATACGCTGGATTTTTCCACCCTACTGTTTATTTGCAGATGGGTACTTTGAATCAGAACGAGCGCTCTGGCACATTCTGAGAAGAAAAGAACACAGTGAGCTCGGCAACATGAAAAGATCTAGACGTGGTGAATGATTGCAGAAACCATTCAACGATAAAGAAAAAGCTCTTTCACAAACTCCAACAGTGATGAACACTCTCCAAGAGGAAGGCATCTCATTATAAAGGCCTACACAATCTTTCCAAATCAAATACAATGGCGTCACCGACACTCAAACCATTGAGATGCTTCAGTAACAACAAGGCTGCTCTTATGATAACCAAATCAGATCGAACCAGGATGAACTTGCTGCAGAAGATGGCCCGGGGTCAGGATTCAAGGTGTCCAGTGTTATCTGTGCAGCACATTGTGGTCGTGTGACAACACGGGCACAAATGTTTTCCAGTGGCAATGAGTCACAAGTGTTTAATTTAGTCAAAGAGGCCGGAAGCAAACAGATTAACTCTGAAGTAAACAGGGAGGCTCAGCCAAATAAACGACGCTTCACGGCACAGATGGACAGTGAAAATTCACCTGAACTCAACCCAAACCGGTTGCATTTGGCACAGTGAGGACAAAACTAATAAAAAAGAAAAAACACAAACAAAGAAGAGCTGGAGGAACGTTTAACAAAGCAGGAAGTCCTGTGACATAACATAACATTTGTGACATCTGAGCCCCTAAAAAAAGGGTTCTGCTTCTTAAATTACTGCAAATTAATTAACAATCCAGAAGCTGAGAATCTTCACTTTCTGCCCGTGTTCATTAAATAAATCTAACCTGAACTAAATAACATTTCCTTTGATGTCCACATTTTTAATGAGCAGACTTTGAACATTAACATGATAGTAGTTACTGAAACTGCTGATAAATTCCACTTGGATCTTCTTAATCCATCGGTGCTGTAAAAGTCATCAGATACAAACAAGCATACCTGCCTGTAAGTTCTTTTTACAGCGATTAAACACACATTACATGCATGCTGGGCTACTTTATCAGGGCGTCTCCAGTTCTCAGATGTGAATCTCAGGCTTTTCCTGTAACTATCCAGCATGATGTTAGGCAGCATGAGTCCTCTTTGAGTTAAACAGAAGAGTAGCTCATCTGCGCTTTCTTCAGGATCAGGATGAGACTGATTCACTGTTGCAAACCTCCCTTTATCTAAACTTTAGCATGAAAAATCACAAGCCTCTTCACTCAATGGCTCTGAAAGGATCGGATTATTGGCTAAATTACAATCAGAATGAGCTGAGCGAGGGTAATTCTCCTTGGATATCTGGCGGTGAATGAATGGGATCAGAGGCACAAAGCGTGTCATACCCCGGTATGATAGGTGGCGCTGTACCCATTCCAGCTGTTGCTAATAGAGCCACTTCCTGTTGACCTCTTCACCACCAACAACAACAACAAACTCAGGCGTTGGAGAAAGATGGAGAACGCAGAGCCAGATGAAGCTACGTCCCTCTACATTTGGTCTGTGATGAGCTGCTTGTTGCACAAACTCGATGCCCACGGAGCGTTCTCCATCGCGTTGTTTGTTTCTTTCTGACGGCGACAACAACAGGAATATCGTCTCCTTTGACTTCCGGGTCACGACCCCGGGAAAACATCTGGAGCATGCGCAGAACGCAAAGTCTGATTCACCACGTGCTTCAGCGTCTACAAGCAGGTTTAGAGTGACTTTCAACCCAGTTATCTCGGGGTCTTAATCCCATCCGATCCAGTTCTTAGTCAGATTAAGATGTCTACATGCACTTAATAACTCAGTCTGATTGTAATTTAGCCAATAATCTGATCCTTTCAGTGCCATGTGACCCCGCTGAGTGAGTTTTCATTCACGATTTGAGCAGTTTTATAACTGCAGAATAAAATTCTAACTATATGACGGGGTGAATTATTAGCTGCTATCATATATGACTCGATTAGAGTCAGAGAAATGAGCTGAGAAACAACTAAAGGACTGATGCCACTTCAGGAACACACATGGAGTGTTTGTGCACATGTGTCATGTTTGTGAGGTAACACAGAATTTACTGCAGGTGTGGGCATAAAACTAAAACATGTTTGGAGAAGCCAAACCTGGTCAATGCCTTGTACCACATTAAAGGGACAGTTCGCCTCTTTTGACATGAAGCTGTGTAACATCCCATATCAGCAACATCATTTCTGAACATCTTCTTACCCCCTGCTGCGTCCTGTGAGCAGAGTTCCAGCCTCGTTTTGGTGTTGATGAAGGTAGTCCGGCTAGTTGGCTGGGGTTTAAAAAATAAAGCGTTTTGCTTCTCAAAACAATATGCGTTCAACAGAGTAATACATTTGCATCACAAAATGGTTCTCCAGGAAAAAGTCAGACCTCACAATCGCTTGGCCCTATTTTCTCTCCCTTCGTATCACTGCCTGCTGTGCAGACCGAAGTGCATACGCCGTATGACCCTGTGTGACCTGTGCACAGCATTAAAGAACGCCCGCTTCTCCGTAGCCTCTTTGCTTTCAGCCACCGGGTTTACTTTGCCTCTCGGTGCTGAAGACATCACAGCATACGGTCAAATAAACCCTCCGAACACATGTTTACGACCCCTTCAGTCAAAGGTCTGTAATTTGAAAGTTATTACTCAATCTGGTGAACAAATAAGGGCACATTACTCCATTGCTGGGACACGCACCCCGGGGCAATTAGGGGTTCAGTGTCTTACCCAAAGTCACTTCAACATGAGGACTGGATGATTAAACCACAAGTCTTCCAATTAATGGATGACCTTCTCCAGCTTCTGAGCTTAAACTTCTCGGGGAGAAGCGCACTAGTTGGACGGATCGCCCAAAATGAGAAACAAATCCTTAATAAGTTGGAGCCATTAGTGTTCCCATTAAGGGAGGTCTGGAATTCAGAGAAAGGCTGCACCATTATTTTTAATACTGAGCGCTCCATCTGAGCACATGAATAAAACTAATTCTGACTGCTTTCGGCTGACAGCTGTGGTGTAGATCTCACAGAATCCCCGCAGCACTCAAATAATTCCTCTCAGGTGGCAAAAGTCTGCAGCTTTACAGAAAAGTTTCTGTTTCGGGAAGATTTTTAGTTGGAATCTTTTGACTTGAAGCCAAAACCTGAGAAGGAATGAACTGAAAAAGGTAAGTAAATATACTCAAATGTGGACCAACAGCAACAGGTCTTATTGGTGGTAACATTTACTCTGCATGTTTGATTAAACTCAGATCGCAGACCTCAGAGGGTTGACATCAGCTTTGATGAGAACAAAGAGATCAAAGAAAAGTTGTAAAAGTCTGACTCGGTTTCTGTAGTAAAAGCTACAACTGTAAACACGATTAACCCATAATCCAGACAATTCTCTGCTTCTGTGAAACGTCTTATTATCTATTTATCATCCAGTATTGCCTTTCAGCCTCTTAAAAAGTAAGAAACAACTTTATCTGATGAACTAGAGTGAGTCGGGTATAGTTTGGTTTGACCTGCTCAGATTTATCCCGCCTGAATTAAAACCAAAAACCTTAATATGACAGCAGGTTCCTCCTTTGTGGCTATCATGTCAGAAGTTGAAATGATTCGGTGAAACCCTGCATCTCTTTCATCCCCCTCATCAGGCTTTGTCCTTGAAGTGAAGATGGCGGGCCCTTTCTCTCAGAATGCCCAGAATAAAGCCAGGCTCGTTTCTTTGATGTATTTCATCTGCCCCGCATCTGAGAGCCTTAAGGCTCAGAAGAGTTTCCAGGTTTCCTTTGGTGCGTCTCAGCTGTCACGAGTCCAGTCAGTAGGATAAATGGGAAATTAGACATTTAAATCAATATTAAACACTATTGATGATGATTCATGAGATTAGAACCAGTTTCATTCCTAATTCTAAGGATATTTAGGCCACCAAATGAGGTATTTATTGTGTTATTATCAGAGGTGGGTAGTAGTGAGTTATATTTATTTGAGTAAGTTTTGTTAAAAATAATTATACTTCTAGGAGTAGTTTTAAATCTCTATACTTTTTACTTTTACTTGAGTAGATGTGTGCAGCAGAAGCTGTCCTCTTACTCCGCTACATTAGGCTACAATGAGCTGGTTACTTCTCTTCTTACCTCTTTGGTATTCTACGCCTCATTATTTTTATCCCCCCGCGTACGCCTCATTTTAATGTTTTATTCTGACAGAGAGAGAGACTTCCACCAAAGGCTCTACCACCTGACTGTGTTCCACCAATCAGACGCAGCCGTGCAGTCTGGTCACGTGACCGTACTCAATCTCAGCGGCGGGACGGGTTAGCTTTAGCATTAGCAGTCGTAGCAAACAAACAAAGAAACAGATGAAAAATGTCAGAACCAACGGTGGGAAATGAAGACGCAGACGAGGCCTCATACTGAAAGCATGTTTACCTTACAAAGAGTGAGAAACAGCAGCTACATTATGTGTCTTCTGTGTCAACCAAAACAAACGCACATTTCAGCAGAAACTCAACATCTAACTTGAGGAAACATGTAGCGGTAAGTTTCCTAAACTCGTTTTTCCCCCATGGATAGGTGAATGTTTGTTTTTTAGGTTACATATGGGTTACATATGTTTTAAACATTTCCTAAGTCTCTTTTATTTTTTATTGAAGTTCTTGAATTTACCTGGATTATTTTAATTTAAGCTATTTTATAATTAATTAATTCATTTTAATTCATTTTATCAATTGGATGAACTCTAATTTACCTAAAGATGATTATTTAGTATTTTTGTCTGTCTGATTGAATGCTTGTGTTAACAAATAAATCAGACGTTACTCAACAGTTACTCAGTACTTGAGTAGTTTTTTCACCGAGCACTTTTTTACTCTTACTCAAGTAACTATTTTGATGACTACTTTTTACTTTTACTTGAGTCATATTCAGTGATGCCGGTAACGCGTTAATTAGTAACGCGTTACTGTAGTCGGACTACTTTTTTCAGTAACGAGTAGTCTAACGCAACTACTATTTCAAAACTAGTAGTCAGATTGAAGTTACTTATCTAAAACATCGTGCGTTACTATTTCTGCATTTCAGGGGAACATATATTTGGCTTTTGTCAAAATATATTCACGATTATTACAACCACACATTTGTATTGAAATAATTTGGGATAATTTCGTTTTCTTATGAGTTATATCAGTGTCCGCAACGGGAGCGGGGTTCGCCTGAAGTCACTCGTTATTTTACATCTACCTACTCGGTAAAAGTGATCTGTCCCACTAAAATGTTAAACACCAGCGATATCATTTGTTACATTTTACTCTCTTTCCCTAATCATTTTAAATAAATACACCAATCTAAACCACAGTTTTCATCAGTGCCTGTCACAGACGATAGTTGATAGGTTTAGCTATTTGTGCTAACTTTATATACGTTTCAGGCAGTGCTATGGAGAGGGCTAGCTAGCTGTTTATCTTACCTGGTCATAATTGATGACACAAAGATGACTTGTTAACGTCTTTGTACTGTATTACATCTTCTATGACATCTGAATGAGTGTACGGGTGTTTATCTATGTATACTTCGTCAGGTGTAGCTTTGGGTAATCCAGTAACAGCTGCAGTTGTAGGCGACTAGCATACAAACATTTCTGCAAAGCGACGGGTCTGACGGTCAATAAGGTTTGTTTAAACTTTTATTGGTCAACGAGTGGATAAACGTGACATTTTTCGGTCAAAAACTTGACTGTCATACTGGCTTGGGCCCATAATTATCAGCAGGTTACGTGTTATGACCGTCCGGTCATTGTTCACGCTTACTGTTGCAATTGAATGGAATTAGAATGTCCTAAAGATAACAAAATAGATACATTGTAGCCGGGGCAGCAAGCAGCCACTTAACATTTGGGGCTGCGCAAGCAAGCAGCCTCTAGGTGGCACAGACGGCAGTAGCATTAGTTTGAGATGTGTACTTTACCTGGGGTTAAAAAGTAATTATTTGGCATAAGTTTAATTTTCGGGACAAGTACAGCCAGATTCGGGATTCGAGACAAAAGCTTAGAATTCGGGACTGTCCCGAATTTTCCGGGACATCTGGTCACCCTACAGTTAAATGAAGTGAAGAAAAAGTATTTTGATTTTTTTTTTTATACTGTTTTTGTTTCATAAAACCACTTCTTGCTGCTCTAATGTTAGACAACTACAGGTTCAAGGGATGTTCAATATAGGTATTATGTATTACTTTTTTATGTAAGAGGTTTTTTTTATATTTTAAGTAAAGTCAAGAAAGACTGTCTTATTTTTTTATTTATTTAAAAAACATGTAAGCCTATTTCAAGAAAAAGTTTGCAAATGCCAGTGTAATTTTTGATGTTCCGGTTAAAATGCATGTCAATAAAGTGAGTATTGGCAGAACTGTTAGTCATTTTCATGTTATGGGGGCGGGGGATCAGCCTCTGCTGAAAGTAACTAAAAGTAATCTAACTTAGTTACTTTTGAAAGCAAGTAGTCAGTAACTTAACTAAGTTACTTTTTAAAGAAGTAATCAGTAGTCAGTAGTCGGATTACTGTTTCAAAGTAACTATGGCAACACTGGTCATATTATTCTGAAGTAACAGTACTTTTACTTGAGTACAATTTTTGGCTGCTCTCCCCACCTCTGGTTATTATCTGTGAGCCCAGTGCAGAGTGTTCCCCAGGAAAAAAAAAATATTGACTATAAGTCTAAGAAAAACCCTTTAAAAAATGGCAACCTTTGCTGGACATAGTTTGACATATAGCTCATGTTGTTTG
This sequence comes from Odontesthes bonariensis, assembly GCF_027942865.1. NCBI lineage: Eukaryota > Metazoa > Chordata > Actinopteri > Atheriniformes > Atherinopsidae > Odontesthes > Odontesthes bonariensis. The sequence continues at coordinate 35,180,098 of NC_134518.1, forward strand.
AAGATGCTGCACTGCTCAGCTGGTTGAGTGAAGGTCCCACGCACTGCTGTACACCCGGCTTTGAGTTCCTGGCCTGCAGCCCTCTGCTTCATGTCATTTCCATCTCTTTCCTGTTTTCTTCCCCCCATGATTAAAAACCTCCACACCAACTAACAGAAGAAACAAGTTTAACGGCCTGCATTTGTACAGGTTTAAGGACTAAAACACTGAAGAGACTCTAAGAAAAGATGTTGAGTCATTAACTGAGAGAAAAGCAGAAATCAAGGTCTGAAGAAAGTTGGATTGAGCTGAAGTGGATTATATTAAAGTCAGACTGTGTTTAATGTTCACTTTGTCTCTATAAAGTGTCCTGAGATGATGTTTGTTTATAAAGAAACTGAATTTTCCACGTTACAGCAGGCTGCCAGAACCCTGTAAAACCTAACAAAGAGCGATGGCAAACAGTACAGCACCACATATCTACGTTAACGTAAAACACATGCAATTCTACTCAGGAACCCACTCGGGATTTGGGGTAAAATGTCTTACAAAGCTGCTAATTTACCTTTAATGGACTCATTACATGCCAGTAATACACATATAAGGAGGTCGTGCTTATTTCACACATTTCGGTGGGTGAGGTTTTTCTTGGTTTGGTACCAACAAGCATTGGCACTTAGATTTTCTAATCCTCTGGAGGCAAAGGAAGTCTGGATGCTTGTAAAAAAGTATTTTTGTTCATTCCATTTCCCTCTTTCTGAAAGAAAAAACGCCTTTATGCTGTTTACTTCTGGCTAAAGTTGGCACAAAGGTGAAAAGCCGGATGTCATGGAAATATTAGTCTTCTTCTCATCTCTTCTGAAGAACTCTGAGTCTTCGCTAAAGTCGGGATAATGGCGCTAATGGTATTTATCTTAAGATAAGAGAGCTTGAGAGACATCATTCCACATGCAACACTGCCGACATGCAGGAAACGTTGCAGAGACGGGGACTCGAGTCACTGTGACTTGGACTCAAGTCGACTCGAGTCGCTGTTTTGATGACTTGTGACTTGACTTGACAAAAAATAAAAGACTTGAGACTCGACTTGGAAGTTAAAGACTCGGCACTTGACTCGACTTGAGACACGATGACTTGAATGACTTGAGTGTTAAGCATCTAGCATAACTTCGAACTTTGTTCGTCAATTGAAGATCCATTCTGACCAGTAAGTGCTCGTCATATTAGCTAATATTATCCTGTTAGCCTAGTCGGTAGTTAGCTAACGTTAGCTTGATATGATACGGGGTGGACAGGTTGGACACATTGGCCAATGATGTTTACTGACAGTTACTTATATCTTTGTGTTTTCACTTTATTAAGATCAGATTCTGCAGGTAAAACTGCAATAATAAGGTGACTTGACCTGCCTAAGAAAAAATTACTTGAGACTTGAAAGCTAAGACTTGAGACTTACTTGAGACTTGCACATGTGTGACTTGGTCCCATCTCTGAAACGTTGCAGTGTGACAGTGCATCATAACACTTCCAGCTGAGTCACGTTGGTAATATTTCCACCCTCAATGAGAGACAAAAATCTCACAGTTTGACAGGAGAAACTATTTATCACCCATACAGCTTGATAAATAAACAGTGCTCACATAAACACACACCATTCATCATCAGTGCTGTTTTCAGTGAATTCACGTCCATAAAACATCTAATCCATCATGTCTTCCATCCGCCCGAAGTCTCCGGAGAAATGTGCAGCTTTGCAGTTGATCCCTCATCTTAGAGCAGCCTTTATACTCTGTAGTGTGTCGCTGCACTGCCTGGAACACACACCGAAATGTGCAAAGTGAGTGTTTTCTGTTGCTAAGTGACTATATATTAATGAAAGCAGTTTTTCCTCTTTTGTTTGTGAGTAAAAGTCTCATTGTTCCCAGTCTTTTGTCCGTGATAATGAGCCGTTTTGTTCTCAGTGTCTTTGTCATCACTCAACCATCAGCCCTGTCTCTTACCTAATTATTCACATCTACAAACAACAACAAAAAAACATTGCTGCCCTATTGGCTCAATAGCATTCAATTAAAAGCATCGATCCATCTAAATGCAAATTATCTTTACAAGTTTATTATTCAAAGGGAAGACTTCCTGGTTTTACTGGATTGGTGGCAACTAATCTCCTCATAAGGGCTGCAGGATCTGCTGTAAACTTTACACCTTCCATCACTCACTCAGTGGGGTCACATGGCACTGAAAGGATCGGATTATTGGTTAAATTACAATCAGAATGAGCTGAGGAAGGGTAATTCTCCTTGGATATATGGCGGTGAATGAATGGCATCAGAGGCACAAAGCGTGTCATACCCCGGTATGATAAGTGGCGCTGTACCCATTCCAGCTGTTGCTAATAGAGCCACTTCCTGTTGACCTCTTCACCACCAACAACAACAACAAACTCAGGCATTGGAGAAAGATGGAGAACGCAGAGCCAGATGAAGCTACGTCCCTCTACATTTGCTCTGTGATGAGCTGCTTGTTGCACAAACTCGATGCCCAACGGAGCATTCTCCATCGCGTTGTTTGTTTCTTTCTGACGGCGACAACAACAGGAATATCGTCTCCTTTGACTTCCGGGTCATGACCCCGGGAAAACATCTGGAGCATGCGCAGAACGCAAAGTCTGATTCACCACGTGCTTCAGCGTCTACAAGCAGGTTTAGAGTGACTTTCAACCCAGTTATCTCGGGGTCTGAATCCAATCCGATCCAATTTATAGTCAGATTAAGGTGTCTACATGCACTTAATAACTCATTCTGATTGTAATTTAGCCAATAATCCGATCCTTTCAGTGCCATGTAACCCCACGGCGCGTTGCATCATGGGTAAAGGTAGCCATATTCTACAGCAAGCTCGACGAGCGCACGACCAGAGCAAACGCAGAACTGTCCGATAGCAGCGAGAGACTCGACATCGGAGACGAAACGCAGAGGAAGCAGGTGGAGATCAGAGAGAAGCTAAAGAAAGAAGGAAAACAGGAAACGACCCGTTTCGAGCGATCCGAATGAGCTTCCACACCTGATCCTTCTGAACGCCTTCTGTGTCCACGCCAGAACTCAGCTGCTTTGGTGTGTTTTAACGTTTCCTTTTGGTTTGTGTTTTTGTAATTTAGGGGAGTTCTTTATGTTGTCTGTTTGAACAACAGCAGCTTTATGGAATAAGTTCTGATGTGGTGAATATGTTCCTCAGATGCACTATCAGCTGTTTCTGCAGCAACGATTCTCCACCATTTGCAAGTTTTTCTGTTTGATGAAGCGGCGTTCAGGTGGAAGAAAGGGTTCCACGCACCAACGAGGAGTCAGGAAACCGTCTTTCTGATCGGATCCAACATCAAACAAATATAAATCCAGTTTAAATCTGGAGCATGCGCAGAACGCAAAGTCTGATTCACCACGTGCTTCAGCGTCTACAAGCAGGTTTAGAGTGACTTTCAGCCCAGTTATCTCGGGGTCTTAATCCGATTGCGGGTAATCCGATTCGATTCAATTTCTTGTCAGATTAAGTTGTCTACATGCACTTTTTTTTTATTGTAATTTAGCCAATAATCCGATCCTTTCAGTGCCATGTAACCCCACTGACTGATGTGTAATTTAAAGTCCGACCACTTCATGATGGATTAAATTCATATTGCTTCTCCGAGTCCATGTTTTTGTCACCATTCCCCCAAATCAAAGCGGTGTCTTCTGGCTGTTGTGGGTAGAAGCAGGCAGCCCTGCAGAGAGGAACACTCTCAGCACGGAGGTGGCAGAAAAGTGCTGTTTGGCAAGAACATTATGTCTGTGTGTAAGCTTCATGTTCCTCCACTTCCAACAGCTTTTGGTTCCCTGGAAGATTTGAGTTCAGCTTTTTCCTGAACATGTTGCACAACCCAGCGAGGCGAGTTTATTCCCATATTTATGTAAACAGGGCGACTGAAAGCGTCAGACGTGGATTCACATAAAATAAAGGTAAAAAAAAGAAAGGAATACACATATATTTGAATGTTTTCCACTGATATTACAATAATAATCATAATTGTGTCTTTTTGTCACAGTAATGACGGTCAGATCCCATGAAAGCCCCTTTTTTTCAGAGCTGGAAATCCCCAAATTTCTTTTGTCGGACACAAAATTCATCGTGTAATTTGAAGCCAGGACAGCAGCTGCAACATAAAGGAGTGCAGGAACCCGTGTGATTATCTCAATGCTTAAAACACCATTAATGTAATGAGTCTGAATTTAATTGTAAATACAAATATATAATTAGGACGTTATCTCACTAACTAAATTGGATACCTTCAGGAGTGATTTAATTTCTTCTCCAACATAATAGGTCTGGAGATGAATTTTGGCTGTGTGTGAGTAAATGCAAGGAGGCAGACTGTCTGCTTCGCTGACGTTCCCTCTCTGCTCTTTTCTCTTTATTTGGTGTGTTTCTTCATGAATATATTCCCACTGAACAACTGCTTTTATCTCCAAACAACACAGGCAGCATATTCCACTCACTACAATCTCCACTTCTAGTGAATCTTACATTTTCAGCACAGCTGTAGCTTAATTACAAGACCAAAAAAAGACAGGAAATTAAATTAAGAAACAGAACAATTAAAGCATTTCTGCTAGGGCTGGGCGAGTTAACTCGTTATTATTTAACGCATTATTTGGGGCTTTTGTGCCTTTAATGGATAGGACAGTTCAGAGAGACAGGAAGCAGGGGGCAGAGAGAGGGGGAACAACATGCAGCACAGGGCTGTCCGATGCGGGACTCAAACCGGGGCCAGCTGCAGCGAGGACTGTAGCCTCTGTACATGGGGCGCCTGCTCAACCCACTACGCCACGGACCACCCCTGTTTTATTATTTATTTTATTATTTTAAAAGTCTGTTGCTCACAGGCTTTTATTTTGTAAAAGTCTGTTGCTGTCTGCTGTGGAACAGGAAAAGAAAGTAATCGGTGGATCCACCAAACATGGAGAAGGGTACGGAACTTTTACTCGGCCATTTTCATGTTAAAGTTCTTCCAGACGGCGGAGTCGACAGAACCAAAGTCATCTGTAAACACTGCCAAGTTGAATTGTCTTCTCAGCGTAGTAGTTCCAGTCTAAAATATCACTTAAAGGCAAAACACACAACTGATAGCAGCAAGTCATTCAAGGAAACAGACAGTGGAGCGAGGCTTCTACATAAAAACTACAGAAAGATGCTGATGTTAAAAGTGTGTTTGCACAACAAATGTTATGGCACTTTCATTCATATGGCAGCACATTTAAAATAAAACTAAATGCTAAAAGCTATACACTACTTTTGGATTCATTTTTGGATTTTGCGTACAAATGTGATTAATCGTGAATAATCAGGGAAATCATGTGATTAATTAGATTAAACATTTTAATCGTTGCCCAGCCCTAGTTTCTGCACATATCAACTTTGATCTGGACATTTTTTTTTTGGTTATAAACTCTAAAGAGTAAAACAATAACAGAGCAAAATGTTTTCAAAGGTCTCTCTTCATCTGCTGTGTGCAATGTTTGAAAGATGAAGCCCCAAAATGTAATGAATAGTGAAAATGAGACATTAATGTGGCGGCTGTGTAAAGGTCTGGCATGGCCTAACAAACATAGATTCACGTCCAATCAGCCAACAGCGCACACAAGTGCTGCTAAACGGCCTGGACGTGTAACAATAACAGTGTTTGACGTGCTGCGGGGCTCGGTTGGTCGATGGAGGCTAATGTCCTCAGCAGCAGACAGACAGTGGAGGGTTCGGGGGCCATTATGGAGAGGTGGCCGGCAGCTCTGCAATGTGGTGATTGACCTCTAAGATCACACGAGGCAATTAAAGGCAAATGAAAAGCATGAAAAAGAGCTGATTGGATTATTTTGACTGCCTCTTCACAAGGCTTTTTTGGCAACGTGAAATGAGGAGGAATGCATCTCTCAGGGAGCTGCAGAGCACATGGAGGGGAAACCTATTTTTGCCTCTATTGCTGCACTGTTGCTGTATGTCTTTTGCTAAAATAATGAGGGAATGCACCATCGTATAGCTGACAGACTAAAAGATCAAACCATCGTTAAACTTCAAAGGTCTGTGTCGTCATCCCAGAGAATTCCCCACCAGCATAGAAAAAACACTCTGTCCTATGTCCTTGTATGCCCTCTAATCTCCTTATGGAACCCATTTCCTTTTTCTGGAAAAATATCTTATAGATATGACTAAATTGCACACATCCCTGCAGCTGTGGTGACATCGACAGAAAGATCAGGGTCGACATTTACAGCGCTTCTCTGATATTTCTCAGATCCATCTTTTAAATATGTATCGTTTCCTTAGAGTAGTGCATTTACTTTTCATGCACATGCCGTCTCATCTTCACTTAAACCTATATTTACACACACTGTAACGAATTGCTGTATATTTACGGTGGATTTACAAAAGCATCCGACTGTATTTGACAATAATTGGAAAATACTGTTGAATGTTCATCCCTCATTCAAGGTAAACACAAGAAACTTGTGCGAAAGGAAAAAAAAAATATAATAAAAATGGACGTCATTTAACAATACCAGTAGATAACTGTAATTTAACAGCATAAAACAGTATTTGTAATGAATTGCTGTCCATATCCAAAATACATTATTATACTGTTAAATAAATTACAGTAGATGCGCTGTAAAATTACTAAAACGCAGTTATCCTACCATCATATACTGTAATCCAAAAAAAGGGTAATATACTGTTAAAATAAATAACAGTAGTTGCACCGTTAAATAACAGTAAAATACTGGCGTCCCTGCTGCCAGTATTTTACTGTTATTTTACAGGGAAATTCTTTACAGTGTAGTATTACACAGCTGCACTGAGCAGGAGGGTCAAACGTGCAGCCGGTGAATAATTTACCACTTGAATGCTCATGCAAATGTGGTCCATTTGTCTTATTTTTCTACCAGATCAAACTCATCTGTTTAAATTAGCGGAGCCAGGACGACGTGCAGAAGATGCTCGGTACCTCGAGTGTCACATGAGGCTTTTATTCTAAATGATGACAACCGAGTGGGTGCTGGCATCTGTATGAAGTGGTGATTGTTGGACCACTTTGTTTTGCATCACAGATGGCTTCTAAATGACAACAATGGGAAGTTTTTAAACACATAACAGGGACCAATGCTTGGTTAGAGAGTGAGCATGCAGAGCTTTATTTGCTCTGTATTTACGGTAGCTGAGGAACAGATGACTCACTGCAGCTGCACATATGTTACCAGCTGTTCCAGAGACTCAAACTGGTGTTGGTCCAGTCACAAACCATTCTGTGTAACCTTCAGGGTGCAGTTGACCTTTAAGTCAAGAGTAATGAGTGCTAATTATTATGACTGCAGAAAGAGATACTCAGACAGCAACCGTCTCGACTGGATAAAGTAGAAGCAAAGGAAGAACCTATGAAGGAATAATTTTATTACCGGTGGTGTGGAGTAGAGCAGGGCCCAAGGAGAAGAGAAAGCTAGTTGTTCAGCAGGTTCGTAGACATGAGGAAATGTTAAAGAGGACAAAGGGAGTGGCTCAGGCTAAGTTGTGGAGTATGGAGGAAAGGAGTATTGGATTTTTGATAGGGGAAACATATGATGTATTGGCAACTCCCCAGAACGTTTCCACAGAAAGTTAGGATCTGTCCAGTGGAAGTAGGATGTAGAGGATTTGTTGCAAAGTCTGCTGTCTCATTGTTGAGGGAGCTTGGTGTAAGTGTGAGGAAAATATTGAAGGAAGTGTCAGATGAGGCAGTAAAGTCCAGTCAGTGGATTTGGATTAGAAGAAGCAATAGCAGCTGGGGGCCCAGCAGGGGGAGCACTTAGGGTAAACAGACTCTTGGGAGAAGCAAGGAAGAAATCCAGGATGTATTTAAGTGGAGGATGTGGCCCATGGCTGTGTTTGAAACCGCATACTGCATACTTGAAAACGGCATACTCATCGATCAAACAGTATGCAGAGCGTTTACCCACAATGCATTTCGCTCCTGCCCGAGCCGAAATCAGCCGGACTGAAGCTGATTTCGCTTAAGCTCTAAACTCTGTAAACTTTAGCAACATTTGAAACATTTTCAGGTGAGAAAGTAGTCGTTTAGATCCCCAACGTGTTGAAAACCTGACAAAATACCGGCTGTTTACAATTTTGTTCCCACGAATTCGGCGCTACTAAAGCTAGCCGCAGTGAGCAACGCACTTCCGGTTATTTTCACAAAATAAAATACCCGTTGCCTTTTATCATAGGGAAAGCCATTACGATACAATTGGTGCTTTTGTTTTGAAAACAGGAAGTGAACCTACCCTCGTTGTAGCTAGCTTGAAACTGCCGTTTTGACAGGAAATGACGATCGGCGACGTCACGTTACGTTGCATCTTGGGTAGTTTGAGTATGAGTAGTAACCTCATGATGCATACCCAACATTTCTGTGAATCTAGTATGCATCCGGTAACTTAAAAAAAGTTAAAGTTAGTAGGAGTAGTGGGAGTAGTAGGAGAAGTAGGCGGTTTCGAACACAGCCCATGTGAGCCTTTTGAAACCAGGCGGCCATTTTAGGTGAGTTGGCCTGTATGGCTTTGTTTTTGCTGGCATTTTTAGTGATTATAGGACTGTTTAGGTGAGTTTGTCTGCTGAATCTGCTGGTGTGTCTTGTCCTGCCTACACCTCTGGCACCCTCTATACTTTCATTACCCCCTACCCGAACCAGGGTTTGAATCCCCACCCCGCTGTGACTGGTGGGCAATTGGTGAGAGGCTGGGGTAGCTGACAATCATGGTACTGATGGAAAAAAAGATGGTTGTTGTGGTGTGAGGAGCAGTGATGGCTGGCATTAGGGGAGTGACTCTGGGACGCCAGTGATCACTCTCTAGCCTCCTGGAGGTGTCGTGGGCCCAACTAGAGGAAACACTGATGAAAGGAGGTTTCCACCTGATGACCCCAATGACATGTTGGACAGCATTGCTCACTGATCTATATTATAGGGATCAGGAGGTTCTTCATTAGGTACTGAGACAGTATTAGAAGGTTAATTGTTGAATTTGGGGAATTATTCACTGGGTCCATTTTCTTTTGTCTTTGAATGTTAAAGGCTGTTTTGTTTAAACAAATACTTTGAAGTAGATTTCCTCCATTTCCAACTGTAACTATTGTTTTTATGTTCCTTAAAATTTAACATTATTCTCTTGTAACTTAAGGTTTAATACACAGTTTTGAACTTTAATACACCCACAAACAACTGTTTAGTATGTAAAGGTATAGAGGGGTAATGGTGTCCTTTAGCTCTAAATGTGTGTTGTAATCCGAGCTTCTTTGTCCTATGACTTGGCTGCTGGTCTAACGGCACATGTGTGTTCGTGCACGTGAGTAGTCTATCGACAATAAGCATGTTCACATCTGTCAAGAATAGCTAATGGAAAATAACATCTGCTATGTCTGTTACTCTTACATAATGGGCACTGTACTGATTAGGTTGGTCGGCAACAAGTCAATAATGTGATTGGGTATAAAGAAAGTGATCTGACATCACTCATCAGTTTGTTTGGATGCAATGTTATGAGTTCCAAGAATATAGCACATCTTTATTATCAATATAGTGACTCAAAGCACACTCTGGGAGGATTATTAGTTTGTTTATCCCAATAAACCTGCCAAAAAACAGGATCAATCTCGTCTATCTTCTTCAACTTCTTCCATTCTTCGTCAGATTTGCTGTAAAACTAAACAGGCAACAAGTATAGTAGTATAATTGCAGTTAGTGACAAGAACACCATATTGTAGGTCATACTCACAACTTGATTACGTATAATCCAACGTAGGAAGTGCTGTGGACACCAGATCAGATCTATAAAGCACCTGCAGTTTGGATTATAATGTTTTTACTGGATTTCTGCAAATACTTTAATGTGAGGAACCAACGCTTCTGGGACACACTTCCATGATATGGTCTCCTCTCATTTTATATGCAAAAATAATCCTATTTATTTCCAATTCCAGCATTTAAAAATCGACATGCAAATGGAAGCGCAGATGCTCCTGTCAGTTTAAAGGGGTTAAGAATATTTTAATACTCTTTTTAAATGTAAACATTAAATTCAAACAGATTTGAATGCATGAGACAACGCCAAAAATCCAATTTTGAACAGCTCAGACTTACAGGCTCTCAAACACCACTTAACATAATATATATATATATATATATATATATATATATATATATATATATTAAGTATTCTGTTGTGTCCCTGGATGAGCTGAGAAACAACAGTAAACCACTGTTACTAAACATCGTTATTCACTGCGTGCACACATGAAAACACCAAAACAATTCTTCTTCTGCATAATTATTTTTGGTTAAAGAAGACACAGACCGTCCATCTTGTTACCAGCACAGATTTTTTTTTAAAGCCATAATGGTGTCACGACCCTCCTGCTGTGAAAATAACCACGTCTGCTTTAACATGATAAGCACAACCCCGCAAACAGAGGCAGTGCAAAGTAAATAAAGACAACCCGGTGTTTAGTTGGAGACAGCAGTGCATGTCGTGGCGTTTGCAGACTAAAATTAATCTTGTTTATCCTCCATACATATTGCACGGACCCAGGAATGATGACATAATGGGGTGCATTAGGAGAAAAGGAGGAAGATGAGGTAGAAATGTGCACAGGAAAGTTGTGCAAAGAATGAGTCACCCTACTGGAATTAGCTGTACTCTTGCATGGCTGAACTTGTTAAGTCAAAGGAGGAGAGTTTAAGCATATGCATGAGGACTGTAATTATGTTTCTACAACCCATCAGCGGTCTGCATATTGCCTCGGGAAGTAGATGTGAGGAAGTGATGAAGAACGGTCTCTCCACAGTCATTTGTGCACTGCATACATTTGCATATGGAACCTCAGCTGTTCTCTGTAACACCCACATGGTTAGCCTCAGAGTTTTGTTTGCAGCGAGAAAATCCTCTTTGTACAATTTAAGATCCTAAAAATAATACTTTGTGGCTCTCATCTTGAAGTCTTTCCATAGTAAAATGGAAAAGTTGGTCCAGAAGGAACCAGAAAAAAGCACAAATATGTTGAAATGACGTGTTTTTTTTATGATAGATGTTTGTGTTTCTCTAAGAATGTTTGCTCTGAGCTGATTCAATATGTCACAGTCTAGGGGTATAAGCACAGAACTTTTATTTAAAAGGTTGATTAAAAAATAATTAATCAATCGATTTAAGTCAATTTAACTTCTACTAATATCAGAAATGCACTTTTATGGTAAAAAAAAATCATGATTTCAGCAGATGTTTAGTATAATTTATTGATCAGATAATTTCTGTTCAACTTTATAATTATTATATTATATATTTATTATTATAAATATAAATTATATTATATTATAATTATAAATATGTTTTTTATACATTATTATTATTTATTTATTATATTATATTATTATTAAATATATCACATTATATTACTTTAGTATATATTGCTGTTATAGATTACAAAATTAAATTAATATATAATTATATCTGCATTTCCTCCTCCTTTACTCATTCTCCTGTCTGCAGTCTCTGTCTGCCAGTATAATCTGAAAGCCATGTAGGGAGGTAGTTATTGTGTTTTTGAAACAAATAACTGCCTTCATTATATTCTGGCTGCCACGTTGTCGAGGCTCCGAGTTTATCTGTCTTATCTGCCAGTAAGTCACATTTCCTGTGATGCTTGAGAGGACAAATGGCTCAAACTTCCTCCTCCTCTCTCTTTTGATCTTGCGCTGCATCCTTAATGTCTAATCTTAAACAACTCTTTGATTTATCATGAACTGTATTAAAGTCTAAAATTATTTGTCTTGTGCTCTTTTAAAATTAAAATCTAATCAATTTAAAATCTGAGTCGGATATTAATTGATCTAAAGAGTTTTTTTATTTTCTGTCGTAATGGACCATATGTGCAGAAGTTTATCAGCTTTTTTTTTTCAGAAATCTCAGTTCAAGCATGTAAAGTATGACAAAATGTCCATGTAAATGAAATATTGCTTCTTTCAAACAGCCAGTTTCATCTCAGTTTTGTCTTTTATTCCAAATGCAACATTAACTTTTTGGTTAAAAGACTCAAAGTACTAACAAGAATTTAATGACGGACACGAATACTCTCGTGGCATCTGGGTGGATACAAATATTTTGGAAACCGCTCTTACAGGATCATGGACGTGAAATAGGTGGCATGTGCTGGAGGTATATATGTTTCTAAGATGTGTTAAGGAGTGGAGATTCATTCTGTGGAGCTGTGCAGTAGTGATTTATGTAAATATAAGAATACAGAAACATACTGCATTACTGGAGCCTAATCACGAGGAGGCATAGTAAAATACTCTCTCGAAAAAATTGTTGCATCTAGAATTTAAATGTGATTGAGTTCAAATGAATACAGAGCTGCAATAAATGCGATCTTTACATCACGAGTGGAAGTTTTGATTAGGAACACATTATGAGAGGAAATCACGTGACTTTATTGGAGAATATATAAAATGGAAAAGTGGGTTTTGTGCCGACTCTGTTTGCGCTCCGTCAAACTAATCGATTGAGTTTTTTTTTTTTTTGCTGTTTTACTGGATAATGGAGATTAAAAATCACGTGATTGAGAGACCAGATAAGATGGTCACGAGCAAACGTTAGTTTGAAAGTGTCGTCCATCATTCTGCAGCTGGACTTTTTAAACTAATTTAGCTTCTTTCATTGCAGATGAATGGTTTTTAACAACTTAGAATATTATATTACACTGTATATATGCAGAATGTCATCCTGGCTGTGTATTTAATTTAGAAAATAATACAGAGAACTGAGTCATTGTTATCAGCTCCACAGCGCTGTGTGGACCGGCCAGCATTGTGCATTACCTTCATCCCTCAGGCAACAGCATGAAAAGCGTAATAATGCATGAAAAAAGCTCCTGTTTCTCATCTCATGCTCTGAGGTTGACCCCAAATTTGACCTGCTCGGACCCTGCGGGGGGGATATTACTTCTGAAAGACGCTGAGTGGAATGAGGGAAAGCTAATTTCCATCATTTACCGTCGTTTCTGTTTCGCTCCTCCTGACGGCTGCATAGGAATTGAGAGGCAGAAGCCCATAAATCAATCCACTGGGGATTGTGCCTCAAGACAATACTTTCATGGCACTCTGCAGTCACTGTGCTAAATTGGTTGGATAAGGACAAAGGCTGGAGGAAGATTCAATACTTTTCATGTAGCCTGGAGTTGTGAGCAATGACAACGACGTAAGCTTGTACTGAACAAATCTGCTTTTAGTCACTGTCCAATAAGCGAAAGGGCCTCATTCATATGAACAGACTTTGAAAGTTGAACCACATCCTGCTGAGACATGTGGCAGCACATAGAGAAGTGCACCATGTTCACTGAATACTGTAAATTCAAATACTCGTATAAAACTGTGACTGTGTTCAGATTGTCCTCCCATTCCCTCACAAATCCTCTTTATGGCGCTCACAATGTAGAGGACTCATGGGGTGTTAGAGCTTTGATGCGTTTCGAGCACTTTTTGAATGCAGTGGTGCTTCCAGAGGTGGGTAGAGCAGCCAAAAATTGTACTCAAGTAAAAGTTCTTCCAGACGGCGGAGTCGACAGAACCAAAGTCATCTGTAAACACTGCCAAGTTGAATTGTCTTCTCAGCGTAGTAGTTCCAGTCTAAAATATCACTTAAAGGCAAAACACACAACTGATAGCAGCAAGTCATTCAAGGAAACAGACAGTGGAGCGAGGCTTCTACATAAAAACTACAGAAAGATGCTGATGTTAAAAGTGTGTTTGCACAACAAATGTTATGGCACTTTCATTCATATGGCAGCACATTTAAAATAAAACTAAATGCTAAAAGCTATACGCTACTTTTGAATTCATTTTTGGATTTTGCGTACAAATGCGATTAATCGTGATTAATTAGATTAAACATTTTAATCGTGCCCAGCCCTAGTTTTTATATATTTTCTTGTGTATTTTTAAAAACAAATGTTGTACGAGGCAAAGGAGATGTGGGTTGCAACAGGTCAAAGTATTGAAAAAGTAATTATTTTCTTATCTTTGTATCTGAGCTGCAGGGCAAAAGACAATCATTCCCACCTGAATCCCAACTTAGAAAGGTGCATTTGCCTCGGGGGTGCAGTGAGTTGGATGAGCTGTAAGTGAAGCTGCTCTCCTGAAGCTCTGCAGCAGCAGGTGGGAATCTAACCGGTAGAATGAACTCTCAGTGCAGCTGCTCCCAGAAACCCCCCCCCCCGGTTGGACTGCGGTATGTTATGCTCCCACATGTGGCTGCGTTGATGACAGTGACTCACCTGATAAACTGCTTAACATCCTTCCACTTTGAATTTAAGATCCTAAAACAAACAGCCAAAGCACTCAGCCTTTGGAGAGTGCTCATCGTACAGTGAGGGAATAAGTGCCGCCATCGCTTATTGGTTTACACGTTCTTACTGGAAGAGATGTGGAGGTGACGATAATATTCTTCCAAATGACACGTCAACGATGAGCAAATGTGCCAGAGAGCTATAACACATCCAGCAATTTCAGCTGCTCTGTGATATAACCAAAGAAACAAACTCAACACACTTGAAACAAAGGAGGCGGCACGCCAGGCTGAGGGGAAAAAGACATCTCCTAGTTATGACCTGCTTATTCAACAGTATGCTGGAGTAAATGCTAAATCTAATAAAACGTGCAGAGAAGCAACAGCATTCAGGACCTTTGTTTTCCTTAGAAGACACACGTTACCACAAGTATCTAATCTACATTGAGCCTGGTGTAATTCAAAACTTTGCATTTAGTTTGAGTATAATTTAGATCCAGAGTTAAAGGGATAGTTCGCTTCTTTTGACATTAAGCTGTATGACATCCCATATCAGCAACAGCAGCTACTCTGTTGAACGCATATTGTTTTGAGAAGCAAAACGCTTTATTTTTTAAACCCCAGCCAACTAGCCGGACTACCTTCATCAACACCAAAACGAGGCTGGAACTCTGCTCACAGGACGCAGCAGGGGATGAGAATGTTCATAAATGATATTGCTAATATGGGATGTCATACAGCTTCATGTCAAAAGAGGCGAACTGTCCCTTTGACAAGAAACACTGGATCTGGACTGTCGGTGTGTCTGGCTGCTGTCTAATGCAGCTACATGTATGCCAGGGTACAAATAAATCTAAATTTAGGTCAAAATGTCAGAAATCCAACAATAGAACATCTTGACCAGCTGTCTTCATCCTTTTGGGCTAATGACCCGAGTCTTCTCTGCCTTCAGGCTCTGAGAGGACAGCAGACAGCACTGAGACCACTGATGTACCACAGCTCCCATCTCACTCCATCTTTTACGTGTCATGTGCAGCAGAGTGGGGTTTCACTCTGCATCCAGAGCAACTTATTCTCTCTGAAAAATCACGAGTCCACATGCAGCTTTGGGGAAACTCGGCTGGCTGATCAATCACATCTTACCACTTTTAGTTTGAGCCCATGAGAGCTTCTTCCGATTCTCACACCTCATTACTATTTTAAATATGTTCCTTCCTTTAGGGCTTTTTTTGTAGTATTTTTTAAAAAAAAGAGTTAATCTTTTTCTGCTGGCCACAACTCGAGAAAACTGTCAAAGCAACACGAAAAGTTTCTAATACATGTAGGAGGTGAGGAGCTCCTATTTCAGCAGCTTTCTGAGAGGCTTCCTAAATTCAACTTGCTTACATCATCCACGGATCTGAGAGTGTTGTGGAGAAATTAGAGTCGAATCCCGCGTTGGTCAGCCGTCCATCGGGGAGTTTATTGAACAAACCGTCACAGCAAATATGCATACAGAATGTACAAAATGTCCGACGAGCTCATTTTGGGACACCCTTTTATACCGTTTTATCATAACAAGTGTACGTGGCCCTCTCTGGAAGAGCCTAGCTTTCGCAGTTTATCATAAACACGCTCATTCTAACTATCAACAATATTCATATGAACCAGTCAACAAGGCCCAGGATGTAACTAGGCCAGAAGTCATGAGCATGTCATGACATCTTTCTCCCACAAGAGTTAGAAATGACAGCAACATACAGCATATCTCCCCAGGCCACACACTGTGGTGGATGTTACCTTAAATACAAGGTTTCTAATTCAAGAATTGTCACTAGAAGTTCTGGCTGTTCCCACAAGTCCTCCAATCCCTACAACCTCATATCACTGAAATGCATTTATTGGCTGTGTTTGAAACCTCATACTACATACTTCCATTCTGCATACTGCATACTGATCAATCAGACAGTATGCAGAGCGTTTACCGACAATGCATCTCTCTCCTGCCCGAGCCGAAATCAGCCGGCCTGAAGCTGATTTCCCTTAAGCTCTAAACTCTGTAAACTTTAGCAACATTTGAAACATTTTCAGGTGAGAAAGTAGTCGTTTAGATCCCCAACGTGTTGAAAACCTGACAAAATACCGGCTGTTTACCATTTTGTTCCCACGAATTTGGCGCTACTAAAGCTAGCCGCAGTGAGCTAACGCACTTCCGGTTATTTTCACAAAATAAAATACCCGTTGCCTTTTATCATAGGGAAAGCCATTACGATATAATTGGTGCTTTTGTTTTGAAAACAGGAAGTGAACCTACCCTCGTTGTAGCTAGCTTGAAACTGCCGTTTTGACAGGAAATGACGATCGGCGACATCACGTTACGTTGCATCTTGGGTAGTTTGAGTATGAGTAGTAACCTCATGATGCATACCCAACATTTCAGAGAATCTAGTATGCATCCGGGAACTTCTGCTTACTCAAACTCGCATACTAACTCAGAAAGTTAGTATGAGTAGTAGGAGAAGTAGGTTTCAAACACAGCCAATGACTTTCTCATGGCAGATTTGGACACATCTTCACAGTCAATGCTGCGTGTTTTAGTGCACGATCCTCTTTGAATAGCTGGGGGCGCCCATAAGAAAAGAATTACCAGAAATGAATTGGTCCTTGAGACACCTCTGCTCTCCACAGCAAATGTTACTCATCTAAATGCAAAGAAAAGATTATGTTGGTGGTAGGCTGTCTCTAAGAAAAGGGTCCAGTTAGAATGGAAAGCAGCAGCTCAGGAGAGATAAATCCACCCAAGTAGCTTTCTTGTATTTGCATCAACCTTTGTCTCATCGACAGATGATGAACATGAACTTCTTTAACGACCTTTCGTTGTCATTTGCTAACTGTTCAGAAGGAAGTGGGGGGGCTGTAGAGTTCACCAACAGAGAGAATGAGGCAGGCCAGGCGCTGAATGTCGGGTTTGTTTTGGGAGGTTTCTGGCTGCCTGGGTGTCAGCTGTGGAAAATGGCAGGTCAAAATTGGACAGGTTGAAAACAGTCCAATCTTTTAAGTGCTCGACTCATACTGATGAGCCTCTGTGTGCTTCAGTCTGTGCAGATGAGAGGGCGGGATTGATGCACAGCTGCCCCACATGGCTGAATGATAATTCTGCCCATCAAAAGCAGAGCTGGACCACAGCACTGGAAAACATGGCCCTCCAAAAATAAGTAAAAAAACAACAAATAAAAGACGTTTTTGCTTGAAATAAGCAAAAAAATCTGCCAATGGAACTAGTGAAAATCGGCTTGTCAAGATTTCTTGAAATAAAATGTGATATTTAGGACTTTTGAATTAAAAGTGATCTTGAAATTAGCTTAAAAACCTCTTCAAATGAAAAAAAAAGCTTGTTTCATGTGAAATATGACTCAAAACAATTTGTTTTCAAGACTTTTTCACTTAACAAGATATTCGAGATGTATTGTATTAAAACAAGTCCCTATATCTGGCTGAAATGGTACTTGTTAGGCAATTGTGTCTCATATTAAGTGTAATGAGATGCTCGATGAGAAAAATACACTTGGTAAGATTTAGATTTTTTCCAGTGAGAGCAGCTGCGCCTGCTTTTTGAATAAACACTCAGCCTCTCTGGCTGAGTCTTTGATGCCTGAACAGCTCGATGAAACGAGTCACACAAAGTTCAGAGTACAGCTATTCCCTCCATGGCGCTAATAGCTGCCCGCCGCTGATCTGAGGAAAGGCATGCTTTGCCAAATGGCTTTAGGAATACCTCCGGAGTATTTCTCTGTAATGCCGGACTTTAAACCACGTGATCAAGCGGCCTAGAGACTCAACATAACACGTTTACCCAATCCAAGATCAAATGAAAAGTTAAAAACTCACTGTTTGGGCGACTTTTTACAGCTATATCCTCTTGTGGAATGGGTTTAGGGTTTGTCTTTGCCAAGACACTTTGGTAAAAAGGTCAAATAAGTGCTTATTAAGCAAGTTCTATATTCCAGAAAGTGGGCTCAGTGAAAGTTCTGACATGAGGGCTTTTTGCACCTTACAGAAGATTAAAAGTAGGGCTGGGCGAGTTAACGCGTTAATTATTTAACACCGATAAATATTTTATTGCGCATTAACACAGGTTTTATTATTTATTTTATTATTGTAAAAGTCTGTTGCTCACAGGCTTTTATTGTGTAAAAGTCTGCTGCTGTCTGCTGTGGAACAGGAAAAGAAAGTAATCGGCGGATCCACCAAACATGGAGAAGGGTACGGAACTTTTACTCGGCCATTTTCATTTTAAAGTTCTTCCAGTCGGCGGAGTCGACAGAACCAAAGTCATCTGTAAACTCTGCCAAGTTGAATTGTCTTCTCAGCGTAGTAGTTCCAATCTAAAATATCACTTAAAGCTGCAGTCTGCAGGATTTGTTGTTGTCATACGTAAAGTCCTAATTTTTGGCATTTTAAGAGTTTACATGATCTATCAGAACGCTTGAAGTTGAAAACGGTGACCTCCGTAGTCGCAAAATGCAAGAAATGCTTATTTTTTAACCGAAAAATAAAAAGTTATTCAACTTCCTGTCCCGCCCCATCAAAACACATGAGAACTCGTGCACGTCTACGTGCACGCCAGATGCGCGTACACGACTCATCAACTCACCTGTCATTTGCGATCATGGAAGACACAGTAAGTAGACTAGCCCGTAATGAAGTTCAATAGTCCAGATAAATAAGCGTGGGGACGAGCCTACCTTGTATCGCGCGTGCACAATCGGTGATTGACAGGCAGCAGAGCCCAGCTCGTAACCTGATTGGTTACCTTTTACCGGTCCGGTCTGCAATTTTGAAAACAAACCTGCTGGAGTATTTTGGATTTAAAAGTTCTAAATGAAGACTTTGACCTGAGAGTAATCCCTCATCTTTTCATCTCGGTCAGATGTTTACATTGTAATAAACTTTATGGATATTTATCCATCTCCTGGTGTCTCATTAGGAGCATTCACACTGAAAATGCCACTCTGAGGTGACCATTTAATAAATATTCCATGAACCATTTATTCTTGTGTTCTTTTTTACCACCTCCAGCACCTCGAGCTTGCATTATATTCTAAACTGAGTCAAACTTCCACCACTGGACCTCATAAAACAGCTTATATTATAAAACAGACCAGAAGTCATACTGCCAACATCCGAAAACATTTTCAGATATGGATTTAGAAGAATAAATCCAAAAAGAAATAGTTATGGCCCATTTTGTCTGTCCAATGATTGTAAAACAAAATGCACTTATAACTCCCATATAGGTCCAATGATTTATGCATTAAATTAAAAGCTTTGTAGGCTTCAAACCCTTTCTGATTATATTTATACTGACGGTATTTTTAGAAGCAACCATCACAACTCTGACCACTGAAACACGGGCTGTAACTGTCGTTTTATGTGGCACACAGGACATTTTCTCATAAGAAGCAATTAACTGTGCAGTGAAACGGTCTCCTTTGTTGTTGGGATCAGAATAAACACTTGTTGTCATGTTTACCAGGAGATGCACGAATCCCAACTCTCATCCATGTCGAGGGGTCGCTGTTCATATCAGAGACAAAGCGTCACACACGGACACATCCACAATGAAACATGCACTTTAATAGTGTTGCTCCATCATTTTCTCATTTCCCTCGCAGTCATGTCTCCCCGCCTCTGTTTGGAGCGAGTGTGCTCTGTGGGGAATCGATTAAATTATGCATGGGAACAAATTGATACTCTGAGCTAAAGGTGGTTCTTATCATTAATTTCTCTCTTCTTCATTAGTCCATTATGATTCAAATTAATAATTGAATTCAATGTCGTCACTGGAGCCATGAGTCTAAGTCGGTGCTACTGGGTGTTCCGTCTGAAAAGAACGAGGGTTTAATGCATGGATCCCCACGTCTTTTAACTGGCACATGCAATAGGGATGCTGATTTAATGATAAAATCTTTATTTAATAACAAGTTCAAAGCGTTTTTAGTCTTTTTTGCTTGTTTCTCCACCGATTTTTGTCCCGAGACTCGTAAAAGTGACGATTGGTTCTAGGGCCGGGTGAGTTAACTCGTTATTATCGCGTTAACTTGTTAATTAGTTAGCGCCGATAAATATTTTATCGCGCATTAACGCAGGTTTTATTATTTTAAAAGTCTGTTGAATGCATCACATTCACACAGTTACAGCAAACACCACAAAGCATGGAGGAATAAAATAAAGATAAACTAGCAGGTAACATCACCGCTACAGGTGCTCCTCGGTCTCTGTGGCTGTGTTCGAAACCGGATACTTTTCCCACTACTCCTACTAACTTTAACTTTTTTTAAGTTCCCGGATGCATACTAGATTCTCCGAAATGTTGGGTATGCATCATGAGGTTACTACTCATGCTCAAACTACCCAAGATGCAACGTAACGTGACGTCGCCGATCGTCATTTCCTGTCAAAACGGCAGTTTCAAGCTAGCTACAACGAGGGTAGGTTCACTTCCTGTTTTCAAAACAAAAGCACCAATTATATCGTAATGGCTTTCCCTATGATAAAAGGCAACGGGTATTTTATTTTGTGAAAATAACAGGAAGTGCGTTGCTCACTGCGGCTAGCTTTAGTAGCGCCGAATTCGTGGGAACAAAATTGTAAATAGCCGGTATTTTGTCAGGTTTTCAACACGTTGGGGATCTAAACGACTACTTTCTCGCTTATTATATATTTTATATTATTATAAATATTATTATAGTTATATTACAGAGTTTATAGCTGGCAGGAGCGAAATGCATTGTGGGTAAACGCTCTGCATACTGTCTGATCGATGAGTATGTAGTATGCGGTTTCGAACACAGCCTGTGTGGAGCTCACGGAGCTAACCGGCGCTACTTCCTGTTTTACTTGTTTCAACATAAAAGCACGTATTTCAAAATAAATTTAAAAAAAACTCCTGTGTCTACAGCCAAGTTGAATTGTCTTCTCAGCGTAGTAGTTCCAGTCTAAAATATCACTTAAAGGCAAAACACACAACTGATAGCAGCAAGTCATTCAAGGAAACAGACAGTGGAGCGAGGCTTCTACATAAAAACTACAGAAAGATGCTGATGTTAAAAGTGTGTTTGCACAACAAATGTTATGGCACTTTCATTCATATGGCAGCACATTTAAAATAAAGCTAAATGCTAAAAGCTATACACCACTTTTGGATTCTGCATACAAATGCGATTAATCAGGGAAATCATGTGATTAATTAGATTAAACATTTTAATCGTTGCCCAGCCCTAATTGGTTCCCACTTTTATCCTGATAAAATTAGAAAAGGACCTTCTTCACATAAAGAACCCCATTTAATTCCTTTCTGTGATTAAGGGGAACATTAATCTCTATCAGATAATGAATGAATGATCGGCTGTCTGAGTGCTTTAAAGCAAATAAAACCCCTAATCTATAGCTGTTAATCTATGGCCTTTTGTAAAAAGTACACCAAGCTCTGAAAAAGTTACAGCATCACCAGCAGTTACGTGCATGTAACTTTATTCCATATAACTATGAATCATGCTTTTTTTTTTTGATCATGTTCCGTATAAAGAAATAGACCAACTAGTTACACAGTGATGTTTGGTTCTGTGTGGGTTCTGAGACGAGGGTACCCTGAAATATCACAGTCATGCGATCGGTTGCCGTGGAAACGTGAAAAAAAAGGCATTTGCTGTGTGTTTTTAATGTGTAATAATGATGCTTCCCTAAACCTTAACAAAGTCCTTTTAATGTCGAACTACGAAGAAACGCAGAAGCAGAGCGGAGGAAGTGGAAATAAAGAAAGAAAAAGAAAATTGATCGGTTAGAAAAGGAGGAGGCGGTTAAGACCATCGGACCAGGGCAGTGATTAGAGTTTGACAGCGTGGGAAAATGGAAGTAATAAAACAAAGCAAACACCAGAGATGGGGGGGCAGGTGGGAGGGAGCAGAACAGCAGCATGCTCACAACTTCCAGTCACTTTCTTTGCTTTTTGGATTAAGAGTTTAACAGCTTTGATGACTGAAATGCGATGTTCATCACAAAGTATTATTACCACTTTATTACAAAAATACTGTCACTCCCAGCAGAACTACATCTTTATTAAAACAGTGAGTGACAGTAATGTTGTCAGTAATCAAATTGATTGATTTTTTTTTTTTTATTAATTTTTTTGTCATTTATTATTATTATTATTAGTTAGTAGTAGTGTTTTTATTAGAATTGGTATTATTATTGTTGTTGTTAATATACAATCATTGTAAATATTAATCATTTTAATAATTTTTTTGAGCTACTTGACTTAATTTGAATTTCCCCCATTGGAGGATGAATAAAGTATTTTTCTATTTTATTCTATTCTATGATCAATTATTTGTTTTCCATGAGCTTTCTGAAAATAAATAGTAAAATATCTCTTTACGGCACCTTTATTGTTTTGATATTCTATCACCTCGTATGTCGGCTGTACAGTTTATCAGCTCTGAAGCACTTTGATCAACCTTCGTTGTTCTCAAATGTTCCGTTTAAATAAAGTTGACTTGACTTGAGAGCGCTGTGCAGCAGAGCCTGTGGCTGGCAGGATGCACAAAGACTGGAGCCGATCAATGAGAGAGGAGCAGTGGGCGTTGGTCAGCTGCACCAATCCATCATTTTGGGTTTCCAAATCTCTCCCACACCCACTGCATATCGACACGCTGAATGAAACAGGCGCAGGCACTCGGGATGTTTGATTTTGGAGCCGGCTGTATGGATTTTCTTTCAAAGACAGTAACACACATGTCCTTTGAAACACTCCAGTGGTCTTGTAAATAATTTATTTAGCCTCTCCCCCGCGGGAGCTGGAGGATATGTAGGCCAACATGTCTGCCGGCATTGTAAAAGCTTTCCTTCCGCTTGCCTGTGGTAATGCTGTGCATTAAGCTTCAAAGAATCAGATATTAAGCAGCTCTCTTTCAGTTCACACAGCTTTGATTCCAGGCTCGCTCCGTTTTTTGATCTCAAAAACACAGAAACATGTAAAAACTCAGTTTTTGCCAGTTGAGATGTGGCATCCAGGCAAGAAATCTGATGATCCACAAGCTGGAAGACGCTCTGTCAGCCAAGAGCCACTTCACTCAGTTTCCTTTTGTGTTTTCAATAAAAATCTTTTTCAATTTGAATCATGTTCCAAGTATCTTTGAGCTACAGAACTTTCTAAATTCCAAAAATCTGTGAACATAACAACTTGAATCTGATCAACTCAGAACAGTGTGATTTAAATGTGGGAAGAAAGTGGAGAATATTTGAGCAAATACAACTTCCAGGACCCTCCGCTCCCTCTCTGCTGTGCTTCAGCTCCACCTGAAACCCATTTCAGAAAGCAGCAACGGATCTGACCAAAGATAAACTGTTAATGTTGGGTGAAAGCTTGCTTTATGGACTAGATTTTGCAGCTTGACTTGATATAAAAAGCCCTGAAGTTGAGATAAGCTTTGGAATTGTGTGTGGAGTCCTGGTCAGAGGTAGGTAGAGCAGCCAAAAATTGTACTCAAGTAAAAGTAAAAAGTAGTCATCCAAATAATTACTTGTGTAAGAGTAAAAAAGTGCTTGGTGAAAGTGACCCATATGTAACCTAAAAAAACAAACATTCACCTATCCATGGGGGAAAAACGAGTTTAGGAAACTTAGCGCTACATGTTTCCTCAAGTTAGATGTTGAGTTTCTGCTGAAATGTGCGTTTGTTTTGGTTGCCACAGAAGACACATCATGTAGCTGCTGTTTCTCACTCTTTGTAAGGTAAACATGCTTTCAGTATGAGGCCTCGTCTGCGTCTTCATTTCCCACCGTTGGTTCTGACATTTTTCATCTGTTTCTTTCTTTGTTTGCTACGACTGCTAATGCTAAAGCTAACCCGTCCCGCCGCTGAGATTGAGTACGGTCACGTGACCAGACTGCACGGCTGCGTCTGATTGGTGGAACACAGTCAGGTGGTAGAGCCTTTGGCGGAAGTCTCTCTCTCTGTCAGAATAAAACATTAAAATGAGGCGTACGCGGGGGGATAAAAATAATGAGGCGTAGAATACCAAAGAGGTAAGAAGAAAAGTAACCAGCTCATTGTAGCCTAATGTAGCGGAGTAAGAGGACAGTTTCTGCTGCACACATCTACTCAAGTAAAAGTAAAAAGTATAGAGATTTAAAACTACTCCTAGATATATAATGTTTTCAAAGACTTACTCAAGTAAATGTAACTCGTTACTACCCACCTCTGGTCCTGGTTTGCTGCTGGTTTAATCGGTTATGGTCAGTAAAACATCATAAATCAGAAAACTTTGCTGACATTTCCCACATTCAGTCTCTGTTTAGCCTCATTTCCTCACCTTTCCACAGTTCCCTCCTGCCGGTTGTCAGCTCCACTCCCTTCACCTGTGTTCGTTATCCTCAGCTGAACCTGCCTGTCCAGGCAAAATTTCAATTGAAATGAAATTGTGATTTTGTTCTCTCTCTGTATTTTTCCTTGTCTCCTCCTCATTTTTTTTCTGCCTTTTCTTTTTTTATTGGTTGATTTAAATTAGTGTTTTGTATTTGGGGGGGGGATTTATATAAGCCCTCTGGCTTCCTTTCCTCTCCTGCACATTCTTTTGGCCTTTGTATTAATAAATGTATTTTATTGTTTTATCATTGTGCATATTTTAAATAAAAAATTTTTTTTAAATAAACCTCCTCACTAATCACTCTCCCCACAGTATTTAGTCTCCCAGTTCTCTTCATTCTTTGTCACATCCTCTGTCATCGTACCCATGGTTTTCCCTGCCAGTCTTGTTCCTGCTCCTGTATGTTGTGTAGTGTCTGACACTACAGCAGTGTTTCCCAACCTTTTTTGGCCTGAGCACCCCCTGAGCCTTCTTGTCACACACGAGTACCCCCTCACGCATACAACGCGTGCGATGATTCTCCAAAAGTAGAGCAACACAGTGGTTATTACATGAAAATCATTTTATTTAATATCCTTAACTTAAACATAAAATTCTCAGGCTTTCTCTTCTTCTTTTTTTAATCTCAGTTTAATTTAACATAAGAATAAAAAAAACTTTTTCTTGAAATATAAATAAGTAACCAAATTTGTATAGATACTAAATCAAAATAATCTTCCTCTGTTAAAAAAAACCCCAAAAAACTCCCCACGTACCCCCTGCAGTACCTCCGCGTACCACTAGGGGTACGCGTACCCCCGGTTGGGAAACACTGTACGGAGTCAGAGGTTCAGAAGGGCATCGGGTTCAGTGTGTCCAGACAGGAGATGAATAATGGTAAACATAAACATCTGGAGAAACACCCCATGCCTAACTCCCTCAGTTAAGAATGTCCAGGACAGCCACACCAGGGATATAAACACACACATATATCTTTTAGCCTTATACCGAGTTCACCCGGGGTCAAAGAGGGAAAGGTTTACCCTATGGGGAGAAGCACCCTCAGTGGAGGAGAGATGACACAGACTTTAAGGATCTCTCCAGATTTGATGCATCATTCTGTAATTCTGACACGGACTTCCTTTACCCTCTACACATAGGCCGTTTGAAGGCGACCATCTCCCTTATATACTACAGTTGTAATGTTCTTAGCTGTTTTTGGTTTCTCAAGTTTAGTTTTTGTGGTATCTTTTCTATTTTATAATAGAACAGACTTTAAGTTTCCTCCTGGTTTCTGCATCCGGGTCCTCCTTCGCCTCCAAACCGTGACAATCAGCTCATGAATAATGTCTAAAAAAGAAGCTTTAGGGGGCACAGCAGGCTCCTGACAATGCTGTGATGAATTTAGAGAACAGGTTGATAATATATCTACTAACAGGAATGCTGTTGCATGTTTGCTAATTGGCTCCAACAAACCCGCCAGCACATCCTAGGCCGAGCCCATCTATGAAGGATGAATGTTTGAACATATCAGAGTGCTTTTTCCCCTTTACACAAACCAACTCCATCTTTAGAAACTTCCATCAGTGAGATTCAACGTAATTATTTTCTTAAGAATATTTCATATTGATCTTTGAATAAAGGGAAAAGCAGAGGCTGCATATCAGTCAGGAGCTTTTATTCATGAAAACCATGAACTTCATCGTCCTCGGCAGAAATCGGCCTGTTTGAAAACTCGTCTAATGAATGTTGCACTAAATGAAAACACGCCCTGATGTTCTGAAGATGAATGGCAAACCAAAGCAGACGTTCGAATAAATCTAATTTGCAGAGGAAATTAACTTTTTCAGAATGCAATAATGGACAAAATTGTGTTGATTAGGAAGATATCTGGTGGTGAATTTGATTTCACACTTTCACAGGGAAGCACTTTTGACAGAGTAGATGAAACATGAGATCTTATTTCACCCCCACAGTCTTTAAAACTCTGAGATTTTCACGTTTATCACAGAGTAAACCCCATCGGTGCAAACCTGGAGTAATAAAATGTTTTAGAAAGGATTTAGAAATAGGGCTGGGCGACTATTAAAATGTTTAATCTAATTAATCACATGATTTCCCTGATTAATCACGATTAATCGCATTTGTACGCAAAATCCAAAAATGAATCCAAAAGTAGTGTATAGATTTTAGCATTTAGTTTTATTTTAAATGTGCTGCCATATGAATGAAAGTGCCATAACATTTGTTGTGCAAACACACTTTTAACATCAGCATCTTTCTGTAGTTTTTATGTAGAAGCCTCGCTCCACTGTCTCTTTCCTTGAATGACTTGCTGCTATCAGTTGTGTGTTTTGCCTTTAAGTGATATTTTAGACTGGAACTACTACGCTGAGAAGACAATTCAACTTGGCAGTGTTTACAGATGACTTTGGTTCTGTCGACTCCGCCGTCTGGAAGAACTTTAACATGAAAATGGCCGAGTAAAAGTTCCGTACCCTTCTCCATGTTTGGTGGATCCGCCGATTACTTTCTTTTCCTGTTCCACAGCAGACAGCAGCAGACTTTTACAAAATAAAAGCCTGTGAGCAGCAGACTTTTACAAAATAAAAGCCTGTGAGCAACAGACTTTTACAAAATAAAAGCCTGTGAGCAACAGACTTTTACAAAATAAAATAAATAATAAAACAGGGGTGGTCCGTGGCCTAGTGGGTTGAGCAGGCGCCCCATGTACAGAGGCTATAGCCCTCGCTGCAGCTGGTTCGAGTCCCACATCAGACAGCCCTGTGCTGCGTGTTGTTCCCCCTCTCTCTGCCCCCTGCTTCCTGTCTCTCTGAACTTTCCATTAAAGGCACAAAAGCCCCAAAAAATAATAATAAAAAAAAACTGCATTAATGCGCAATTAAATATTTATCAGCGTTAAATAATCGACGAGTTAACGCGATATTAACGAGTTAACTCAACCCAGCCCTAGTTTAAAGACGTGTTATGTGTCATATGTGTTGAACCTCCGGATAAAAAAAGGTGGGTGTTCTTTCATTTTCACATGACTGCACACGGATCTCACAGCTTCTGTTTCTCCACACCTCCATGAGACACTAACAGATCACCTCCCTTCTCCATCACTCTACTGCTTTTCCTGAAACTGAACTCTATTTTTATACTTTCAAACATGACACACAGCATGTTACAGCACATTCTGCTCAGTTCAATGTGAAACCTCACTCACGAGAAGGAGCTCTTTGGGGTTAAGGTCTGCTGAGCTGAAAAATTGGCCTGCCTGTTGTTCCTGTTGATGCATATGTGATGACGGAGGGTAATACTCTGAGCCTGACATCTGAATTCTGGCTCTGAAGCAGTTGTGGCAGTTAGTGGTGTGAAGTAAATCACTTTATGAGCATCGAGGGGATCAACCAGGACGTAAAGAGGCAAAAAGAGAACAGGATGGATGAAGCATCTGGGACTTCTCATCTCAAGCTTTGCTGTTGTATCCGAGTCACATATTCCCCCTTTCCATCCAAGCCCGAACAGTGGCTGCTCGATCCATTCAGGGAGACAGGGGCGTGTAGCAGGCAGCCTGACTGTCTCAAACTTAATTTAACACATTCATTGTTCCACCTTTTAGATTTTTGCAGATTTATCCATTTGTGCTGCCTCAAGCAAATGGATCACTTTGAAATTTAAATGCAAACATTTTGTTTCATGGGCAACTCAGGATGTTTGATACAAAGTCAGGGGCCTAAAAACAAGGTAATTCATTTCACAATACTATATATATATAGGGCTGGGCGAGTTAACTCGTTATTATCGCATTAACTTGTTCATTATTTAACGTTGATAAATATTTTGTTGCGCATTAACGCAGGTTTTATTATTTCTTTTTTTAACAAAACATTTTTACAACAATTTTATGGGTGGCTTTTGTGCCTTTAATGGATAGGAAAGTTCAGAGAGACAGGAAGCAGGGGGCAGAGAGAGGGGGAACAACACGCAGCACAGGGCTGTCTGATGCGGGACTCGAACCGGGGCCAGCTGCAGGGATGTTTGGTGGATCCGCCGATTACTTTCTTTTCCAGTTCCGCAGCAGACGGCAACAGACTTTTACAAAATAAAAGCCTGTGAGCAACAGACTTTTACAATAATACAATAAATAATAAAACCTGTGTTAATGCGCGATAAAATATCTATCGGAGTTAAATAATTAAAAGGTTAACGCCATAATAACGAGTTAACTCGCCCAGCCCTATTTAAAAATGACTAAGGATGGAGTGTTTTTGCAAACATCCATGCAGATGTTCGAGCATTATGCTTATAGCCCTTTAAAAAACACATCAATACAAAGGCAGGTCGGTCAAAAGGAAGCTTCAGTTGATGTTAAACAAGCCCAAAGCGTACAGACGCTTCTTTATTGGGATCATTGTGCCAGTTTCCCCTCTGTTCCACGTTGATAATTCTTCAATCTGTTTGTGACAAGATAGAAACCCACTTGGCAGCTGTCACACATCATCAGGGACAGAGGACGAGATATCTTATGGGTCTGTGATGGAGAATTAATGAGATCTCCCCAGTATGCCGTCACAGTTTTGTCACAGCTGGTTTCGGAGGGGTTCAGTGCCCTCACAGGGGACCCGTCACAATGAATCTTGTTATTTGTGCATTTTTGGATAACTGTGGCACACCATGTGACTGCAGCTGGCCATATGCTTTTGTTATGGAAGAGGAAATTCGAGCAGAATTGTTGTGAAGCGGCGCTCTGCCTGATGAGCTGCAGCTCTAATTTTATTCCAGCTCATCCACCTCTGCAAATGTTATAAATACACTGCTGTATATGCTCTAACTTATTCGCCATGATGGTGTCTTACTGTGGTGAATTCCTCCATAAAAGTGGCTGCTCGAGGTATCTGAAGTGGCAGCCGAGGGGCAAAAACAGGCGCTGCTTCTGCACCAGTTCAGGATGGGTTCACTCCGGTGGTTCAGAGTCAGACGAACTGCTCCTTTTGCTTTAAGCATGAATCCAAAGTTTGGGCTGGACTAGGGACTTTTTTTTAAGCTAATGGACTTATTCAACAATATCTATGATAACTTGGCCACAAGTGATGCATTAATAAAGTAAACAAAATGATTTTTATGGCCTTTTTATTGGTTATTTGTCTGGATTCAGACCTTTTTAAAGATTCATGTTGTCACAATGGGTGGGTGCGAGGCGTGGAAGGACACGGATGCGGACTTTTCAAAAAGCAAACTGATTTATTCATTTAAAACAAAGTGTGGCTGAGCCGGATATCAAAAACTAAACTGTGAGAAAAAACAAAAGACTTGACTTGACTTTTTATCTTGTGTTTCTAGGTTAGTATAGGTCTTAGATTAGCATAGGCAATTATGTGTATTATATGTTCAGTATAGCTCTAGTAATTAATGTTAAATGTTTATTTTGTAGTATCCATATTGCCTATTTATTGTTAGAGTACTTATGTCATGTCATGTTACGGCATGTTATTTCTTGTTATGGTAGCTGCTGAACGGTGTCCTGTCTTAAGAATTTCAGAGCCCAGTCCGACTCTGTTGTTCTGTGCATCTGACAATAAAAGACTTGAACTTGAACTTGAACTTGGCGTGAAGTGTGAAAGAATCTCACAAAGTGAAAGGGGAAACCTGGAAACTAAATACTGGACTGAACTATGAAACTAAGACATGGGAGAAAACTAAACAAGAACAAAAAACCAAGGCATGAGATAAACTAAAACATGATAAAACCCAAAACTAAGAACTAAAAACATGGTGAAAACCCCCATGGTCGTGACACATGTCCAACCAGCTGAGACTTGTCTTGCATCCTTTAATCAAACGAAAGAAATTTTAGTCCAAAGAACGCTGGGGGAGCGCTTACAATTAGACAATCAGCAACGTGGGTGGGACTAACACGGTTAACCAGCAGCGCACTTTGAATGGGAATGTTTTAATTGAGTGACGCTTTCAGCTGCTGAAGGACAGACGCGGGTCTTACCTCCTGCAGACAGCAGTCACAGCGCTCTAAGTTCAGAGAATAAGAAGCAGATCCTCATGGGGGAGCTAAGCTGAAAGCTAATCAGAATGGGGGCCATGACGGAAGGGAATCTTTCACCATCTTAAACTGCTTAAACCTCAAATAAGTCATAGTGGTTTAACTGGTGCTATACTGCAGACTGTTACACAAACAGTTGTTTACTTAGTCACAACATATTCTCAGCTACAGAACATCCATGTGACAGCATGTAACCTGCTTATGTGCTTATAGCACTTATTCAATGTGCTATGCAGAGGTGGGTAGTAACGAGTTACATTTACTTGAGTAAGTTTTTGAAAAAATTATACTTCTAGGAGTAGTTTTAAATCTCTATACTTTTTACTTTTACTTGAGTAGATGTGTGCAGCAGAAACTGTCCTCTTACTCCGCTACATTAGGCTACAATGAGCTCGTACTGAAAGCATGTTTACCTTACAAAGAGTGAGAAACAGCAGCTACATTATGTGTCTTCTGTGTCAACCAAAACAAACGCACATTTCAGCAGAAACTCAACATCTAACTTGAGGAAACATGTAGCGCTAAGTTTCCTAAACTCGTTTTTCCCCCCCATGGATAGATGAATGTTTGTTTTTTAGGTTACATATGGGTTACATATGTTTTAAACATGTCCTAAGTCTCTTTTATTTTTTATTGAAGTTCTTGAATTTACCTGGATTATTTTAATTTAAGCTATTTTGTAATTAATTCATTCATTTTAATTTATTTTATCAATTGGATGAACTCTAATCTGCCTAAAGATGATTATTTAGTATTTTTGTCTGTCTGATTGAATGCTTGTGTTAACAAATAAATCAGACGTTACTCAACAGTTACTCAGTACTTGAGTAGTTTTTTCACCGAGCACTTTTTTACTCTTACTCAAGTAATTATTTGGATGACTACTTTTTACTTTTACTTGAGTCATATTATTCTAAAGTAACAGTACTTTTACTTGAGTACCTCTTAGTTTGGCTTGCCTGTCAGAAAACCTTCTAAATTCTCTAAACTGGAACCAGTACCAAAGGTAGGACAGCCAGTCACATGCACAGTCGAGTCGAACCTCGGTTACAGCTCCACAGGTCTGTTTTCCCGTTTTTGTAGCTGTATAAATGGGAAATGAGAGGGGAATCGGTTTGTTGTTTGAAGTCTGTGACACTGTGTGAGAAAACACTGAAGACATTACACGTCAG
Organism: Odontesthes bonariensis; assembly: GCF_027942865.1. NCBI lineage: Eukaryota > Metazoa > Chordata > Actinopteri > Atheriniformes > Atherinopsidae > Odontesthes > Odontesthes bonariensis. The sequence continues at coordinate 35,212,073 of NC_134518.1, forward strand.
TAAAGCTGAATTGACTGCAGACGCCATCTTTAAGTTACACGAATGGGGATTTTTTTTCTATTTAAGCATGTGTTGAGCACTTAGTCTTGTTCAGTTTATAGCTGCAGGAGTAATTCGATCTCTGACCACAATATTATGTTTCACGTGCATGTTAAATGTTCATATTTGGTCAGACTAACACGACAATTTGAATTTTTCTAGTGTTATATAAACATGCTTTTTTACTACTCATATGTGCAATGCATAACACAACTGCAAATACGGCCATAATGTCCTTTTAAACGTCAATTTTTAAGAAGAAAATTTAAGCCGTTTTCTGCAACTCAAAATGTCAAAAACTGTAATATTTTGTGCACATTTTAAATCTAAACTCAAAATACAAGATTCGGTGTAACAGAGAATGGATTTCATTCCCCGTGTATCATTATATTCCAAGTGATTTGTAAACTCCAGAATATATCCCAGATAAAGAATGCTAATCGTATCCATTATGGTAAAGTCAGACTCTCTAAGATCTATCCGAATGTCAGTGATCATGTGAGCGTTGTCATATAGCTGAGGCCGACTTGGCCCATATGTTCTGCTCCTGTAATAAACTATATCATTTTTGGACTACGATATTTCAAACGTTATCTGAAGCTTTTAACAGAGATATCCAACCCAGTGCTGAAATGGCTATATTTGGAGTCCCAGGGGAGGGTATGCCATGCTTTTTCAACTCTCCTTGCCCGGAGAAGAATCCTACTCGAGTGGAAATCATCACATCCACCCAAAGCCTATTCCTTAAGTTAGAAAAGATCAAATATTGCATTAGAGGATCGAACCAAAAATTCCATGAAACTTGGCCCCCACTTTTATCTTATTTTGAGAAGCTTGAAGCCCTCCCAGATGATTGAAAAGTAAACGGGAATGAAGACTCAGAGACCTCAGAAGACCTGCGAAGTGACAATTAAAGAAAGCAAATATCACTGGTACTGTCCTGAATATCCACTTTTTCTTTATTTTATTTTATTTTATTTTATTTTATTTTATTTTATTATTTTTTTTTATTTTGCATCATTATTGTCTTTTTTTATTATTATTTTAATCTTGTATATTTTCATGTTTGTAACTTTTTTCTAGTGTAACATTTTTCATTCACTATGTTTAGTTTATTATTCAGCTTATTTTTTTGTATAGGCAGCATGATGGGGTGAGGGGAAGAAAATAAGAAAAATATGTATGTTGAATAACTTTGATCAATGCTCATTCTCTCTCAAATAAAAAAAAAGAAAAAAAAAGAAAAAAAAGAAAGAATGTTAATGAGAAGGCAAATTAAATATGAAGACTTCCTTGATGAGGACACAAAGTGCTTCACACTTGTGTGATTCAGCTATTAAATATGCATGTAATCACCTCATGCTGTAAGTACACTGATGCTGAGCAGAACAAAATCAGCACATGATTAATCGCCAAAGATGTTAACAATTGGTCGTTCCAGTTTTTAGAGTTGGAAGAAGCACACGTGCATCCACAACACTTCCTGTTTACGACACAAGAATCAGTCAAAAGCAAGTCAAGACACGATGAATAGCAGCTCCCAGAAACAAGGTGCGATTTAATCAGCCTCACAGAGACGTGGGAGGAAACCGGGTGTCAAGGGCAGCAGCAAGGGTCCAAACCCCCCCCCCCCCCCCCCGAGGTTAATCTGAAATTTCTAAGAAATCCAATTAAAATGCCGACACTAAAGAGACAAACAAGAGACGGACATCTTTTGTGCAACGCTGCTTCTGTACAATAAAAAAACGAGGTATTTTTTCCCCGTGACACCTGGGGAAATAAGGGCCGGTTTCAGCTGCTATTATCAATGACAGCGTTTCCTATTGTGTTGTAGAAATGTTTTTTAGCTCAGTTTGTGTTGCCTGGTTCACATGAGACGGAAGAGAAAAGGTGAGAACCTCCAATTACAGTGCAACACAACAGGAGGAGAGAACATTTCAGCTTTTACCGCCTCTTGTTGTGAACAGAGGATATTTTAAACCCTCAAAATGTGTGTGATCCTCTCGGTCTATTCCTTAAAAAACATCCTGAAAAAGTAGCAGTTACCTTCTGCTTCTGTGTCACTCATCTCTGGATTTCTGTTGATATTGAATTTCACTTTTTGACTAATAGTAGTTGCATCAAAGGAGATATTATAGACCTGAACAGTTCCTGCTCATCAGGCCTGAAACAAAGTGTGTCTCCTGCTTTTAACTCAAGTTTAAATAATAAAACATAAATTAGCTGCCGTAATACACCGAAATGTTCTGCTCACCCACATCCCAGGAGCACATTGTTCCCTAACTGTTACATTTAGTGTCATTTTAATCTTCCCAAACAACTACTTTGTTCAGTTCTTAGTGAAAAAAGACGATCCGGTTCTCCCCGTTTAACCTTTTAATGGTTTAGCTCTGGTGCAGCAGTCAGATGTATCTCAGTGATCAGCTCTTACTCCAAAGCAGCCAAACGGAGCACCTTTGGTTGCAGGCACAATTACACCGACAGCTATGGAAGCCCGTTTCTGCCACTTAATAAAAGTAAATTTAGAAATACTATCTCATAATTATGAGATACTAAGTCAAAATTATGTAGTATCTCATAGTTTTGACTAAGTATCTCATAATTATGAGATAGTATTTCTAAATTTACTTTTATTAAGTGGCGGAAACGGGCTTCCATAGACAGCTTACCTTTCTTAGTAAAAAAATGTTTATTTCTTAAACATAGCTGTTTCACAGTCCACTGCTGTAAATTGTGAAATGGTAACTTAATCCGGGCTGTTGTTTTCTATCCACTTCAACTGACAGAAATCGCTTGTATGAGCAAACCGTGACCATGAAGATTTTTGTTTGTTTAATCTCGTTGTAGTGACTATTTGTCTATGAAAATAATAATAAAAAAAATAAAAAAAACTTTTGTCTTAAAGGTTACCGAACTAAAATTAAACAGAATTCAAATAGTTACTTGACGCACTGTGGGTTTCTGGTTTACGCAGTAAGAAGATCCAAAAACATCAAAATGTAGTTCATTGTGGGTTTATTCTGACTTTGCAGGCAAAACAGAACATGACAAGCTTTACAAGATCCCTTCTTGCCTCTCCTGCTCTGAGTCCCGTGGCTTGCTTCTGCTTGCCTCACCTGTTCACCCACTGATCGATGCACCGACAACTGAAAACTGCTAACTGGTAAAAAAAAAAAAAAACATGTGACCACCCAAGTGCGCCCAGAGCTCCCTAAAACCCAAGTATTTATGTGGATCAAACCATCAAGTATTTAGTTCGGTGCCTCTGGTCATCCCGTCCTACCCTTTTATAAGACAGAGATTGGGCATCGTCTTATTGGAACGGGTACGGCAGTGACATGCTGATAAAGGAAGCATCTGTGCTCACAAATAAAAACTTAAGCTGTATTAATGTGGGGAAGAGACTAAGGCTACGGCTACACGAAAACGAAACGAGCGTTTTTTCGAAAATGATTGCGACCACACAGGGAAGCTTCTGTGTCCACATGGAAACGCGACGCTTGCTGAAAACGATGCAGTACAAACGAAACACCTCTAGGTGCGCTGTATCCACCACCACCGGTTACACCAGAACAATAGAAGAAGCAATCTGCATGCGTGTACGCCCCTACTTCTACCAGCGCGAAGCTCACGTTGTTCCTTCAACAACGCCGCTGTAGTTAGCTGTGTCTGCAGCAGTGCTGCTATCAATGTTGTGGGGTCCATGATGATCGCTGTCTGTCCTTGTTGTGTTGTCTTCTTCTTCCGGATTTTTAATGGAAGCCGCTTTTTGTTCTGGTCACTGACGTATGTGTATACGTCACTGGCGTTGGCCATGTGGCTGTGACGCAGATGTAAACAAATCCGTTTTGGTTGTAACAATGGAAACGAAACGATGCCGTTCTCAGATCTTCCCACTCTGGAACCCGTTCTCCAAAACTATCGTTTTGGGGTAGTGGGAACGCCGGCTCCAAACGATAAGAAAAAGTATCGGTTACAGTGAAAAACGTTTTTGTGTAGCCGTAGCCTAAGAAAACATGAAAACAACTGTAAACTTTGATGGTTTGAGCTGTGCTGTTTCAAGTTCAAGTGTCGGGGGATCGGATTGCCTGTGGCTGCGGTCAGAATCACAACTATGTGTGAATTAGCCTCGGTGCCGATGGATTAGAGAGCTCTTTTCTGGCAGATTCCCCACAGGTGCAGCAGTCATAGCCACTGAGGTGCTACAACATTAAAAGATTTCACCACATGATAACGTAGCTCAGCCCAATTCAGATTTTATAATGCTCCTCACTGCTAACAGTTTAACCACGAGGGCCATTTGAAATGTAGTTTCTGTTGTTCAACATACTATAAAATGTAAAATGTTTTATGTACATTCATGAAGATCCGTGACTCCACAATTCCACCGACTTTCTTTTTACTAATATAAAATGAACACTTTTGTGGGTTTTATTAGGTTTATTAGGCCAAACTTACCAGAACTAAACATCCATGTGGTGTCACAGATAAAAACTGTGACAAAATAAAAAAATAAAGAATAGTCTTGTCCCACTTTCATCCCCTAATGGAGAAAGTAAAGAGTTTGCTAATTATAGGTGGAGTGTCCCAATTCATAATAACTTTTCTGCTTGGAATATATATATCTTTTAGGGGTGGGCAACGATCAAAATTTTTATTTTAATTAATCACATGATTTCCCACGATTAATCACGATTAATCGCATTCATATGCAAAATCCAAAAATGAATCCAAAAGTAGCGTATAGCTTTTAGCATTTAGCTTTATTTTAAATGTGCTGCCATATGAATGAAAGTGCCATAACATTTGTTGTGCAAACACACTTTTAACATCAGCATCTTTCTGTAGTTTTTATGTCTGTCTGTTTCCTTGAATGACTTGCTGCTATCAGTTGTGTGTTTTGCCTTTAAGTGATATTTTAGACTGGAACTACTACGCTGAGAAGACAATTCAACTTGGCAGTGTTTACAGATGACTTTGGTTCTGTCGACTCCGCCGTCTGGAAGAACTTTAACATGAAAACGGCAGAGTAAAAGTTCCGTACCCTTCTCCATGTTTGGTGGATCCGCCGATTACTTTCTTTTCCTGTTCCACAGCAGACAGCAGCAGACTTTTACAAAATAAAAGCCTGTGAACAGCAGACTTTTACAATAATAAAATATATAATAAATCAGGTGGTCCGTGGCGTAGTGGGTTGAGCAGGCGCCCCGTGTACGAGAGGCTATAGTCCTCGCTGAGTCCCGCATTAGACGGTCCTGTGCTGCGTGTTGTTCCCCCTCTCTCTGCCCCCTGCTTCCTGTCTCTCTGAACTTTCCTATCCATTAAAGGCACAAAAGCCCCCCAAAAGTTTTTTTGTAAAATGTTTTGTTAAAAAAATAAAAAATAAAACCTGCGTTAATGCGCAACAAAATATTTATCTACGTTAGATAATAAACGAGTTAACTTGCCCAGCCCTATATATCTATCTATCTATATATATATATATATATATATATATATATATATACATATATATATATTAATGTGAAATGAATTACCTTGTTTTTAGGCCCCTGACTTTGTATCAAACATCCTTTGGGGAATATGTGACTCCGATAAAACAGCAAAGCTCGAGATGAGAAGTCCCAGATGCTTCATCCATCCTGTTCTCTTTTTGCTTCTTTACCTCCTGGTTGATTCCCTCGATGCTCATAAAGTGATTTACTGCACACCACTAACTGCCACAACTGCTTCAGAGCCAGAATTCAGATGTCAGGCTCAGAGTATTACCCTCCGTCACATTGAACTGAGCAGAATGTGCTGTAACATGCTGTGTGTCATGTTTGAAAGTATAAAAATAGAGTTCAGTTTCAGGAAAAGCAGTAGAGTGATGGAGAAGGGAGGTGATCTGTTAGTGTCTCATGGAGGTGTGGAGAAACAGAAGCTGTGAGATCCGTGTGCAGTCATGTGAAAATGAAAGAACACCCACCTTTTTTTATCCGGAGGTTCAACACATATGACACATAACACGTCTTTAAACTAGGGCTGGGTTGAGTTAACTCGTTATTATCGCGTTAACTCGTCGATTATTTAACGCTGATAAATATTTAATTGCGCATTAATGCAGGTTTTTTTTATTATTATTATTTTTGGGGGCTTTTGTGCCTTTAATGGAAAGCCGTCTGATGCGGGACTCAAACCAGCTGAAGCGAGGACTGTAGCCTCTGTACATGGGGCGCCTGCTCAACCCACTACGCCACGGACCACCCCTGTTTTATTATTTATTTTATTATTGTAAAAGTCTGTTGCTCACAGGCTTTTATTCTGTAAAAGTCTGTTGCTCACAGGCTTTTATTTTGTAAAAGTCTGTTTCTCACAGGCTTTTATTTTGTAAAAGTCTGTTGCTGTCTGCTGTGGAACAGGAAATAAAAGTAATTGGCGGATCCACCAAACATGGAGAAGGGTACGGAACTTTTACTCGGCCATTTTCATTTTAAAGTTCTTCCAGACGGCGGAGTCGACAGAACCAAAGTCATCTGTAAACACTGCCAAGTTGAATTGTCTTCTCAGCGTAGTAGTTCCAGTCTAAAATATCACTTAAAGGCAAAACACACAACTGATAGCAGCAAGTCATTCAAGGAAACAGACAGTGGAGCGAGGCTTCTACATAAAAACTACAGAAAGATGCTGATGTTAAAAGTGTGTTTGCACAACAAATGTTATGGCACTTTCATTCATATGGCAGCACATTTAAAATAAAGCTAAATGCTAAAAGCTATACGCTACTTTTGGATTCATTTTTGGATTCTGCGTACAAATGAGATTAATCGTGAATAATCAGGGAAATCATGTGATTAATTAGATTAAAATGTTTAATCGTTGCCCAGCCCTACTTTAAACCAAAGTACACCCTCACTGCTGCTGTAGAAATGAAGACGGGGGGTGCTGTTAGTGAAGTACTCGGTTAACTGAGCTATAAAAGCAGGAGTTTTGACTGTTTCTTCCTGAACAGAAGTTTATGTCTTGGAAAAATTGCATCATCCAAGTCTGAACCCACTGTTCATTTGTATCCCCGATAAAAACTAGATTCTACCGGCTTTAACAAAATCAAGATAAAGAAACCATTTCATCATATTTCATGGATGTCTGCTTAGCTTTGGCTCCTGGTGTCGAAGGGACACTGAACTCAGTTTAGATTTCAGGCCACAGCCCGATTCCGCTGCCTTTGAGAAATGTTGGCTCGCTCTGTGGAGGTGAAAATGAAAGCTGACAGGTTAAAGAAGAACAAAACACCTCAGCCAGAATACACGGAGATAAGAAACAAAATGAATCGATGCTGAGCATATCCAACTATATTACATTCAGCAGACGGCCTGAGCTGGGTAACCACAAACAACAACCACATCAGTGGATGCTACGCTACGCCTGGTTGTCCTGGTGACAACTCTTCTTAGTTCAGAGCGAGATGATGGAAGAAAAAGCAGATCACAGCAGTGTGGGGCTGACAGGAGACATTATAGAGGCACAGTGGTATTTATAGGCAGAACGAAGCACTGTTTCCCTCCTTTAAAGTCCTTATGGATGCAGTTCAAATTCAAATTCATGCAGAATTCATACATCCAGTCTACATGTTCTATTTGTATTAAGTCTTCTTTTATATATACACTAGAAAAAATGCCCCTCCAAAAGAAAGCAAAAAAACAACAAATACAAGACGTTTTTGCTTGAAATAAGCAAAAAAATCTGCCAATGGAACTAGTGAAAATCGGCTTGTCAAGATTTCTTGAAATAAAATGTGATATTTAGGACTTTTGAGTTAAAAGTGATCTTGAAATTAGCTTAAAAACCTCTTCAAATGAAAAAAAAAGCTTGTTTCATGTGAAGTATGACTCAAAAACAAGATGTTTTCAAGAATTTTTCACTTAACAAGATATTCAAGATGTATTGTATTAAAACAAGTCCCTATATCTGGCTGAAATGGTACTTGTTAGGCAGTTGGGTCTGATATTAAGTGTAATGAGATACTCAATGAGAAAAATATACTTGGTAAGATTTAGATTTTTTCCAGTGTGTGTGTGTGTATATATATATATATAATGCAGGGCTCTACACCACATTAGAAGGTGTGGATGTGTGGCAAATACTTGGCATCATCATGTATCAGCTAACACTTCAGGCCGAGATAATGAATGCTCACTAATTGAGGTCAAGAGTGCTCTTTACTGAGCTTTTTCAATCCTTTTCATCCCATTTGTCTGCTCTTTTTTTAACAGAGTGAAATGGAGTACGGTCCCGCCGGAGCGCTGTGCTTAAATTAGATGCCGTATAATACGTCAGTTCAGTTGCTGATATGGGTGGGAAAGGTGCCTCGGCTACTTTATTCATTAAATGGACCTTTTATGGCTTCATCTGAGCCGGTGCGGCAGCTGCGATCTGAAGTCAGTGAACTTGTCAGTCAGAGAACCCCCAGGATGCGGTGATAGGTACCAGGAACTGTGGCGAAAGAAGCTTTCTGCAATGAGATGTCAGTCAAGTAGAAGTCTGATTGACTCACATTCACCTCAGAAAAAGTTAATATAAATACAATCAATATATTCAAATTCAAGGAGAATCGGTATGTGGCCAATTTGGTGCAGATGGTGTGAATGAGAAAATTAAGATGGAGTTTTCAGGCTTCTCATTGGTGTCACACTGATGCTCTCACTGTATACGCACACGAGGGATTCTGTGTGGACTCTTTTATGAGCAGTCTGTTGACTGCCGTGTTCAGATCGAGCTGTAAGTGCAGATTAGCTAAAAACATTTCTAAAAAAAACACAAGAGAAATGATCTAATGCGAGACGCTGACTATGACTGTGAAGATATCCGAGTTTCATGATTTTCTTTTTACTTTTACACTTAAAATAGGAGGTATTGACTTTGAAATGTGAACACAAATCAGTTTGCAATCAGTAGTGTTATACTTTTTAATGATTTGTCATTCTTTTGGTGTCACATTTATCATCGGTACGGTATATCATGATCAGAGGTGGGAAGCAAGTAAGTAAAACGTACTCTTCCCCCATAATTCATGTATTAAGTTAATAAAATGTTTAATTTTACTTAAGAAGCTCTAGTTCTTACTGAATCTTAAAAATACAAGGTAGAAATTATGACAGTTACTCTAATAGAGTTTACTTCACCAAAAAAGTCACTTTTTTTCAGTGTAGGAAATGGTTTTTGAATTGGTTCTATATGAATGATTTGGATTATTTTGAAAATAATTATGATTACAATCAATTGAATTCCAATTGGCTTGAATTGGACTTTATTATTTAAGTGCCTTGAGATGACATTTACTGTATTTGGCGCTATATAAATTGAATTGAATTGAATGTCCCCTCATGATGATAGATATCTGCAGTTATAAATTTAAGATTAACACTGATGATATCAGTTGTGTCAGTGTTGCTATTGCAAATGGATCAAATAAATAAATGAAGGTAAAAAGAAAGGAATCAGATAGCATAGGCTCTAGGGCCGGAGCCCAGTAGAGAGCTGTTAATTGACAGCGACTGTGGCGTGTCTGCAGGACACCAATAGAGCTATGACTCTCCTGCAGCCAGAGTGCCGTTCACAGAGCACAAAGGCAGCTCGGTTCAAAAGGACTACCTCAGTGCATGAATACTAATGGCATTGATTTATACCTCCATTTCCTGCTGGGAGACTTGAGGAGCCAACACTCCTGTGTGTGCTCAACAACCCGAGGTGGTGAAAAAGCAGCAGCTCAGTGAAACCATCAAAGATTTTTGCAATCCTTCTGCAAAAAAAAGTAAACTTTCTGTCTTAATGGCATCCACTGGAGAAATGGCCGTTTGGAATATGATGTCAGAGACGATGTGTCCATTATCAGGAGTTAACGGGCACCCTGCCACCAATTATAATTAAATATTCGCCCAGACTATGGCATTAGTTGCTGGTGTCGTATTTCCAGCCCTTGCTCTGTCTGGAACTCCATCTGTCACATTCTGAGTGGAATGTTCGCTGACTTCTGTGTGGTGCAACAGTTAGCAGAGTCGTCTCGCAGCAGCGTGTACGTGATAAGATCTTTAATGGGGACAGTCTGCATGCATGAGTTTCCTCCCAAAGACATTCAATCCAGGTTATTTGATGATTCTAACTTGGCTGTGAATGTTTTCATGGTTGTCTTTATGTCTTCGGCTTGTGATAAACTGATTACCCCAACGTTAAAGGGATAGTTCGCCTTTTTTGACATGAAGCTGTATGACATCCCATATCAGCAACATCATTTATGAACATCTTCTTACCCCCTGCTGCGTCCTGTGAGCAGAGTTCCAGCCTCGTTTTGGTGTTGATGAAGGTAGTCCGGCTAGTTGGCTGGGGTTTAAAAAATAAAGCGTTTTGCTTCTCAAAACTACGGAAGCCCAGAGCGGACGTGGTACGTATAAACGTTTTTTTTGGATGGTTTTCTTGAGATAACGAGTTAATTTACCTGTTTATATGTGTTTTATGTGTTTGCAGTTTGTTCGTCTTGTAGAGATAACTTTCAAATCAGCCCGCATCCTTTAAGGAGACGGCCGGCTCCACTGCAGCTCAACAGGCGTTTACACCTCAGTGACCGGCTGAGGGGACCAGGCCGTCTCCATGGTTACCGAATGATGCAATTGTTACACCGACGCTCCACATTCCATGTTTGATTCATAGGCTACTTTATTCAGTTTTCAATGAAAGGGGGGTAAAGATCGGTAAAAACCTTTGCCAGAAATACATATAAACACATATAAACAGGGGCGGACTGGGGAGAAAAAGTGGCCTCGAAAACCATCGGTAAATTAACTCGTTATCTCGAGAAAACCATCAAAAAAAAATTTATACGTACCACGTCCGCTCTGGGCTTCCGTACAAAACAATATGCGTTCAAAAGAGTAATACATTTGCATCACAAAATGGTTCTCCAGGAAAAAGTCAGACCTCACAATCTCTTGGCCCTATTTTCTCTCCCTTCGTATCACTGCCGCCTGCCGACAGCCGACAGCCGCGCCTGTTACGCTGTTTCCTGCTCGGAAGCAGGGGACTGCTCGGTCTGCACTTCTGTCTGCACTTCGGTCTGCACGGTGTACACAGCAGGCAGTGATATGAAGGGAGAAAAAATAGGGCCAAGCGATTGTGAGGTCTGACTTTTTCCTGGAGAACGATTTTGTGATGCAAATGTATTACTCTGTTGAACGCATATTGTTCTGAGAAGCAAAACGCTTTATTTTTTTTAAACCCCAGCCAACTAGCCGGACTACCTTCATCAACACCAAAACGAGGCTGGAACTCTGCTCACAGGACGCAGCAGGGGGTAAGAAGATGTTCAGAAATGATGTTGATGATATGGGATGTCATACAGCTTCATGTCAGAAGAGGCAAACTGTCCCTTTAACCCCGAACACGGATGGAGAATGAAAGGATCGGCTGATGCGGTGGATTTAAGTTTCCTCTGACCACTGGAAGTGACTTTGTTTTTGTTGCTGGAAAACATCAAGTCCAGCTGAGCAAAGGGTGAATTAGCCGAAGTAGCCGGCGGGCTGATTAGCAGTCATTTAAAAGCTACTTATCAGGCTATTATCCCCCAGATATATAAACTTGTGTGGGCATAAAACTGAAAGCAAGAGGGAGGTGGATATCATCAAATGTCAGGATTTGTGGGCTTAAAGGCTGACATTTTATTTAGGCTGCCTTTAGCTTAATTAAAAACAAACCTGAAAAGTAGACTGATACAATATTTTAAATTATACTACACATCTTTAAACACACATACACATGCAAAAATGAAACTATATATGTGTCCAAACCTTATACCGGTGCTGTATATTGTATTTGACATTATGTTTTAAGATTATTTCACTCCCTGCACATTGCTTTTTGAATGTGTCTGCATGGGGATTTACATTCAGTGCTAATATTCAGAGCCACAGCTGTTTCTGTTTAAATTTTACTGCTTAATTCTAGTGTATTTCATATCACTCTGTGTACATAATATGCCAACAAAGCAGTAGCTGTGCGGCTAAGTGTTAAGGCTGGTTGTACCAGTTACAGGCAAAAACAAAACCAATAAAAAGTGTCCTTGGGCTGCAGTGGTTTTAGTTTTGTGCACAATTTACAATAATATCAGGTTGGACATTCAGCTGAAGAGATTCTCTTAAAAGAAAAATGACTTTTTTTGGCCTGTAGTGAGTGTTTAAGGTGTCGTCCCTTTACCGTATACCTTTATTGTGATAAAGTGAATATTTATCTTTTAAAAAATGCTGACTTTAAACGCTTAAAAGATTTTCAGTGGCACAATATTGAAATGGACATTTAGTTGTTAACGTTAGAGCTACTGCTGTTGACAACCTGCCTGTTTTATCGGCATATCTGTGCACGATGAGGATTGCGACCATAAATCCTTCAATATATGCTGCAACCGTGAGAAAGAATTTGTACCCAATGTGCTCTGCAAACCGTGTGAGCCTTTTGAAGTGCAACAGCAAGTTGTGACGCATAAGGCAAAAGAAAATAGTAATACGTTTTATATCAATTTTCAAGAATACGGTGTGTATTTTTTACGGCTTTTTAAATTAAAAAAAACCCAAACATATTTTTTTGGGCTTTTGTGCCTTTAATAGATAGGAAAGTTCAGAGAGACAGGAAGCAGGGGGCAGAGAGAGGGGGAACAAGACGCAGCACAGGGCCGTCCGGGTCAGCTGTGGGCGCCTGCTCAACCCACTACGCCACGGACCACCCCTGTTTTATAATTTATTTTATGCTGATGTTAAAAGTGTGTTTGCACAACAAATGTTATGGCACTTTCATTCATATGGCAGCACGTTTAAAATAAAACTAAATGCTAAAAGCTATACACTACTTTTGGATTCATTTTTGGATTTTGCGTTAAAAATGCGATTAATCGTGATTAATCAGGGAAATCATGCGATTAATTAGATTAAAAATTTTAATCGTGACCCAGCCTTATTATTTTTGTAAATAAACAGCAGCACTGCAGAAAAGAATGACATTTAGAAAATTAAATTCAAGATTGTTTGAGTGGAAGGTAAATTAATGATTATAACCTTTTGGAGGAGCCTCATCTAAAACCCATCGTCTGATGAGCAAAACAGTAGAAAATGTCAAAGCATGATAATCGATCTATTTCGTAATAATGTCAGCCTCCTTTCTGCTGGAATTAAAGCTAACCCAGAAGTCACTGCCTTCTCTAATCCTTGCTTGGCCTCGCCCCATTATCTATTCAGTGTATTTGTTAAATGTAAAATGTTTCAAACACCCATATCACAGACCCACTTATAACAAACAGGCTGCTGTGAAGAGAGATGCTATTTGCATGGCTTTGATGTCTGTGCACTCACTGTGACATGATCACAAGTTAGAGTCTCCCTCCAATCAGGATGTGAACAACACAGTGAATTCTGTTTACAGCCCTTTTTTTTGCTTTTATTGAAGAGATGTTAAGATTTTCCTTTTGAGAAAAAATGAAAGTGTAAAAAATGCACAACAGGAAAAAACAGGATCGACTTACAAAAAAACAGTAATATGTGGTTTACATGGAAGGTCTTTGCACATACTTCCTTAACGAATGCCATGCAATGGGATGATCTATGAGTACTCAGTCTCTTATATTAGGAGCAATACTTCCTCCGAAATCAGAAATGCATGCCTCTGCCGCTGCTTCCATATGTATGAATTAGGGCTGGGCGAGTTAACTCGTTATCATCGAGTTAACTCGTTAATTATTTAACGTGGATAAATATTTTATCGCGCATTAACGCAGGTTTTATTATTGTAAAAGTCTGTTGCTCACCGGCTTTTATTTTGTAAAAGTCTGTTGCTCACAGGCTTTTATTTTGTAAAAGTCTGTTGCTCACAGGCTTTTATTTTGTAAAAGTGTGTTGCTGTCTGCTGCGGAACCGGAAAGGAAAATAATCGGCGGATCCACCAAACATGGAGAAGGGTACGGAACTTTTACTCGGCCATTTTCATTTTAAAGTTCTTCCAGACGGCGGAGTCGACAGAACCAAAGTCATCTGTAAACACTGCCAAGTTGAATTGTCTTCTCAGCGTAGTAGTTCCAGTCTAAAATATCACTTAAAGGCAAAACACACAACTGATAGCAGCAAGTCATTCAAGGAAACAGACAGTGGAGCGAGGCTTCTACATAAAAACTACAGAAAGATGCTGATGTTAAAAGTGTGTTTGCACAACAAATGTTATGGCACTTTCATTCATATGGCAGCACATTTAAAATAAAACTAAATGCTAAAAGCTATACACTACTTTTGAATTCATTTTTGGATTTTGCGTACAAATGCGATTAATCACGATTAATCAGGGAAATCATGCGATTAATTAGATTAAAACATTTTTAATCGTTGCCCAGCCCTAGTATGAATTACACTGAGGTAGCAGAAGCCAAAGGACTGTTACAGAACTGTTTGAATGTAGAAACACAAGACGATGAAAAATTATATGAAATCACTTTATTCTCAGTGTGCGGTGATTCCATTTTTGCAGGAAAGTTACAGACTGAATTGTTTGTCTAAAATGGCATGCAGTGAGGCTTACAGGTGGAACTCTGAAACACGGGAAGGACACGAAACAATTATATCAACGACCTTGCCTACGTCGCACACCATAAGCATGCATACATTTTTTTTGTCAACAAATAGGGGAGATTGAGAGGGAAAGAAGGAGAAGGGTGAGATTTGGCAGTACAAAATAATGCACCAAATTAACATGTTTCTATTATTTCTCAAAAATAAAAAACAACCACCAGAGGACAGAAACAGGACCGACTACGGACGAGAACGAAAAAAATAGTGCAACAATAAGCATCTTCTCAACATGTACAGAACAGAGAAAGACAGATGCAAGAGGAGAGAAACATCAGACATTTACATTCAAGTCACATCAAAGGATTACTCTGCTAAAAGCCAGGTTTTTCAGGCAGTTTTTTAAACTTTTTAATGGCTGTAGACTATATGTCGCACAAACGAGTGACTTCAAAACTGTAATGAGTTTCTGACACAGCATTTACTGGACTACAAAATATTGATTACGCATGACTTGGGCAGTATATTTGGGCAGTGGTCTTTTAAGCCATTACGAGTGCAATCAATTGACATTTAATTGACGTTGATGGATGAGTTGATCGTTGTATCAGTTGGTGGTTGTGATGCAAAAGGTGATCTGATTTCAGAGCGCACCAGTTTGAAAAAAAGACTCATTGGCAGCCTGAACACATTTGTGATGTTTGTTAAGGTGTTGTTGCTTGTAATCCTTTACAGGGGCAGTAATTATAGCTTTCTACAATATTCTTGGGCCAAACAAAAAATAATTCATTCATAAATAAAAGTTGCTGTAGGCTAGCTAGGTTGTTAGCGATGAAACGTAACTAGCTAACTCGACACTAGCAAGAAACGTAAAGCTAGAATACCTGAGAATTTAAAATAAACTACAAGAATGGAAACTCTTATCTAAATCTACTACTACCAGTACTATTCTTTGGTTTGATTTAATAACTGCTCTGATAATGGATGTATGATGCATGATACCATAACAATTTGTTGCTAACTATCGGCTAACGCACTGATGAAACATAGGCTGGTAAAGGCAGTTCACAAATACATTAAAGTCACAGGAAGTTCAATAAATTTGATAAGTGGCCTTATCACGTTTTGACTTCTGGTGCTTTTTTAAATATATTCAACATGATTATAGAGCTCACAAAGCACAGAGAAAAAGCTCACTTTTCCATATCGGCACAGGAATACACAGATTTGTTGTTAAGCTAGCTTAATGAAAACAGTGACAAAGTGTCAAAAGAAGTGGTTTTGTAAACATTTACAGCTACAGCTTTTGTGCACAAGTGGATCAGAACAACATTTTCGAACAAATTGTATCACAAGACTGAACTCATCAGTGTTAATATCACAATAACGATCCTTTAAACTTCACGGAGGACTCCTGTAAATAACGGCTAAAATGACTTGCAGCGTTAGCATCGTCACTTTTGCAATGTTACAACAGCTTGAAAATTTTAAGTTTTGCATTGTGATGTACTTGTGAGCAAGACTTGAGTAAGTAAACCTATATGTTACCAGCACAAGTCTGGTGGAATGTCTGAAATATCTGGAATGTTTAACAAGACACTGTGGAATGGAATAGAAAAACAAGGCATATGGGGAATAGTCTGATTTTGTCCTTATCTTTAAATTCGTGCCATTGCGGTAAATTACCTGCACGCCAGACCAGACTCTGCAGAGGCGGTGAATGGTCTTTTCTTTTCTTTTTTTGTGATGGTCATGGAGCTCTAAAAAACTTGTTCACACTTATTTTTTTACCTTTGCATGAGTTGTTAATGTCAGTCTGTAAAAACCCACAGTTTAATCAAGCCTTTTGATTTGCGATTTCAACCACAAAACACGGTTTGTGCTCATCATTCTGTCATTTAACCGAACATTTTTCACAACATGAAACAAACTTTCCCAACTTTCCCTCTTTTCTCTGTTTTAATTAAATATGTTTGACCTACAGAGGTCTCACGTTACTACAGTAGGTTATGCTGACACGTTTTTTGTGCCCTTTAACGTCGACTAACACATTTAGGAGTAGCTTTAAACACACAATGATGAAGATTGTCTGTTATTGCTGATTCGGGACTTCACTCCCATCAGTTCAACCAACGGACACAGCACAACTTCATTTTAAACAATATATTGCACTATTGTCACTGTCTGTTCACATATAGTGTCTACACAACATAGTTGTGTATGTGAAATTATTTTTTTTTTTCACATGAAAGTAAAAATGATGAAAAATGTTAGCACAATTTCAGTATTTACTGGCCCAGGTCAAACTTACCAGGCCCTATTACAAAAGCAGACACCTGCCACATGACGCATAACTGAATCTGTAAACCACGAACATGTATAGCCAGTGAATTTATAGGATTTAAAGAATGCCATCTTACTGCTTTAGGACAAGCCTTACAAATGGAGAAAATGTACAGGTTTCCCCATGGAAGAACATTTTAGACACAAAGTCAATTATCACGTACTGTACATGATGGATGAAACTTCAGTTAAGTAAAATGGAGAACCAGTTATTGCCTCAAATATCAACGTATTCCAAATAAATGTTAATCCTTATACACACGTCACTTCACAACCATTAAACTGCATGCTAAACAGAAAGGACACAAAGCAAAAAAAAATGTCTTATTTCAAATTAATTCCTTCACTTTCCGGTTTGTAGATGTCGTTTTGAATGCAGTGCTCATATTACTCATTCACTGCGAATCAATGAGAACATGATGGGCAGTTTTACAGGGTGAATGTTCATAATGGAGAGCCAATAAAAATGCAAGTGTTTATATACACTGTATGTATCAAACATGAGCATAAACGTAAAAGGTAATCAAATTTTGATATGGTTTGGATAATTTCTTAACAGTTAAAAATATGGCTTATACTCTTCGTCTTGTTATGTCATATTTCACTTATATATATTACTCTTTTTTTTCAGGCTATTTACAAACAAAAGGTTGAATGATGGGTGATATCTGGTCTTATTTTGAAAACGTGGCATAAGGTCGTCTTAAAGACATTAGATCTCTGTAGCATACTTTTTAAGATAGGATTGCAGATTATCAAGGCAGATACTCTGCTCAATAAATTAAAAAGTACGAGCCACTGCTTAAAAGACGAAACCATGGCACGCTGCGCGATTCCAGGGCGTTGGAAATTTGTTGGACATGGGGTGAAGAAAGGTATGACTGCAGGTTTGGGTGGGGCAGGCTGGTACAGCGTTAATTAGAAGGACATTGTAAGAAGTTAACCATATTTCATCCAAAGACACTGTTACTTTTTATTGAACATATCCATGAGAGGTGCCGGGAGGAACTTCATGACTGTGTCCACGATGCTCTCCTCCTCCTCCTCATCCCCACAGCCGGTGGGGACGGCCTTTTTGGGGCGGGTAAGACTGCCCTCGGAGGCCTGCTCCATAGCAGCAGCTGCCTCGGCTTCCTTCTCCTCCTTCTTCTTGATGCCATACTGCAAGAAAAGGAGGAAAGAGTCAATAATTTCAGCCGAATACAAACATATTTTCTCTGAAGTTGGTAATGTGTATTTTAAATCTAATGTGGACTAAAACATAAGTTATGTCAGACACTCAAACATTAGCTACTTGTAAGAAAACAGACTTATAGCATTTTTATGAAACTGCCTTAAACAGACGCCACAGCGCAGATGCAGAAGGACATCCCAGTTATTTCCAGCACACTGAAAGCTTTGACATGACTTTGAATGTTTTCTATGTGTAAACATTAGGGCTGGGCAACGATTAAAATGTTTAATCTAATTAATCACATGATTTCCCTGATTAATCACGATTAATCTCATTTGTACGCAGAATCCAAAAATGAATCCAAAAGTAGTGTATAGCTTTTAGCATTTAGCTTTATTTTAAATGTGCTGCCATATGAATGAAAGTGCCATAACATTTGTTGTGCAAACACACTTTTAACATCAGCATCTTTCTGTAGTTTTTATGTAGAAGCCTCGCTCCACTGTCTGTTTCCTTGAATGACTTGCTGCTATCAGTTGTGTGTTTTGCCTTTAAGTGATATTTTAGACTGGAACTACTACGCTGAGAAGACAATTCAACTTGGCAGTGTTTACAGATGACTTTGGTTCTGTCGACTCCGCCATCTGGAAGAACTTTAAAATGAAAATGGCCGAGTAAAAGTTCCGTACCCTTCTCCATGTTTGGTGGATCCGCCGATTACTTTCTTTTCCTGTTCCACAGCAGACAGCAGCAGACTTTTACAAAATAAAAGCCTGTGAGCAAGAGACTTTTACAAAATAAAATAAATAATAAAACCTGCGCTAATGTGCGATAAAATATTTATCGGCGTTAAATAATTTGCGAGTTAACGCGATAATAACGAGTTAACTCGCCCAGCCCTAGTAAACATAGAAAGCCCAACAAGATACAATACCTCAACATACCCAGTTTAGGACCATTAACATGTTAACGGAGTGTTTTTCATTGTAATCATGGTAATAAAGGACCTCTAATGTTTTTATGTGCCTTAATCTAACCAAGTATTTTCGTTATTTACTGTAAATAAACTGTGTTCAGTAAAAAAGTTTTTGCAAAGCAATACAGATTTCTTCATTAGTATGGATACAGCTTCCGGCTGCATCCACCTGTAGAGTTAAGCACAGTGCATAATATATCCTTTGGACATCTGTATGAACAGCAGTTTCTGCAACTAGAACCAAACCTCAAATCAAAATGTGAGTTATTGATCGTTATTGTGTGGTAGTGAGTGCACGTGGAGGCTTTAACTGCTGTGTCTCCCAAATTGACCAGACTGGATATTTTTTGTTCCAATTATAGTCAGCTGAAGTAAACAAGTGTTCGTCAGCCAAACTGGTCAATCTTCCATTGCATGTTAAAGGGATAGTTCGCCTCTTTTGACATGAAGCTGTATGACATCCCATACTAGCAATATCATTTATGAACATTTTCTTACCCCCTGGCTTGGCTATTGCAGGAACAGTACTGTTGCAATCCTGCCTAAACATGTATATTGTGTGGTGTATATGTGTTTCATGATCCACTAAACTCTTCATTGTTCTTGCTTTTATTTTTTATTTTCAGTCCTATTGTGTTTTCTCTCTCTGTAATTATTCCCTCTTTTCACACTGGCCAGGCTAACTATTCTAATTGTTGTCACTGTTGTTTTATTGATTTTACTATCCTATGTTGTTGACATCATTCTGCCCAAGGGACTAAAGATGGAAATTAGCCATTGGCTATAATCTTTCATATTTATATGTATATGTTCATTCATTAATATGTATTGTCCCTGCTTTAAATAAATAAACTCAAAAGTCAAACTCAAACCCTGCTGCTTCCTGTGAGCAGAGTTCCAGCCTCGTTTTGGTGTTGATGAAGGTAGTCCGGCTAGTTGGCTGGGGTTTAAAAAATAAAGCGTTTTGCTTCTCAAAACAATATGCGTTCAACAGAGTAATACATTTGCATCACAAAATCGTTCTCCAGGAAAAAGTCAGACCTCACAATGGCTTGGCCCTATTTTCTCTCCCTTCGTATTATTATTTTTGCGGAACTCTGCTCACAGGACGCAGCAGGGGGTAAGAAAATGTTCATAAATGATGTTGCTGATATGGGATGTCATACAGCTTCATGTCAAAAGAGGCGAACTGTCCCTTTAAAGTTTGCACGGAAGGACAACAACGTGAAGCAGTTTGTCTCTAATGCAGAATAAAGTAACATGCATTAGCTCATACGTTAAATATTTAATTCGTTAAACTAAACTGATACGGGGGGATTGTGTTAGTTTTTAATTAATTGTAAATTTGGTAATAATTCTGCAGATTTATTTTCAGTGCTATGAAAAGGGGATTTTGTTCATTTGAGCTTCTGGTTTAAAAATCAATGCAGCTGAACTGCAGAGAAGAGGCAGGCCGGCAGGCTGAATGATGGCTAATCTTGAGGCACAAGAGTGGAAAATCATCCAGACTCCTCCATGACCTCTTTGCTGCTTTGCCAGGCGCGCTTTAATAGGATTCTGGTGCAATAAATATTTTAAATGAGGGCTATTTCTGCTACATGAGGGCTGTGGGAGGATCCGCATGTCTCCAAGTGAAGCAGTCTGGCTGTGCAGTGAGACAGCTTAAAGGTAAATCTGCCTTTCACTGAAGTCAGCTCACAATTAAGTTGCTGCCATTGTGAAACCTGAGAAGGGAAGCCTTCACAGTGGTGGTGTGTATTGTATATTGCACAGTAGTAGTGTATAGTATACATTTTTAAATCCAGGTTAAAAACATTTCTTTTCTCATGTGTCTATTTCTGAAATCGGCACAATATCTTTGAACTTATCTTGACTGTTGCTTGTTTTTAAATTCATTTAAATGATTTTATCTGTTTCTCTTTATATTCTTTTATGTATTTCTAATGCTTCTTCCACTCCCTGCTGCAACGCTTTTATTTTATGTGATGCTCTTTGAATTGTTTGTACATGAAATGTGCTATATAAATAAATTTGATTTGATTTGATTGTATAGTGCAAGATAATTCATAATGTGGGGGTCTGTGGGTTATGGTGTTTTCTGGGGGTTATTCTTGTGCATTCTTTACCTTTTAGTCTCTTGGTTTCACATGTTATGCTAACTTTGTTTATCTGATTGGCATCATTTCCCTGTTTTTTGTTCTACGCTCTGGTTTAGTTTGGTGTAATCTGTGTTTTGGGATTTAATTGGCTGCTGTTGGAGTTCTGGTCCACTTTATCAGATTCTGTTGTCAGAGCTTGGATTCTGTTTATTTTCTAGGTTTACTCACTCTGTGTGTATTCCATATATGTTCTGTTTCAGTCCTTAGTTTAGTTTAAGTTGCTCTTTTCTTGTTTTCATTCCTGGATGTCCAACGTTGTCTTGGTCTTGTCCCTTCGTGTCTGTCTCTCGGTAATTACTCACTCTACTTATTGAGGAAACCAAAAAAAGCTTAAAAACAGTGAGTCTCCTCAATCATTTACCAGTCATTTCTTTCCTCTGCTGTGCTTTTCCTGCCCAGCTGCTTGTTTTTGCTTGCTTTTGTTCTTTTTTGAGTTCACAGAGCTCCTGCTTGGTTTGTTGAATAAATCCATCTTTGGTTCATCGATACTTTTGCCTCCAGCCTGTCTGCGTTTGAGTCCACTATAATCTCCTTTAACAGGCATCACAACACAAATATAAACGTTTAAAGATTAAACTTCACTTCTTGTTGACTTTTAATATGTTGCTTGATGCCCAGTTCCCAGAAACCATGGGTCTGAATCAGTCATCGATGTCCATAAAAACTGCTATAACAGTAGATAACCCTTCAATTTAACTTAGTAAAACACAGAGGTGGGTAGTAACGAGTTACATTTACTTGAGTATGTTTTTGAAATAATTATAATTCTAGGAGTAGTTTTAAATCTCTATACTTTTTACTTTTACTTGAGTAGATGTGTGCAGCAGAAACTGTCCTCTTACTCCGCTACATTAGGCTACAATGAGCTGGTTACTTTTCTTCTTACCTCTTTGGTATTCTACGCCTCATTATTTTTATCCCCCCGCGTACGCCTCATTTTAATGTTTTATTCTGACAGAGAGAGAGACTTCCGCCAAAGGCTCTACCACCTGACTGTGTTCCACCAATCAGACGCAGCCGTGCAGTCTGGTCACGTGACCATACTCAGTCTCAGCGGTGGGACGGGTTAGCTTTAGCATTAGCAGTCGTAGCAAACAAAGAAAGAAACAGATGAAAAATGTCAGAACCAACGGTGGGAAATGAAGACGCAGACGAGGCCTCATACTGAAAGCATGTTTACCTTACAAAGAGTGAGAAACAGCAGCTACATTATGTGTCTTCTGTGTCAACCAAAACAAACGCACATTTCAGCAGAAACTCAACATCTAACTTGAGGAAACATGTAGCGCTAAGTTTCCTAAACTCGTTTTTCCCCCATGGATAGGTGAATGTTTGTTTTTTAGGTTACATATGGGTTACATGTGTTTTAAACATTTCCTAAGTCTCTTTTATTTCTTATTGAAGTTCTTGAATTTACCTGGATTATTTTCATTTAAGCTATTTTGTCACTAATTAATTCATTTTAATTTATTTTATCAATTGGATGAACTCTAATTTGCCTAAAGATGATTATTTAGTATGTTTGTCTGTCTGATTGAATGCTTGTGTTAACAAATAAATCAGACGTTACTCAACAGTTACTCAGTACTTGAGTAGTTTTTTCACCAAGCACTTTTTTACTCTTACTCAAGTAATTATTTGGATGACTACTTTTTACTTTTACTTGAGTCATATTATTCTGAAGTAACAGTACTTTTACTTGGGTACAATTTTTGGTTACTCTACCCACCTCAGCTACTTTATTTAGAATATAAGTTTTGCAGCTTTATTAATGGAGTTGGATGTGCAGACACATCAGCATGGATATTTTATCACTAACCTTTGAGGGCAAAATAAGAAATATTATTAATCTGGGACACTGATCACAACCCAGCGAGTGAAAAAACAAGATAAACGAAACGAAGCATCTTTATTGGCACTAAAGTTGGAAGAAAAGCTTTGAGAGGTGAAATCAGCAGTCTAACTTAGAAGCTTGAGAAAAGTTTTTGTTGGTAAAAACCACTGAATATCTCCCTCTAACTCCCTTTGTTCTCATTGTTTGCTCTGGGGTTTCCCTTCATGCTGCTCCGTCTCAGTCTGTCTCACAGAGTTGTTCCACAGCAACACAAACTTACATCAGTTCAAGTGAGACCGCCACGCTTAGCCAGGCCCTCTCTGCTCGCTATAATCAAACGCTTTCCAAAGACATGCTGCCATACTGCACTTTCTCGCTCCTTATTCCTCCTTTTTTTTCTTCCAGCGTTGCTCAGACTTTGCAGAGTTCAGAGCTGATCCCCAAACTTCAAACACAGTTTTACAAGGAATACACGCGGAAAAGTTTTCAACTTGAAGCTCGAAAGCCAAGAGAAATATTTCACTGCCAGCTGGGGACACTTTAATCATCCAATATTTCATAATCAATTAAATATTCAGAACTTTATCAAAGAAAAGATGGCGCTGTCTATGTGAAAAAGGGTCAGTAAGACAGAAAAAGCCTTTGAAGCTTTCACATCGGCCTCCAGTAGAGAGCATGTTTTATTCATTTATGCCATTAATCCTGTGTTATGAACCTGATCTGCGTGGGTTAAATTAACCTGAGGAGAGGAGAAAGAACCAAAGTAAACCTCTCTTAGGCTACTGTGTCCTTCCACTGGCTAATTAGTTCTGAACGGAATATAATGCAGCTTATTTTTCAGTATTTCAAGAGACTTTCATTAGGTTTAGAAAACAAACCTTCACCACATGTTCCAAGGGTCTGATTCAAACTGACCGTGGCTGTCAGGGTGAAAAACGTGTATTTTATAATATTTAAATCGTTATTATCGCGTTAACTTGTTAATTATTTAATGCGATTAATATTTTATCGCGCATTAACGCAGGTTTTATTATTGTAAAAGTCTGCTGCTGTCTGCTGTGGATCCCCCAAACATGGAAAAGGGTACGGAACTTTTACTCAGCCATTTTTATTTTAAAGTTGGACATCACCGCTACAGGTGCTCCTCGGTCTCTGTGTGAAGCTAACGGAGCTAACCGGCGCTACTTCCTGTTTTACTTGTTTCAACATAAAAGCACGTATTTCAAAATAAAATTTTTAAAAAATCCTGCATTTACAGCCAAGTTGAATTGTCTTCTCAGCGTAGTAGTTCCAGTCTAAAATATCACTTAAAGGCAAAACACACAACTGATAGCAGCAAGTCATTCAAGGAAACAGACAGTGGAGCGAGGCTTCTACATAAAAACTACAGAAAGATGCTGATGTTAAAAGTGTGTTTGCACAACAAATGTTATGGCACTTTCATTCATATGGCAGCACATTTAATCAATCAATCAATCAATCAATCAATCAATCAATCAAACTTTATTTATATAGCCCTTTACAATAGCCAACTGGTACTTAAAGTGCTTAACAACAGGATAAAAACAACAATCCATAAAACAAAAACATAAAACACGATTCAGAAATGGTAAAATTGTAAAATAAAACTAAAATTTAAAATCAAACTAAATGCTAAAAGCTATACACTACTTTTGAATTAATTTTTGGATTTTGCGTACACATGCGATTAATCGCGATTAATCAGAGAAATCGTGCGATTAATTAGATTAAAAATTTTAATCGTTGCCCAGCCCTAATTTATTATAAAACTAAACTTTGTGATGTGAGTCGGCATAGTTGAACCAGCTGAATGCTCTAATATCCAACACCATGTGGAGCATTTACAGTCTAATTATTCGAGGAGGGACATCAACTGACCGATTCATCATCAGGATGGTAAAGTATGTAAGCTAGACAATAAAACATGAATATGTATATATGTATAAGACCATTTTTAGAGGACAAAACCTACTGAGTGGGTCACATCTCGAATAGGTTTGAAATGTAGCCAAAACTTTTAGGTAAGAAGCAAAAAAAAAGAAAAGAAAAACACAATTTCACTAAACTCTGTGTACACACACACACATTTCATATTTTTACCTTATCCCTGATGCCCTGTCGGACGTTTTCTCTCTCCGCCTCCATTTTTGAGTACTTGGCCTTCCTCTCCTCCTCCTGTTGCCTCAGTGCTTCTTGCCTCTCCTCCTCCTTTTTACTGGCATCAGGATCCTTCTCCTCCGATCCTTCTCCACCGAGCATCTTGCCCATGTCTTTGGTGGCTCCTGTTGATGATTGAAACAGAAAGCGTTCAGTGGAGTAAAAATAAAAGTCAACACTCTTCAACACATTGGCAGCTCACACATTAATGGCTCATTATGGCTCTCAGTCCATCCCGTCGCTCGGCATTCGATGCGCACAGCGGCACATCTCAGATCTGGATAATTCAATAGATATCGCTTTGTGTTCCAGTCTGTCTTTAAGCCGGTGAAGGAGCAGCACAATCTGCCCTCGACTGCATCAAAGACAAAAGTCTGCGACAATGGAGTGAACAAGAGGTGAGCGCCACGTACAAGAGCCTGAGATAAAAGAAACTGATTAATTATCAGCCATTCTCTTGATTGCCTTTGCGCTGCCCTCTTTAGCCTTTTTTTCTCCAGCAGGAATTTACATCCTCGTGCAAAGTGTCCATTTGGACCCATGGGTCAAGACCTGAGAACAAAAGGCTCGGGAGTGCTGTGAGTAATGGAGACTGGAGCTCATTTAGCTACCGATCTCATCTCTCGGCTGTACTTGTTAGATATGCTAAACCCGAGATCAGAAGAAGAAAGCAAAGACATGTGTTTAGTTTCTTATCTGTTCGCATGTAATTCTAATGACTTCATTGCATTCTATTCATAACTTAAAAAATCATTTTAAGCTTTTTGTCCATGAAGCAAAATCTTGGAGATTTTAATCATAATTAGGGCTGGGCGATTTAACTCGTTATTATCGCGTTAACTCGTTAATTATTTAACGCGATTAATATTTTATCGCGCATTAATGCAGGTTTTATTTATTTATTTAAAAAATTAAATTAAATTGGGGGGGCTTTTGTGCCTTTAATAGATAGGAGAGTTCAGAGAGACAGGAAGCAGGGGGCAGAGAGAGGGGGAACGACACGCAGCACAGGGTCGTCCGATGCGGGACTCAAACCGGGGCCAGCTGCAGCGAGGACTATAGCCTCTGTACATGGGGCGCCTGCTCAACCCACTACGCCACGGACCACCCCTGTTTTATTATTTATTTTATTTTGTTAAAGTCTGTTGCTCACAGGCTTTTATTTTGTAAAAGTCTGTTGCTGTCTGCTGTGGAACAGGAAAAGAAAGTAATCGGCGGATCCACAAAACATGGAGAAGGGTACGGAACTTTTACTCGGCCATTTTCATTTTAAAGTTCTTCCAGACGGCGGAGTCGACAGAACCAAAGTCATCTGTAAACTCTGCCAAGTTGAATTGTCTTCTCAGCGTAGTAGTTCCAGTCTAAAATATCACTTAAAGGCAAAACACACAACTGATAGCAGCAAGTCATTCAAGGAAACAGACAGTGGAGCGAGGCTTCTACATAAAAACTACAGAAAGATGCTGATGTTAAAAGTGTGTTTGCACAACAAATGTTATGGCACTTTCATTCATATGGCAGCACATTTAAAATAAAGCTAAATGCTAAAAGCTATACGCTACTTTTGGATTCATTTTTGGATTCTGCGTACAAATGCGATTAATCGTGATTAATCAGGGAAATCATGTGATTAATTAGATTAAACATTTTAATCGTTACCCAGCCCTAATTAAAATGAAGTTGAACTCATTTAAAGGTCTGCTGCCACATCCTACCCTCACCTTAGCACCACTTGTGTTTCTGTGCAGAGCATCTGCCCCAGGAGTTCTATTCACGTTTGATGACAGCAGTTTGTACCCAGTTGCATTAGCTTTGTGTGAGGAACAGGCCTGACTTTAACCTTTAAATGCTAAAGAATGTGTGTGCACAATCCAAACAGACAGAGCAGTCGAAGCTCAGATGAAGCCACATGCTGCATTTTAACATTCACTGTTGGGATGCATTCATCGAGGAAAACATCATTTCAAACCGGAGACTCGCTGACTGCCTCTATTCAGGCTCCATTTTAAAAAGGACTTGGCACAAACAGCTCAAACTGCACCGGCTGATCCTGAGTGCGACCCTGCCTGTTGAGCTTTGGCACACTGCCTCTACACGAGGCTCTGCCTGTGTGTTCTCACTCCCGAGGCATCGAATCTTCTCACCAGCTCAATGGCTGGGAACGAGCCGGTGCTCCATCAGTGGTCCAATGAGTCCTGGACCCTTGACCCTTTGCTCACTTCCAACGAGCAGCAGAGAAATTGATTTTGAGCAGACCGCACTGGGCACATTAGAAATGCTTTTTGCCGTGGCCGTGCCCTCAGTTCAGCGCACTTCCTGTCTTCATTAGGACCTCTGTCTCCGTCCTGCTCTGCTCGGCTGAGGAGCTGAGCCTCGCCGACTCTCTGGAGGCAAAGCTCAAAGACGGATCCATCTGAGACAGTTGTGATCCGAGCTGCAGCCTAAGCTTTCTGTGTGGAAGCCCCAGTCCGGAGCTGTGTGACTGCTAAATATTGAGTTCACTTTACCATTTTTAAGTGCGTCTGACAGAGGACACGTTGGCCCAGGGTCCAACTATGTTTTGAATTCATAACATGAATAAGAAGGTCGGTGAAAACTGCACATTAAAGGAAAGATGCTCCTAAACTGAGCAAAACTAAGCAGGTAAAGATGACTCGAGTTCACGAACACAGGATGAATCATGCAGTTATTAACATAATTCTACACAGATAATATCATTTTACTTTAATTTTGTCTGATAAAACATGCTGCAGGAGACCTCGAGAGTTATTTTTGTAGAGTTATCTCATTCATGTCTCTTTTTCTCCTCTTAGATGTTACTGGATAGGCAGCACGGTGGTGTGGTGGTTAGCACCGTCGCCTTCCGGCTTCATCCCACCGTCCAAAAGCATGCATGTTAGGTTAATTGGTGTCTCTAAATTGTCCCTAGGAATGAGTGTGTGGTTGTTTGTCGGATTGGATGTTGGATGAAGCAGGTATAGAAAATGGATGGAAGGATATTACTGGATGTGTTAGATACATATTTGGGCTCTGCTTGTTTGATTCCAGTATGAAGTAACACCAGCACTTGATATATGTTTAACCCATCCTAGACATGGAGGAGCTGCATTCAGCTTCTATGCTCCACATGTCTGGAATAAATACTATATATTAAGTCCATTTAAGTCCAGGCTGAAGACACACCTATTTTCAGCTGCATTTGGATAAAGCTCCAAATCTGAAACTTGAGTTTCAAAACTTAATCACATTTTAACTCCTGATTTTATCTGTTGTTCTTATTTCTTTCTTTTTTGTCTAAAATGTAAATCGTGCTTTTTATTTCTACTGTTTTAATGTCTCTGTAAAGCACTTTGAATCACCTTGTTATTGAATTGTGCTGCACAGATAAACCTGCCTTACCTTGCCTTTGATCTTGCTGGGTTTTTTCATCCAATTGCAGGAACATATTTTACTTTCAGTCCTTAATGAATCCTTTTAATGCTAATATTACTGATTTAAACCAAATGTTGCAATAGTTCCTCCCACCATCCCAAAACATGCCTGTTAGGTTAATTGGGGTCTCTAAATTGTCCTTAGGAGCGTGTGTGGTTGTTTGTCTGGTTTGTCTCTGTGTGGCCCTGTGATTCAGGCTATGTACACACGTAGCCGGGTATTTTTAAAACCGAATGTTTGCCCCCCTCCGTTTATAAAATAATCTGTATCCACATTACCTCGTTTTCGAAAAAACACCTTCCACACATAACCGAACATCTGCGTTTTCACCTGTCTTGACAACCCAAATGCATTTGCTGTTTAGCGCAATCTGCCCTTGTCAGCTAAATAATAGTGTGCACGCAACTTTTTTGAGCACACTGACAGGTGATCGCGTGACAGTGGACTGCCCCTCGATATGAGGACGTAATAATTCCGACAGCGAGAGGACTGAGGACCGGGACATGCGAAATTGTCACGCCATTCCTCTGGGAGTACGACTTGGGCGTGTAAAATCAAGGCTGTAAACAGTGCCTGCACAATAATAACCACCACAGTTCTCAAGACATCCATGCTTCTTCAGTAAACAAAGGTCGCACTTTAGACTTTAAAGCAGATTTGTTGTTGTTTTGGCGCATATTGTGACGTTCGAAAACGTAAAACTCCGGTTATCTCTGTCTACACGCAGCTGCATAAACGGAGTTTTCAAAAATCTTCACTTTGCCCGGAGTTTTTTAAAACATTCGTTTACGATACGTTTTTATGTGTTTTCATGTGGATGACAGGTCCAAACGTAGAAAAATATATTCGTTTTAGCAGATACCCGGCTACGTGTGGATGGGGCCTTAGGGTGAACCCCGCCTCTCGCCCAATGACCTCTAGGATAGGCTCCACCCCCCCCCCCCCGCGGCCCGACCAATGGATTAACTGGAAGTAGAAAATGGATGGATGTTAGTTTAGTTTTTGGTTAAGTCATTTGAGATGAGGAACACTTTAGGCGTAACAAGAGATAACGTTACATCAGAGACAAGAGGAAGACTGTAAATACATGCTTTTATATATATATATATATATATGTGTGTGTGTGTGTGTGTGTGTGTGTGTGTAAATAAATGAGTTATCTACAGTCCTGACACCATGAGCTATTTTCTCCTCTTTTCTGCAGCAACAGATAATAATTTGTAAATATATGCGGGTCTATAAAATTGGATTGAACTGTGATATTAAGGCAATATTTTATACTTTTTAATACCGTTGTGACAGGAAAAGCGTGTATTGAATTAGTTTTACAAAAATATCACCACAGAAACTCTGAGTGTTCAGTATGAATCAGGCATTTAAGCCCGTTTCTGTTCCACTGCTGTTTTATCTCTGTGTTAATGATTCTTTCCGTCTTTTCACCATCCCCTCCATCATTCCCTCTTATGCTGCTGTTTATCGATGTTTGCCTCTCTCAAAACCTCCACACGACTGATCTCGATGCTCAAGGCTAATTAGCTCGTCTGATTGTGACAGAGTTGCTGTGTAGAAGTCTGTGACAGTTGTTGTTCCCAAAAGCCTTGGTGTCATCAAAAGCCGCCTACTGTGGAGCCTCGGAGCTGTGCAGCGAGAACGCTTCAGAGTAAGAAATGACAAGAAAAAGAAAAGGATTTAAAGTACTTAATTACAAGACTCATTCCTTCTCCAAGTGTTAACGTTGTGCAGGAGTTCACTATTTGTTTGCTTTAAATAGTCGGAGACAACTGCAAATATGAGTATTAATGTAAATTTATTACTGTGAGACATGATTAGTTCGAGGCCATTAGGTCCACATGCAGCAGCATCTGCTGTAATCTTTCATGTCGAGGCTCAAAAACAATTCTCCTATACATCTACTCTCCAGCACGAAAACACAACAGAGAGTCTCAGACGAATGTTCGGAGTAAACAAAAAGATGCTCATCAATCCACCAAAGACGGCAGATAGAGAAAACATGAAACAATGAAATAACCTTGAAGTGAGAACAGGTGCACAGTCTGCCTTTGTTGTTCTAGCAGGTCCAGAATACTTTCTTTTTAAAGCTTTTATCTATTTGTCCTTTTCTGTAAAAACAATCGGAGGTTTATGACAAATGGAAGTTGAAGAATATGATCCGATATGAGATTAGAAATAGTTTCAGTTCTGCACCATAACGTTTTACATTCGGTCTAATGAAATGTTTTACGTCTTTGATAAGAAAAAGCAGAACATCATCCTCATAGAGTGATGCAGCGTGTTTTAAAACCTGGATATTTGACTCGATAATCTCACATTTTTCCTCGTTAAAATGTGTCACAATAAAGGCGCAGGGATTGTGAGACTTTTACTTTGGAAACCTGTAACCTTGTCTTTAATATTCAAGCTAAACCATATTTTATTTTTGTATTATTGTGTATTCTTATAAATATTTCTGACTCTTTCAAACTGTGCCTGAGTGCTGAGTCTTTGGAAGATATTTGGTTAGATGGAGGCGAACAGCTCTGGTCTAACATGAACTTCCACATATTCATAACTCAATTTATAATTATAATGTGCAAATAAACTTTCACATAAAGTAAAACATAAGGTTGTAACAATGCGCAAAAGAAAGCACCTGCATGTAATGTTGATTAAACCTTAGAAATATAGTTCCATTCTTTAAACATGCGTGAAAGCTTCATGCAATGCAACGTGTCGGGATGTTATAGTTGACACAGATATTTCCTTAGCCCAGAATGTTGAGTCATGGTAACTAATAACAGCTTTAAAGGGATTTCTTTAGGTTGGCTGAGGCCTGGAGGCTGATTCTGAAGTCAGAAGAGACTCAGTCAGAAGAAGAGTAAAGATTGAAGAAAGATCAGAGAGAAGTTTTGGAGGTTATGGATGATTGGGTCAAAAGGTGGATTAGACTGTGAGCAGTTGCATAAAAGCTCGCATTTAACATGGAAAGCGTGTGAAAAACAAAGAGAGCGTGGATGCATCAGTGGTGCTATGAGTGTTGCATGCAGATGAGGCTCTGCAGAATGGGAACAAAATATCTGTGCACAGATCTGTTGCTGTGCGCTGTTAAAGTTAGAGCAAGTGCATGTCCTCCAGGTGAATTTGGGCTCCAAGAGTGTGTTATAGTCCCATGATTCAGGGTGAAACCACACACAAAGAGCCCTCTGTGGAGCAGCAAAGGATCAGGAGAGGGCTTATATGATAAGAGTTTTGGAACTGATCGAAAACAAGGATACAGAGAGGAGCAAAATGTGGTGCACAAAATTAGAAACAATGAAAAAGAGCACGAAAGAAGATACATGTTTGAGGAAAAAGGGAAAAAGAGAAGCAAAGCACAGAAGCTGAGAGGAGTGACGGCATTTTAAATTGGGGAAACAATGAGGAGGATACAGAAATCATCAGAGAAAGAGAAATGAGAGATGAGCGGAAGGAAAAAATAAATCTTGGATTAAAAGGAACGGCGACTGTTTGACGCCGGAGACGTAACGGGTGCAAAAAAACAAGTGATGGTGTTGGAGAGGAAACAGCGGGACCAGCTCAAGGACTGTGTGTTCCTGCTCTTCCATCTGTCACCAGTCCTCAGCCGTCCCATGGCTGCAGAGCGGCAGCTTCCCGCCTCAAACCCTGTGGCCCACAGCGGCTGTACAGGCCGTCTTCATCAGCCTGCTGCCCTAAGATGGGCCGTACAGACCGTCTTCATCAGCCTGCTGCCCCAAGATGGGCTGTACAGACCGTCTTCATCAGCCTGCTGCCCCAAAATGGGCCGTACAGACCGTCTTCATCAGCCAGCTGCCCCAAGATGGGCCGTGCAGACCGTCTTCATCAGCCTGCTGCCCCAAGACGGGCTGTACTGACCGTCTTCATCAGCCTGCTGCCCCAAAATGGGCCGTACAGACCGTCTTCATCAGCCAGCTGCCCCAAGATGGGCCGTGCAGACCGTCTTCATCAGCCTGCTGCCCCAAAATGGGCCGTACAGACCGTCTTCATCAGCCAGCTGCCCCAAGATGGGCCGTGCAGACCGTCTTCATCAGCCTGCTGCCCCAAGATGGGCCGTGCAGACCGTCTTCATCAGCCTGCTGCCCCAAGATGGGCCGTGCAGACCGTCTTCATCAGCCTGCTGCCCCAAAATGGGCCGTACAGACCGTCTTCATCAGCCTGCTGCCCCAAGACGGGCTGTACTGACCGTCTTCATCAGCCTGCTGCCTCAAGATGGGCCGCGCAGACCGTCTTCATCAACCTGCTGCCCCAAAATGGGCCGTATAGACCGTCTTCATCAGTCTGCTGCCCCAAGATGGGCCGCGCAGACCGTCTCCATCAGCCTGCTGCCCCAAGATGGGCTGTACAAACCGTCTTCATCAGCCTTCTGCCCCAAGATGGGCCGTACAGACCGTCTGCTGCCCCAAGATGGGCCGCGCAGACCGTCTTCATCAACCTGCTGCCCCAAGATGGGCCGTACAGGCCGTCTTCATCTACCTGCTGCCCCAAGACGGGCCGTACAGACCGTCTTCATCAGCCTGCTGCCCCAAAATGGGCCGTATAGACCGTCTCCATCAACCTGCTGCCCCAAGATGGGCCGTACAGACCGTCTTCATCAGCCTTCTGCCCCAAGATGGGCCGTACAGACCGTCTCCATCAGCCTGCTGCCCCAAGATGGGCCGTACAAACCGTCTTCATCAGCCTTCTGCCCCAAGATGGGCCGTACAGACCGTCTGCTGCCCCAAGATGGGCCGCGCAGACCGTCTTCATCAACCTGCTGCCCCAAGATGGGCTGTACAGACAGTCTTCATCAACCTGCTGCCCCAAGATGGGCTGTACAGACAGTCTTCATCAACCTGCTGCCCCAAGATGGGCCGTACAGGCCGTCTTCATCTACCTGCTGCCCCAAGACGGGCCGTACAGACCGTCTTCATCAGCCTGCTGCCCCAAGATGGGGCAGACAGACCGTCTTCATCAGCCTGCTCCCCCAAGACAGGCCGTACAGACCGTCTTCATCAGCCTGCTGCCCCAAGATGGGCCGTACAGACCGTCTGCTGCCCCAAGATGGGCCGCGCAGACCGTCTTCATCAACCTGCTGCCCCAAGATGGGCCGTACAGACCGTCTCCATCAGCCTTCTGCCCCAAGATGGGCCGTACAGACCGTCTTTATCTACCTGCTGCCCAAAGATGGGCCATACAGACAGTCTTCATCTACCTGCTGCCCCAAAATGGGCCGTATAGACCGTCTTCATCAGCCTTCTGCCCCAAGATGGGCCGTACAGACCGTCTTCATCAGCCTTCTGCCCCAAGATGGGCCGTACAGACCGTCTTCATCAGCCTTCTGCCCCAAGATGGGCCGTACAGACCGTCTGCTGCCCCAAGATGGGCCGCGCAGACTGTCTTCATCACCTGCTGCCCCAAGATGGGCTGTACTAGGCGAACGTCAACACTGCACATCACAGCAGAGAAATGTGTGACGTGGCACATAAAAACAGAAAAGTGGAGATGAGGCCATTACATTCAGAGCTAAAGCAACAAGGCAGCTGCTGACCCAACAGATTGATGCAGAATATGCAATGTCTTGCGGTCGTGAAAGCAACTGCACGTCACCTATTAAGGAGACAGTGGCAGAGAAGAAAGAATGCATTTTATCCCTAATTTCAACCAAGTAGTTTTGATTTGTAACCCAAACCAAGTGATGCTATTCCATTAACCCGACCAGGATGTGAGAAAGCATTGCAACGTGTTGGGTACAGTTCAAATTTGTGTGTTTCAGGGTTGAAAGTGCCATGTGTAGCACCCAGCCCCCCCTCCTCCCTCCTTAGGTGTCTCTGTGGCTTGTTAACAGGAAGCACCTGAGGAGGATGTTTGCTTCTATGCTGGTTGGGTTGCTCAGAGGACGACCTGTTTGCTTGTTTTTTATTGGAAGGCTTGTCTTTTTCTCATCCAAATCATCTGAGAGCATCTAAATTGCAAAGCTATGGTAAAATGATCCCATCACATGCATTTTATTGCATTTAAATTTGCCTTGACTGGATAAAAAACGGCTATTCTCCGGGGGAAAAAACACACTGAGCTGCTGAAAGCGTAGGTGTTGATAAAGTGACAAAAAAAAAAAAAGTTCATGCAAAAGTCACGGATACATCGTGATACTTTAAAAGATCTGTGGCTGTTTTTTAACTCCTACGCAAGATTTTTTACCAATTCTACAAGTTTCAAAGAGCTTTTGTTAAAGCAGCACTGAGTCACTTTTCACACTGAGTCGCCCATGCTCGTCCTGACTATTTACCGGTTTGGCTTTTTGGAACACGGCTGTCCCCGGAGAGCTTAAACAACACGTTCAGCCACGTTCAGTTCAGAATATTGCTTCGAAATCGCTGAAAGTGACAGGCTGACCAAGGAGAGATTAGTTTATGCTTGAGTGGTGCCAAGTTAAATCTCCTGTGTGTCCTTGGGCAAGAGGCTCAGCCTCTTCTTTTTTTTATTCCTTGTGGAGAAGAGAGTGTCATTTAAGTCGAGCGTTGCATGTAAAACACTTAAATCAATCATTAAAAAAATGAATTAGTCCTTTCTATTTATCAAAGAAGAGGTGAAATTGGTAAAAATCTCACTTTAAGATTTGTGTTTAAGAGTAAAGACACCAGAGGATCTAATTATTCCATGAACAACAGTTTGTAATCCATCGTGTTATCTCAACAAAACCAAATAGATTTTACTGAAAAAGCTATACTACAGACTATGGACCCCATTTAGACCATACCACTCTATGTATCAGAGTTAGAAGTATTAGACAATGATTTAAATAGCCCAAAACAGCTCAAGTGATGGATCTCACATGTTCCATTTGGGTTGCTGAGAGGTGAAAATATGTGTGTCTTTCCAAATGTAGAGATGTAAGAAAAAAATCTGCATGAAGCACAATGTGAGAGGTCCAAACGGACTGAACCATTTGCCTGTAATACATTAAGGTGCAGCTGATCCTGGCATTTTGGATTTGTTCAGAAGTATTACCATCAACCTATAAAGCGGGAGTGGTCCTGATAATTATAGAGGTTCAGCTGCATAAGGCTTTTTAACAGTTACTGCTGAGTTCTTCTCAAATTGATTTTATTTATTCATTTATTTATTTAGTCCTTTATTTAGTCATTTATTATTAATATTATTATTATTTAGTAGTAGTATTTTTATTAGAATTGGTATTATTATTGTTGTTGTTAATATACAATCATTGTAAATATAAATTTTTTGAGCTACTTGACTAATTTTAATTTCCCCCATTGGGGGGGACGAATAAAGTATTTTTCTATTCTATTTCTATTCTATTCTTTCTATAATTGTGGAGTTTATTGGTAAATTAAAAGTGTAAAAGGCCATACTATAGGGAACATGTCTGGACAATAACTATAACTGATGACCATGTGATCAGTGATGATGCTGAGCGACAACATTCTGTGCACATCCAGCTGAATCCAGCTGTGCTTTGGAAGGTTTGCCAAGTGGAGTTGAGATAAAATACAGCTCTGGTGTTATATTTGAAGGAGGGAAAAGTTGCTATTGTGCACTTTTATTGCAGAAATAAACTTTCAATTCACAATGCAAACAAATAAGGATGAAATGAAAAGAAACAGGATAAGACTTCACTGATATTAAGACACAAATAGTCTATTGTGGATATCAGTGAGTGGTTAAAAGATTTGGAAAAGGCGACAGAATTGTTTTTCATGTCCTTGAAGCAAAATGAGGAGGACACACTTCTGAGGTTTGAGGCGTGCCGCGCTTCTCCCCCGCCATCAACAGAATATCTCTGGCTCGGGGAGCATCGTTTGTGTGCTTTATCACCCGTTCACAACCATTATCAATGGAAGACAGCTTCACAGAGTGTGCACCCGGCGATGAGCGAG
The DNA here is from genome assembly GCF_027942865.1 of Odontesthes bonariensis. Classification (NCBI taxonomy): domain Eukaryota; kingdom Metazoa; phylum Chordata; class Actinopteri; order Atheriniformes; family Atherinopsidae; genus Odontesthes; species Odontesthes bonariensis. Next base: position 35,248,688 of record NC_134518.1, read on the forward strand.
CAGGGACAGACCCCATTAATCACCTCTGATGGTGACACCGAGGACGGGACGAACCATCCGTCTCACTCGCACAGGCACAGAATTTACCCTCAACAAGCTTTCTTAGCTAATTTGTGTAAAATATGAAAATAAATACATCAAAAGTGCAGCAAAAAATTTCTGTGAGCTATAAAGAACCATTTTAGATCGTCAACCACTCTTGAAATAAAATGCCACCGGTGTAATATCCCTCTCATCTCTCTCTCTGAGGTGTTCAGGGCTCATTGGGATCTCTGCCTTTATGTAGAATTTAGGCCTCACAGCTGCCTCTGCCTCTTCAAATAAGCGCCACTCGTGTCGGTGTGCACTCAAACGTCCCCCGACGGCCCGGGGTGGCCCGTTCGGTGACGTGCCAGAGATCACACAGAGCAATCGCACAATTTCATCTGCAATTAATCTGGAGTCACTGCAGTAATGAGTCATGGAGGTGACACTGCGGCAGGCTAAAGCTCCACCAGAGACCCCCACAGAGTCAAACTGAGCGTCAAAACAGAGAAAATAAAGATTATATATGGCCTCCTTCCTCAGAACAGCTTTGTTTAAAGTTCAATTCAATCTATTTTTCATATCATCAGCGTATAATCACATTAAAATGAGAATAGTTGTGATTTCATTACCTTAAAACAAGCAGTTTGTACTGAAAAACACAGCAAGTCTGCTGGTTTATCCCTCTGTTGCCTCCCATGTTGCACAATCATATTACAACGGTGGCCCAGAATGGACAAACCAAACATTAGCTCAAGAATTGGGCTGTGTTCGAAACCGCATACTTCTCCGACTACTCCTACTAACTTTTTGAGTTAGTATGCCAGTTTGAGTCAGCGAGAAGTTCCCGGATGCATACTAGATTCTCTGAAATATTGGGTATGCATCATGAGGTTACTACTCATACTCAAACTACCCAAGATGCAACGTAACGTGACGTCGCCGATCGTCATTTCCTGTCAAAACGGCAGTTTCAAGCTAGCTACAACGAGGGCAGGTTCACTTCCTGTTTTCAAAACAAAAGCACCAATTGTATGGTAATGGCTTTCCCTATGATAAAAGGCAACGGGTATTTTATTTTGTGAAAATAACCGGAAGTGCGTTGCTCACTGCGGCTAGCTTTAGTAGCGCCGAATTCGTGGGAACAAAATTGTAAACAGCCGGTATTTTGTCAGGTTTTCAACACGTTGGGGATCTAAACGACTACTTTCTCGCCTGAAAATGTTTCAAATGTTGCTAAAGTTTACAGAGTTTAGAGCTTAAGCGAAATCAGCATACTGTCTGATCGATGAGTATGCAGTATGGAAGTATGCATTTTGCAAGTATGTAGTATGCGGTTTCGAACACAGCCTTGGTCTTTGAGCTGCACTAAATGTTACTAAATCCTAACCTCTGGACCTTTAAGTTTGAATCTTGATACACTAAATACTACAAATAAAAAGTAAAAACTACTGCAGGTATTACAGGCTTCATATGTATGAACAATGCTGGCTGTTTAGACAGATTTTAACAATATTACATCAGTGTTTGATGTAAAAACTGTGACACTGAATAAAACATCTGCAACATCAGATACTTGTGATTCTTTTTAGGCATTTAGTTGAGTTTGTCCAAGTCTGTAGCAAATTAAATTCAGTTTTGAGATGATCAGAAACAACCAGTCAACACGGGGCTTCTGTTGCTTTATGAGAACATTTAGCGCATACAGTTCATAAAAGTTTATTCCTCTGCTGGGAATACATAAGCACTTGAAGGTTCAGCCTCTATCGTGTCAGCGCCCGTGTGAATTATGATGTTTACTTGTTCAGAGGCCCAGATCTGCCGCAGTGGACCCTGAAGAGGGCAGTAGATTGTTTTTCTTTAATATGGGGATCAATAAGGTATCAGACTGTACTTTGAAGGAATAATTTCTCTTTCATAGCCGCCAGGCTTTTATAGCCGCAGCATGTCTGGTTGAATCATGACATCCACTTTATATTATGGAAAACAGCAACCAGACAGCTCATTAAATAGAGACAAAAGCAACGAGTTCCACAACGTCTGCATGCACCAAAGGCAAATGTATGGAGGAACTCTCCCTAGTTACACACTTTACTGCTTTAATTGTTTTTCTAATTGTTCTTTAATTGTTCAGTCCTTTAGTCAGAATTCAGATACCTTTATAAGGTGAAAGATGATAAATAAAACCTCTAATCCTTTCAACCTTAGAGTTGAAGACATGGATGCATCAAGCTGAAGGTGGAAAACCTCAGAGGTCAGGGTCTGAAGTTTCCTCCATCCTGTTGTATCTTAGCTCAGTACACTCAGTTCGGCTCGTGTTTGATTAGCTTCACCCTGGTGTTGAGGCAGAGGTGGGTAGTAACGAGTTACATTTACTTGAGTATGTTTTTGAAAAAATGATACTTCTAGGAGTAGTTTTAAATCTCTATACTTTTTACTTTTCCTTGAGTAGATGTGTGCAGCAGAAACTGTCCTCTTACTCCGCTACATTAGGCTACAATGAGCTGGTTACTTTTCTTCTTACCTCTTTGGTATTCTACGCCTCATTATTTTTATCCCCCCGCGTACGCCTCATTTTAATGTTTTATTCTGACAGAGAGAGAGACTTCCGCCAAAGGCGCTACCACCTGACTGTGTTCCACCAATCAGACGCAGCCGTGCAGTCTGCTCACGTGACCATACTCGATCTCAGCGGCGGGACGGGTTAGCTTTAGCATTAGCAGTCGTAGCAAACAAAGAAAGAAACAGATGAAAAATGTCAGAACCAACGGTGGGAAATGAAGACGCAGACGAGGCCTCATACTGAAAGCATGTTTACCTTACAAAGAGTGAGAAACAGCAGCTACATTATGTGTCTTCTGTGTCAACCAAAACAAACGCACATTTCAGCAGAAACTCAACATCTAACTTGAGGAAACATGTAGCGCTAAGTTTCCTAAACTCGTTTTTTCCCCCCATGGATAGGTGAATGTTTGTTTTTTAGGTTACATATGGGTTACATATGTTTTAAACATTTCCTAAGTCTCTTTTATATTTTATTGAAGTACTTGAATTTACCTGGATTATTTTAATTTAAGCTATTTTGTAATCAATTAATTAATTTTAATTCATTTTATCAATTGGATGAACTCTAATTTGCCTAAAGATGATTACTTAGTATTTTTGTCTGTCTGATTGAATGCTTGTGTTCACAAATAAATCAGACGTTACTCAACAGTTACTCAGTACTTGAGTAGTTTTTTCACCAAGCACTTTTTTACTGTTACTCAAGTAATTATTTGGATGACTACTTTTTACTTTTACTTGAGTACAACTTTTGGCTGCTCTACCTACCTCTGGCATTGAGTCGCCTGCACATTTAGTAATTTTAACGTTACACGGTGCTGCACCTTCCAGACTCTTGTTGTGAAGCGTAGCCCCAAAAATAGCAGCAGTTCAATCTTTTCCATGAACAACACAAACAGCAGCTGCTGACAGTCACGGCCCACCAACACCTGGAACACCGTGAGCGCAGCGAGGCTGCACATCAATCTTCAGCCCTTCCTGCTAAACACACTTCATAGAATAATGTGTTTCACTGAGCCGTAATTAAGCTTCGGGGCTCGGTTGCTGTTAGAGACAACCCAAGTCAGCTCTCCATTACAGTTTACAAGCTAATGCTAACCGGGAAGAGGCTTATTTTTGTAGAGATGCGTTATAAGACATGTGACCAGGTAATCAGCTGGTACCTTTAAGAACCTTTAAGAAGCTGTATTTGATTAAAGCTGTTCCCATTTTGATATCCAGCATCTACACTGGAAAAAAATCTAAATCTTACCAAGTATATTTTTCTCATTGAGTATCTCATTACACTTGAAATAAGACACAACTGCCTAACAAGTACCATTTCAGCCAGATATAGGGACTTGTTTTAATACAATACATCTGGAATATCTTGTTAAGTGAAAAAGTCTTGAAAACATCTTGTTTTGAGTCACATTTCACATGAAACAAGCTTTTTTTTCATTTGAAGAGGTTTTTAAGCTAATTTCAAGATCACTTTTAACTCAAAAGTCCTAAATATCACATCTTATTTCAAGAAATCTTGACAAGCCGATTTTCACTAGTTCCATTGGCAGATTTTTTGCTTATTTCAAGCAAAAACGTCTTTTATTTGTTGTTTTTCTTACTTATTTTTGGAGGGGCATTTTTTCCAGTGTGTATCTGAGGAAATAGTTTTCATACTGAAAAGAATCTGTAAGTTTTTTCCACTTAAGCTTTGTTGTGACTTCGTCAGTCAGTCGGTTTAATCAGTGAGGTTATGGTATGCCATTCTCCCCCTAATTAGGCCCATTCAACGCCTAATTGTACCTGGTTTGTTGTGCACTGCTGCTGTTTGCTTTGTTCTGTCCTGTCAGGAGTCTTGAAAGTGATTATGTATGTGACAGATGAGATGAAAAAATGTTTCATCAGTCCTTATGGAGCTGAGAAATTGCCTCTAATAATTCCTCCTGTGATGATCGGAGACAAATAAACTAATCAGACAAACACACAAAAAAAAGTTATTGATTGTTTAGAATATTTCAGGGCTGTCAAATCGACTTTAAGAGCTGAGGATTTAAGAAAATATCTCACAATAAAGCTGAAACAATTGTTTTTTATCGAGCCTTTGTTCTTTTAATTGCACAATTTAAAAAAAAAGAAGCATTCACATTGTGTTCGGGTCCTATTTATACACTTCCCCACGTACCTGAGACTTCTGACACATCTGAATTCATGCCAGAGCCAATTAACAGGTTAACTCATTAACAGATTCCTTCATCTGCCTGTTGCTGCCGGTGCTCATCTGCAACTTCACGCTTTGCATTACAGATACAAATCCTACCCTGAAGCTTGTGTGGAAAAAGTGAACAGCGTGCACTGAAATCCTTATTATTCTGCATAGAACTGTCTTAATGGGAACATTTTCAGTGATGTTTAAGAGAATCTATCAATCCCACATTTGCATTTTCCAAATAAGTATTTCCCACATGGTTAAGGATGCTAATGCAGCTCCCTGCCCAGCTCTGCAATAAAAGCCCCTCCAGCTGCTGAGCAGAAAGACTCTTTGATGGTGCAGGCAACAGCACCTTTGAACACAGCTTTGATTTTTTACGACATTTTCATCATCCATCGTCTGATCAAATCACTGCAGCGATTACATCTGTCTGCCTGAAAGGGAGCCGAACGTAAAGGCTCAAAATGTGTGCGTAGGATGGCGTGATCATTTAAAATCTATGTAAATGCATCAGAGGGAGTAGAGAACGGAGCAAGGAAAGAGCCGCCAGCGTTCAGAAGCTGAAGGATTTCAGTGCTCTGTAGCTGAAAGTTCTTCAAACTTTATCAGCCATTTTGTGTACTTTGTACCCTAAGAATTGGGGCACCAGTAACAAGTCAATCCTCTGAAACAAGGGTTTTGATAAACACTTGATTTTAGAAGAGCTATCATCGGATGATCTAAAATCCAGGGCTGGGCAACGATTAAAATGTTTAATCTAATTAATCACATGATTTCCCTGATTAATCGCGATTAATCACATTTGTACTTAAAATCCAAAAATGAATCCAAAAGTAGCGTATAGCTTTTAGCATTTAGCTTTATTTTAAATGTGCTGCCATATGAATGAAAGTGCCATAACATTTGTTGTGCAAACACACTTTTAACATCAGCATCTTTCTGTAGTTTTTATGTAGAAGCCTCGCTCCACTGTCTGTTTCCTTGAATGACTTGCTGCTATCAGTTGTGTGTTTTGCCTTTAAGTGATATTTTAGACTGGAACTACTACGCTGAGAAGACAATTCAACTTGGCAGTGTTTACAGATGACTTTGGTTCTGTCGACTCCGCCGTCTGGAAGAACTTTCAAATGAAAATGGCCGAGTAAAAGTTCCGTACCCTTCTCCATGTTTGGTGGATCCACCGATTACTTTCTTTTCCGGTACAAAATAAAAGCCTGTGAGCAACAGACTTTTACAACAATAAAATAAATAATAAAACCATAAAAATATTGCCCTAATTTTAAGGTTTTATGAAGCTGAACAAAAGAGATGGGAAATCCACTTTCAGATGGGATGATGGAAAATAAGCCAGGGGTGGGAAGTCACGTGAAAGTTTGCAGCCAGCCTGCTCTGTGACAACAGCTGAATCTTAAGTTGTTTCCACTGTTGTTTTGCATGTGCACCTCACTTTTATTCTGCTAAACGGACCACTCATGCTGGAAGAGGGATTCGTATGAATTGCATTTTCATATGTCACACGCTCAACAAGCCCCAAAGACACACCAATCCAAGCCAAGGGTGAGCATGGCGGTCGCCTTGATCTCATGTTTCAGTGTTAGTTATCATTAATATCACCCCCCCCCCCCCCCCCCCCCCCCCCCCCGCTCCCCCCCCCTGTGATCGATGAGAAGAGTCAGAGAGGATGAGGAGCGGGCGATTATGCATCGTAGGAGGTCAGAAATCCGTCAAGCTAATGTGCACGCCGAGGCTCTGAGGATCTCAGCCATCAGGAGGCACAGAGGATTGAATCATAGTTCCTGATATTAGTTACTTTTTACTTTTCTAGAAGGTCGTGCCACAATTTTGGATTCAATTTCGATTCTGTTTGCATTTCAGATTGGATTTTAGTAGGGCTGGGCGAGTTAACTCATTATTATCGCATTTACTCGTTAATTATTTAACGCCGATAAATATTTTATTGCAGGTTTTATTTATTTAATATATTTTAACGCAGGTTTTATTTTTTATTTTTAATTAAATTATTTCTTTTTTATTTTTTTTATTTTTTTTAACTTATAAAATTTAAAATTTTTAAAAATTTAAAATTTTATAAAACAGTCCATCCACTATTTAGCAGCAAATTGCTTATATGTCGTTGGGCTAAACTAAGATTTTCCATCGAGGAAAAGTCACATTTGTGTTTATTCTTATTTTTTACTTTAGCTTTTTAACATCTTTGCATTAATTAATACAATTTACTAAAATCCAACAGTTATTTACCTTTCTCCTCATTCGGTAAACGGGGATTCATGAATATGCTAATGCAGTCATGCTCACGTCTCCGCCTGCCTTCACCTGACACTGCCTGCTCTGTTCAGACTTCTTAACCAGAGAGCAATTTTCCAGAAGAGGAATCTAAATTTACATGGTCACATGCAAGGGGAAGCATCAGCATGGTAATTTTATGCACTTTCTTTGGTTTTCTACAGTCTTACAAATTAACTGCTTGCCAGCTGAGGGAGGCTGCAGCTGCCTGAGATGGGCCTCGCTGTGAGTTCTACTGGCTGCCCAGCAGCTGTTCGTATGGTTGCGAGGCCCATGAATTGTGCATTTTTTAATTTGTAGGTGAAACTTTGGCTGAAAGTTCAATAAGGGAGATCTGATCAATTAAATTTACTCTCCAGTGCTTCCCTTCCTCTGCCGAATCTTTCACATTAATTATGACATCACCGCTCTAGTCCAGTGGTCTCTTCCTGCTTCCTTTCTCATCCTGCCAATCAGTCTCATTCTGCTCCCAGACTGTATCCAGCCTCCTCCCCAACTCCACCTTCTTCACTAGCCAAAGATGGAGGCTCAAAAGAAGCCCACCACCAGGGTCTAGAGACCCCGGACGTTTGCTATCACCCATCACATCTCATTCCACTTTGATCAGAGGTGGGCAGAGTAGCCAAAAACTGTACTTAAGTAAAAGTACTGTTACTTCAGAATAATATGACTCAAGTAAAAGTAAAAAGTAGTCATCCAAATAATTACTTGAGTAAGAGTAAAAAAGTGATCGGTGAAAAAACTACTCAAGTACTGAGTAGTACAAAATGTTTACAATTTTGTTCCCACGAATTCGGCGCTACTAAAGCTAGCCGCAGTGAGCAACGCACTTCCGGTTATTTTCACAAAATAAAATACCCGTTGCCTTTTATCATAGGGAAAGCCATTACCATACAATTGGGGCTTTTGTTTTGAAAACAGGAAGTGAACCTACCCTCGTTGTAGCTAGCTTGAAACTGCCGTTTTGACAGGAAATGACGATCGGCGACGTCACGTTAAGTTGCATCTTGGGTAGTTTGAGTATGAGTAGTAACCTCATGATGCATACCCAACATTTAGGAGAATCTAGTATGCATCCGTAGCCTGGCTGACGCGTCCACATCTCGATGAGATGGCGGTCTGGGAACTAGGTGTGCATTTTCTCGTATTTGAGGCGTGGTTTACGAATGCCTAGAGCCGTTTATTGGGCGCTACGAATGTCTATCAAATGGCGTCTGGTTCTTCCCATGCTGCTTTGCGCGTGATTCATAGCCAATTGTATCACTTTATACCAGATGACGTATGTAGAGCGACAGAAATTCGACGAGGAAGAAGAAGAAAAAAAGTAAAATAAAAGTAAACTTGCATTCTAAGCTACTTAAAACACTTTCTAAGGCTGCATCGAACGGTAACGTTGTGTCCGCTGCCATGTTGGATTAACACTCTACAAGCTTCGGTGTAGCGCATAGACGTCGTCATCGTCTTGCTGCCCCCCCCCCCGTTCTGTGATTGGTTCCCTAACTCAGGCAAAAATAAGGGCGGTGGTTTCCAGGCTGACTTTGCAGTGTGAATGAAATCGCGCACAAAGCAGCATGGGAATTCCCAGGCTAGTGCATCCGGGAACTTAAAAAAAGTTAAAGTTAGTGGGAGTAGTGGGAGTAGTAGGAGAAGTATGCGGTTTCGAACACAGCCATGGAGAGCGGGGAGGCCACCGTGTTCATGGTCTGCATGATGGTGATATTAATCATGGACGATCACATTAGGCGTCTAACATGGAGGCTGGAAGAGCTCACAGAGAGAGTCAGGAGTCAAAGGATGGAGCGCAGGCCGTACTTCTTGGTTTCATGAAGGAAGGAGAGCAGAGCACCGCAGACAAAGGAGACCACGTGGAGGTTTAACTTATTAAACACGCCAAGGTTGTGTCCGTGTGGTATGAGGAAACATTTCAGCCTGACAACATGACAAGGGGCGGGGCTACCGACCACCAAACACCTCCGTCAGATGTGTTCCTATGGAAACCAGAACAGGCCCAGCTGAGGAGAAGGAGCTGAAATGGTTCCCGAATGCGGGAAAAAACGTCCCCGTTCCTGAAAAGGTTCTAGGAACTGCAAAAGGTTCCTATAGTGGGAATGCGGCTAATGTCACATTGCTAACGCTAGCTTCATCAGTTCCCTACAGCTGTAAAAACCTGCCTCACCAGTAGACTGGACTGGTTTCTAACATGCTGACCCAACCTCTTAGACACTGTTATTCTGCAGATTTAAAGAGGAAATCCTCACGCTGCAGCTTGTAAACCGTGTACACACAAAATATCATGGAAATGTTATTTTGTTTTTAAAAACTTGCAAACTTTATGTCAGAGGAGGAGCATTATTTTGTTCCCAGTGCGAATGCATGTAAAAGAAAACAACCTTTTGACCCACACCTTCCTCCAAAAACTCCTACTTGTGACCCTGAACCGTGAGCCTCCAGCATCACAGTTTTCACTTCACTGCATTATTCATCCTACCAAAGACTTGAACCCTGCAAAAATCAGAAACTTAGAAATCAAAGGTGTCGGTATGTTCAATTTTTTGTCATGAAATGACCTCCTTTTCCCCTCAGATGCTCTTTTCACCTCCAGCTTCACAAGTGCTGCCGTGTAACATGCAGCAACCTAAGTGTGAAAAGTGAAAGTGGCCACAGAAAAACACGATTCTCAGTCTCTGGCACATTTCTTGGCCGGGTTGAGTATTCCTACACGTCTTCTGATGTTCAGCTGGCAACCAGTCCCAACTTTACAGCTCTTTGAAGTTCTTCTTATGCAAAAAAAGAGCAAAAAGAGCAAAAAGAGAGCGCGAGACGCATGCTGAAAATCGGGGTCAGAGTTAGATTCCGAGCAAGTTTTCAGCCTCGGTGAGGCACTCCCAGATCTGCTCTTTGCTCTCTGAAATCCAGGAACTCTTGTGGCGATGTGAGAGGAAAGAGAGGGAAACAGAAGTGAAAGTGACAGAGGGCGAGGATTAAAAACACAGAGAGCGACTGGAGCAGAAAGGGCAAGAAGGAAGGGGCTGAAAGAGATGGAAAAGAGGGAAGAGACGGAGGCTGGGAGCTGATTGTCGTCGAGGAAGTGGAGTGTGACGGCAGGCTTTGTGACGCTGACTCGTTCACTGACCTTGGCTGGCAGAGGAAGGAGAACAGAGGAGAATATCAATATCTTTCCCTGCCCACAGAGCCGGGCCACCCTTTACATCCTCCTAACAATGTTTGACAAATCGGGCCGGGGCTCAGAAACAGCAACGAATGGTAACGTTTAATTATCAAGTCATCATCCGTCCCCAGTGCAAGATGGTGCGAAAGAAAAGGAGCACCGGTAACAATGGATGACAGTAACCTACGAACATAAAACGGTCATTTCTGACAGGAAACAAAGGGAATCTGAGGAGTTATAGAGTAAAACCTTCTTTACTCTGCGTTAAACTGCTTTCATGTCATTCATCGAGCAATTAGAGAGCGACTCAAGGTCAAAAATGACTCAAATCACTTGTTTCTCCACTCAAGTGGAACTTTTTAATGCCTCCTTTTATAATTATGTGGGGAAGATTTTCTTATCTTTTCTAAAAAAAAAACAATAATAACATGTAAAAACTGGAGTCATATTTAACATAAACTGCACTAATGCAACGCCAACATGAAGTGCAGCGTAGGAGGAATTCTTTTTCCTTACAGCTGAAGTTTTATAGCATTAATGGACTTTTAATGGACTTGCTCAGAGATATCTCCTCACGTAAACCCCTCCCACAGCCGTTAACCAAAGTTTTCCATATTTTTAACACAACCCAGCACAGGTTTAGAAACACAATGGCCTGTTCACAGTTCTTTTTCTTTTCTCAGGAGCTCTAATTTGACCTCAATTTGAGGCCGACATAAAGCCTGCTCGCTGGAAAACTGGCTGATGGCGCTAATGTGCTAACGTGCATTCCTGCCTGGCTTTCTTTCTTTCTCATTGTGTGGACTGGCAGCTCAGTTGTCTGAGTAATGGGTAAATGTTGCCTTTAAAAAGACCACTTCAGATACACTAAAAGCATGAGAGCAAAGAGTTCTTTGTGCCAAAATTGCCCTCCAGAGAGACACAGATTTGCCTCCAGCTGTGGACCTGCTGCTACTCGTCTGATGTCGGATTTCGGAATGAAAGACGAGCAGAAAAATAAAGACTTATGCTTTATTCTTTAGTGTATTGTCTTTTCTTTATTACTTGAATGACGAGGATTATATAACTATGAGTCTATTCGGTTTTTATGACCTCGTCTTGACTAGAAAAAGCGCAGCTGATGTATCGCGGGAGGCTGACAAGGTAAGGTCGACGAGGATTCGGAGGGGAATTATTAGCCTCAGAACAGAGATGGATGCTCTATACTGGAACTTTAATCCTCTGAGGGGGAACCATTAGTGCTAGTTTGATGAAATGAGGATGTAAACTCTGGGCTCTCCAACATAAAGTGGCGGTTATGTCAGTGCTTTTTGCAGTACACCTAAATTTTCCCAGCGGGACGGTGCACACGGAGGGCGAGCAGATAACCGCCTGCAGATACAGATTTATACCGTTAATAAAACTCACTTTTATTCAAGCAACACAGCAGGGAATAAGATTAAAAAATGTAAAGTTATAGCTGCATTCCACGGAAGCCCAGAGCGGACGTGGTACGTATAAACTTTGTTTTTATGGTTTTCTCGAGATAACGAGATAAATAACTCGTTATCTCTAGAAAACGAAATGCTCGTCACACCAGCGGGATTTGCTTTGTGCTTTTTCACAAACATAGGCTACTTTATTCAGTTTTCAATGAAAGGGGGGGAAAGATGGGTAAAAACCTTTGCCAGAAATACATATAAACACATATAAACAGGTGCGGACTGGGGAGAAAAAGTGGCCTCGAAAACCATCGGTAAATTAACTCGTTATCTGGAGAAAACAATAAAAAAAAAGTTTATATGTACCACGTCCGCTCTGGGCTTCCGTAGCTTTCTTATACTTGAATTTAGTCTGAAAATAATATGGGCTGCTGTTGAATTAGCCTCAAATGCCACGCACATCAAAACCAGGCGTGTGCACGTGATACAGTATCCATGAGTGGAAGATCTGCGGACACATACTTAGAAGTGAGAGATTATCCCTCCATTGTGTGCTCAGGTGTGGTCAGGTGACACAAATATTTACATAATTAGCAAAGCCATTATTTAGTTGTGGCCACAGAATATGTTTTTAAAGCTCACGAAGACCGCTTTCCATCAAAATTTGAATGACTTTATCCAACATTCGTGCAAAATGAAATTCCCTTTCATGGCCTTTCATCTTTCAATAATGTAGTAAAATCAGAACTTTTTTTGGTCCAAATGAATGTTTTTGCAAAGTTTGAGGAGCCTGCTTTAACCTGTTCCTGAGATATTGAGTTTAAAATTTGAGTTTTGGCCAAAATCACCTTCTGATACGAGTAAAATTAACCTTTGACCATAAAAAACGTTCAGAATTGAGGAATGTCTGCTCTGTCTGGAGGTTTATTTCTTTATTTCTCTTATTTCGCTCCCTGAGTCTGAGCTGGTTAGCAGCACCAGTGAAGCCCGAGCTCGGTGAGACCTTCTGACAGGCTCCATGTCTGAGAGTCAGCCTGAGTCACGCACGAGTCCAGGCCTAATGCACTCACCGCCCGCGGGTGCGTATGCACTGACACACAGCTGCTGCACTGTTTATGAATCAGCACATTCATGCATGCGACAGGAGCAGCTCACTTGGAAAATTAACCTTTCTTCCCCCGGGTTTAGCGGTGGCAAACTCCCCCGTGCCCAGGAGGGGAAGCTCGTGGGGACGGGGTCTGGGAGGCTAAGTGGACCTGGAAGGTGTAAGATGGGGAGTAAACGCGTGTCAGAGCAGCTTAAATCGCTCATCTGGCTGATGATACAAGCCTTGTAACAGTGTTGTAACAGGATTGTTACACTGTGGTGTTGTAACATTTCCTCCTCAGAACTGGTTTTTCAACCGAGCAAATCCTAATAAAGAAGGTTTGGCTCGAAAAATGTGTTGTCAGTTGGTATGAACCGCAGTCTCTGGAACGTTCTGCAGATAGAACGTGCATTTTAGGGTTCATTTTAAGATTCTTTTATTTGTTTTTAAAAGTTTACATGGTCTCTGAGCTGCTTCACCCATATTCTCGGCTGCTCCTGGAGGCACCGAGGTCTAAACTATATTATCCTCTTTTAAAGCTCATCTTAAAACACATTTTTATTCTTTGGCTTTTAACACACGTTGAGACTTTTGCTCTTACTTCTGTTATCGTGTTTTATTGTTTCTGTTTCCTCAGTCCCCATGTTCAGGTTATTAGCTCATTCACTTCACCTGTCGACTCTCTCAGCTGCATCCAGTCTCTCATCAGTTCCCTCAGTATTTAGTTTCCTGGTTTCTCACAGTCTTTGTGAAATCTTTTCACCATTCACCCTTCACGCCAAGCCACGTCACGTTCTTTGTTTTGTTTTGTTTTGTTTTGTCTTGTCTTGTCTTGTCTTGTCTTGTCTTAGTCATCTTTTATTTCCACAGTCTAGTTTTGTCATCCGGCTCAGCCGCGTTTTGTTTTGATAAATAAAACCGTTTGCATTTTGAAAAGTCTGCATCCGTGTCCTTCCACGCCTCGCACTGTGACAGAATTCCCTGTCAGGATATAAAACATCCGAACTGGCAGACCACTGTGAACGCTTCTCTTTTTACATGAGTGATTATTTATATAACTTGTAATTAAAACATACTTTGTATGTTCTACGCTGTTGACAGTGAAGCTAAAGAGCAAAAGAGTTCCAACTTGCCACTTCCAGGGCACAACGAGTGCAGCATGTTTTGCAGTCTTTGAGATAAAGATCGGGGGGCTGGATATTTCTCCTCTGAAGTGGTTCTGTGAGGTAACGGCACCCTGCAAATCTCAGAGCTCAAAGTGACCTCAAACCCTGAAAAATGTGCTTTTAACCGCAGTAAAACTTTTCTCTCTCATGTGCCCGTCAATAGTCAGACCACGTGTGCTTCCATGCTGCTCTTCTGGCCTTTGGGACGAGCCTCTGTGCAGCCACAGGAGATTTGGATCGAGCAGAAATCTCCTCTTTTGTCTTGGAGGACCAACATCGGCTGACATCTGGGCTGTGCACCGCCCTGATAACAAAGCTGCCGATTCATTCACATAATCGCTCCGCCAATAGAAAGAGCAATTCTCCGCTAACAGCACGACACTCGGGCTGCTATTGATTCTGTCATTTTTTTACCTCCGGGGGGTCCACAAGGTGACGTGATGTCAGCAGTCTGTATGTGCAGCGTTAGCACTGAGTCAGGGACGGTCTGTGTGGGCTGACCTTTGCAGCCAAGGTGTGTCTCCGTTATCCTTCAGCCGCCTGATGAAATCTAATTTTGTGTCTGTGAGCCTGTGTGTTTTCAGCCACCTTGGCAGGTCTGGCAGGAGGCCATTTTCCCTGCCCTCAGTTCTGACCCTCCGGCTATAAATAAACCATAAATTACCAAACCGGAATCCGTGAGGCAGCCTCGCTCTGCACAGCTGCGACACATCGCTCAACAACTTCCTCTTAATTGCGGTTCTTCATCAGCTCAGTCTCAGAACAAAAAGGTGCACTTTGAACGTTTGAATAAAGATCCCAAAAACATAATAAGACACAATTAAGATTCTGCTGTTTCATAGGGAAGCGTTTCCAGGACTTAATGCAACGTGTAACCGTGTATTTAATGATATTTAACCACAGTATCGTCGTGTTTAACCCTAAGCAACATAGACCGGAACACTACCTTCCACCCCAGTGTTGGTTCAAAGTTCAGTTCGCAAATTTTAAAATGAACTAGTTCAGTTCATATTTCATAATTCAACATTTTGAACTAAGCTCACACTGAAAAAAATGTCCCTCCAAAAATAAGTAAGAAAAACAACAAATAAAAGACGTTTTTGCTTGAAATAAGCACAAAAATCTGCCAATGGAACTAGTGAAAATCAGCTTGTCCAGAATCCTTGAAATAAGATGTTTTCAAGCTTGTTTCATGTGAAATATGACTCAAAACAAGATGTTTTCAAGACTTTTTCACTTAACAAGATATTCCAGATGTTTTGTATTAAAACAAGTCCCTATATCTGGCTGAAATGGTGCTTGTTAGGCAGTTGTGTCTTATATTAAGTGTAATGAGATACTCAATGAGACAAATATACTTGGTAAGATTTAGATTTTTTCCAGTGCACAGTTCGAAAAAATGAACAAGTTCATAGTTCTTTTTTAAAACTTATTTAAATATTTTGCAGCGAGCTATTACCCTCAGAAATCTGTCATTTTCCCATTGTGGCCACCCATTCAGTCCACACTCAGCTGTCACCCCCACAGTTTATTCTACATAGAAACAAAGGATGTACCTCAAAGTGCAATATTCTTGAGTACCGGCGGGCAAAGTTAACACCTTTTAAGAAGATGATTCGATTAATCATCGAAGCAGAGTCTGAGGTAGAGCTGCCTTCATTTTATTTTGCAATTTGATGACAATAGTACATGAACAATGATCACATTTATCTGTCAATTTAAAAATAGGATGTTTTATCCCAAACATGAATTATTCGACTGTTTGTATCATTGCTGAGTTGTTTGTGAATGTCGGGTCTTCTGACTTCTTTAATTAGCTGCGTTAGATAAAAGTTAAGCAGACTGATTTCATACCTCTCACCCTCCCAGTGACACATTTAAACGTCCTCAAAACCGAGGCCCCTGCCATCCATTTCCCGTCTGTGAACTAATTAGAGCTCCATTGTGGCAGCTGGAATCTGTTTTTTATAGTTTCTCTGTTGTCGGTCGACAGGCCTTCAGTGATTCTGCGTCTCTCACAGAGCCTGTGCACCATGTTAAATGCTCTAAGCACCTGGATACATCCTTCCTTTTCAGGTTTGAATAGAGCAGTTTGTGGAACTCTGTTCATGTTGAATAGAACAGGAAACAGCGGTGAGGGAGTCAGACTCAGTTAACCGGTGATCCCCCCCCATGCCAGGCAGCAACAATGGTTCAACCTGCTGCTGCTCCTCAGGTGGAACGTTCCAGGAAGCTTAATAAAACTTTTTAGCAGTCAGCAGAAGTTCACACTCCCACTCACGGCAGCCTTTCCTCGACACCCACAGCTCCTGCACCTTCACAAAGGTTCACAGTGAGCAGAGTCACCCAAGCAGCTCGGAGACCTTCGGTTTCACTGCCACGCTCTTCTATTCGCGTTTGATGGTGGGAAAAAACAACAATCTGTGCTTCAAAGACCTGCAGAGAAAGGCCAAACCACTATGATCTGTTACGAGGTTCCTTTCTGGATTGCTTGTTGTGCAAAAACCCTTCCTGCTGTCACACAATCACCCTTCAAAGTGTTGATCTATGGCACCTCGGCGATGAATTGGAAAGCTCTCACAGAACAGCGTCGGCCCGCCAAATGTTCTCCTTCATTTCTCTTTTCTTTGGTTTCTTTTAAGGATCTTTGATGAGTCATTGTGCTTTTAATTTAAGGCGCATCAGTTATGTTTGGTTATGTCGTGTTTTTGCTCCATAAACAAGCAGCCAGGGAACAAGAAATTACATCTTTTGATTTGTTAGAAGCAACACAAAACCGACCTGCGTCCTTTAAATAGATTTGTTTTGGATTAGGACGAGAGCCTGTAGGGCTTAAACACAGCGATACAAGGCCAGAATAATGGCTTCATTTTAGGATCTGTTATTCGTAGTTTCATGTCTGACAAAGGTAGAAGCTGAAAGCAAATATTAGGTGTTTGTGTGTGGGTGTCGCAGCAGAGATGCATGAAAGACCGGAGCGCCTGGAAGCTGAGAATCAGCATTTGGATCGGTGAGTCGGTTCCCCCCGGAGTCATCACCTGAGCCCAAGACCTCGCCATGAGACGCATCATTCATGACTCACTGCTGGATGGATGTGCTGTAAAGTCTCCGGCTGCAATGATCTCAAAACAAAAGCCTCTGAAAGCACGTCGGCTTGTTCCAGTGTCCAGAGTGAAGTTCCAGAAAAAGGAGCGTCCACACAGCCGAATCACCATCATAACCATCTGAATAATCCGACAGCATCAATGGAACTATGACCAGCATCAATATATTACTTCTTTGGGATATAGACATGTTTGCTACGGCAGCAGAAAATACACCGTTTGTTGGCTGGTATCAAGTTTATATGAGATAAGAACACCAGAAATGTAGAGTATGTAGAAAATATATCACACTTCTACTTTGCTAACAGTCCTGGTTGGTTAGGGTCAAGCTTAAAAAGACACCGGACTGGGGTTAGATATCGATAGGTGCATTGTTAACTCTGTCTTAAGACTCTAGCATGGTTGATGCATCTGCTAGCGTGAGCGGTGTTGATGACATCACAATTTCGTGCCGGCTACATACGGTGACGCGAGTCGATGGTGGCGCTGCTACGTGAAGGTTACCGCTACTCTACAACCACGAAAGTGGAGAAGAAAACAATGAAGAGCAGGAACACTGTCATCAATGTAGCAAAAGTAGCAAAAGTGGACCCCATCAGTCCAGCTCTGAGGTCTTTACACCGGCTGCCTGTCCATCAGAGGATAGACTTTAAAGTTCTGATGCTGCTCTATAAAGCTCTGAATGGTCCAGGACCAGAATGCATCAGTGACCTCCTGACCCAGGATGAACCTTCCAGACCCCTCAGCTCATCTGGATCCGGTTTTCTATCAGTTCCCAGAGTCAGAACCAGACATGGAGGAGCTGCATTCAGCTTCTATGCTCCACATGTCTGGAACAAACTCCCAGAAAGCCTCAGATCAGCCGAAACACTCAGTGTGTTTAAGTCCAGGCTGAAGACACACCTATTTTCAGCTGTGTTTGAATAAAGCTCCAAATCTGAAGCTCGAGTTTCAAAACTTAATCACAACATGATTTTTATTTCTACTGTTTTAATGTCTCTGTAAAGCACTTTGAATCGCCCTGTAGTTGAATTGTGCCGTACAGATGAACCTGCCTTGCCTTGCCTTGCCTTGACTTGCCAATGATGCTGCTGCAGTATCTGGGAGATGAAATGCTTCGTGTGTTTCTGTGTTTCACGAAGTTCGTGAGCCAAGACGATTCAGTCGTTAGGGTGAAGGTTTGAAGTCCCAGAGTCTCTGCCCTCTTCTTTGCCTTCACATATCTGTCCCGTAGCTTCTTCCACACATTCTTACAGAACTCTCCCTCTTTCCCCAAAGTTCTGCCAATCTCTGTGCACCAGTTTTGGGAGTTTACGTGCTCCCTGTGCTGTTTCCCTGCAGTTTCGTACAGCTGCTGTACAAACGCACTTCCTGACTGAGCCTGGTCTCACATCGGTCCATTCGGTTCGTCGTTCTCGGCACAGCCAAGTTACAAAAATCGACTGGTGCACGACACCGCGCTGCGCCACCTTTTCAAAGGAAAGCGCCAGGCCTGAAACGCCATTTTGACGTCACGGCTACGCATCAACTATAAATCCAGCTTTACACACAACAGGCAGCACAGAGCATCCACCTGTTAGATGATTCTGCTGGTACATCTGCCTTTGCCTCCAGCTCCCCGAGTCCCCATTTCTTTACTTTATATCCCGCTTCTATTACGGGGCAGTAAACGAGGAATTTCCCTGAGACAGATGGTGGATGACGTGTTTGTGATTCTATCAGCAGAGTAAAGGCAGTTTGTGCCCCTCTCTCCCACTGCTACTGGGCCAAGAACCACAAGCTATTAATCCACAGAAACACACAATATAGCGAGTGCATACATTTTCTGCATGGCTTGTCCCAGTGGGAGTAAAACCACAGAAATGTTGGCAGTGTTTGGTTCTTCTGCCTTTTTAAGGACACTCGCCATATGACGGCCAGCAGGATGCGAAGCTTGTCCTGTACAGACTTTATAACGAGCCACGCAGGGCCGCACGCCAGCTGTGATGGAGGGCAATGACTTGGAATGAGAACAAACCGAAACAAGGCAGCGAATTACTTTATCAATTAAAGCATGACTTGCTGTTTTTATTTAGTGTGAACTCCAGCCGCACAGCTGTGTAGATTAAAGCAGAAGTGCCTAATCTCTTTCCTTAGGATTCAAAGTCCTGCCGGCTTTTATTCTAGCCATCTAATCAGGGACTGATGTGCCAAAGGGAAGCCTTGTGAACGCTTTTAAAAGAATTCAAATGAAAAAACAGCGCGATGTAAAAGAAAGGAGGAAGGTCCAACAACCATTGAGCTCATTGTTAACCTGTTTTTTTTTTTAAAGATTTTTGCATTTTCAGATCATTTCTTCTCGTTTCTGCTGTGTGGTCGGGCTCAACTTGACTCAACTTCCTTTCCAGTTGTAGATAGTAGCCCTCAAATTAGGGTGACTTTGGCTGTGTTCGAAATGGCATACTTCCATACTACATACTGCATACTGCATACTGATCAATCAGACAGTATGCAGAGCGTTACCCCACAATGCATTTTGCTCCTGCCCGAGCCGAAATCAGCCGGCCTGAAGCTGATTTCTCTTAAGCTCTAAACTCTGTAAACTTTAGCAACATTTGAAACATTTTCAGGCGAGAAAGTAGTCGTTTAGATCCCCAACGTGTTGAAAACCTGAATTTTCACGAATTCGGCGCTACTAAAGCTAGCCGCAGGGAGCAACGCACTTCCGGTTATTTTCACAAAATAAAATACCCGTTGCCTTTTATCATAGGGAAAACCATTACCATACAATTGGTGCTTTTGTTTTGAAAACAGGAAGTGAACCTACCCTCGTTGTAGCTAGCTTGAGACTGACGTTTTGACAGGAAATGACGATCGGCGACGTCACGTTACGTTGCATCTTGGGTAGTTTGAGTAGTAACCTCATGATGCATACCCAACATTTAGGAGAATCTAGTATGCATCCGGGAACTTCTCACTTACTCAAACTTGCATACTAACTCAGAAAGTTAGTAGGAGGAGTAGGAGAAGTATGCGGCTTCGAACACAGCCAATGATACGCAAACCTTTTAGCTTGTTAGTATTTGGCTTGTTCAGGTTGACCTTTTACATCACAAACAAACAAAATTTGGTACCGTGTCATGTGGTGAGCTGGACAGTTTGTACATATTTAACACTTTAGGATTTTGCCATATTTCTGCCTTTTCTGCTACTCCCAGATCAAAGCCCTTCAGTGGAACAGTGGGGAGTGTAATAAGGGCAGTTTGGGTGCAAAATGACTGTTAACGTGCAGGAATGCAGGAGTGATTCAGCTCCATCATAATGAGGTTATTTGTTTTAAATCCACAGTAAAGGAATTACGTATGTAAAAGGTCCTTTTTTCTGTTGCTCTTCAACCCAAACCCACCTCAGGTATAACAGCGGAGAACAGTGCAAGCATTTTTGGAACCTTAAACAACTTTGAACTTGCTGTGTTTATATTTTTGGTTTATATTTACTTATATTTACTGTGCAAATGGGCTGTTTACCACAATATCAGATCTCTGATTTCAGTGCTATGAGGTTATTAACTGGACTTTAAATAAAAAGGAAGGATATCTGAGTGGCTGGAGCCAAAAAAACTGGTTTGTTCATCCTGAGTGTTAAATTTAATAGCTGGATTTTTCACACTCTTGATACTGTCGCATTGACAAAAAGCTCTAAAAACCTCTTTTGATGTAGTTCCTCCTCCAGGAGGTGCCTGCAGCATCTTATTCTCTCTTCATTTCACCCACAACCTCAAGGTCACAGAGGCTGGAGGATTGGTAAACGCTTTCTCTTCTTTTATGTTCCCATTTTTAAAAGAAAAAGAGAAAATCAAAATATTTCTTTATGACATAAACTGAAGGAGCATTACTTGTAATTTCCCTCCACGATTTATCACGGTATGGGAGCTCAAGGTGCTATGACCGCCACTTATGGACTTTTAGATCAAGTTGGCTTTTTACACTTAATGGTTTTTGCTCGACATTAACAATTTGTTCCACCAGGAGAGTTGAGATAAGCACCATCATAACAGCACTGCTTTCAAGTAAAAAAAACCCCGACCGCTGCCTTCAGTGACGGGGAGGATAAAAGCACCAGCCTTGATGTAACCTTGACTGAAACCTCTGTGGGTGTTCTGCTGCATGTCTTTTATCCACAGGCTGTCAGCTCAACCTTGCAGTCCGTATCAGACAGAGTCCGAGTCACCGCTGTGAAACCTCCAGACCCGCATCAGCACCACCGAACACCCCTGGATGAAGGCTGCAGACACCTTTTCAGCTGACAGTTTAACTTCTGATTAGAAGCACTTTAATGGACCCAAAGCATTCACATAAATTATACAATCGCTGTTAGTGGATACACAGTGTGACTCAAAGAGAATAGCTCTCAATCTTCTGAGTGTTGTTTGATGATGTTGTGGCTAAAGCCATGGCGCAGACTGTCATGTTATGCCAACATAACATATTGAAGAGGGGCGGCCATGTTGGACGTTCTCCGTGAGGACGCAGTGAAGGTCAGCTGTTGCTTTTTGCCGGTTGCCAGAGAGCTACACTTTGTTCTCCCCGGGCAGAACAGAACAGCATGTTGCAGCAGAAAGCCAAGCGGAAAATTAGTGATTATCTAAGAGGAGAGAACGTCACTGTGATTATTTCAGGCAACCGTGGCTGCAACATGTAGATGGTATCAATAAATGTGGTGCAGAAGTCATCTGAATTTTGGGACTTTGTTGATTGGTTCTGTAGAAATATTTATGTAAATAAATCAGTGCAATATTAGATTAGATTAGATTAGATTAGATAGATTTTTATTTTCAAACGTGTAAAAAATGTATGTAACTATTTGTACATACAAAAGAAAGAAAAAGAGAAATTAAAAAAAAAAATTCAATCACATAAAGTGCTAATACATAACAAAAGGAATGGGAAGAAGTACAATACTTTTTTAGTTTCCCACCCCTTTTTAACTACTCTTCAGTTTGTAAATATCCTAACTACAATACACCTATATAAATATATATAGGTCAACCATTAATCAAGTAGTAAGTATTTTTTATATCATTTTCTGTTCATGGTTTTATCGAAAGGAATTACTAGCCCCTTTCACACTGCCGAATAACCCGCGTTTAATCCGCTAATTTACCGTGTCCGCTGTTGCGTTCACACTGCCGACCCGGGCTGCCGCGTCAACTCGACTCGCCTTTCGATCCGCGTCGGACCCTAGTCTTTTTGCCGAGCCGAGTTTGGTGTGAACGCAATCGACGCGGGTCGGACGTGGGCGTGATGTGAGGAGTTTAGAAGACAGAATGGACAGCTGATTCAGAACAACAGCGACAGGTGAGGACAAGTTTCACTCTGTTTTAGCCTACATCAAGTTGGAGACATTTTTTAATATGGCCAACTGGGGAGACAAGGAGGTCCGCGAGCTCCTCAGCCTCCGAGCAGAGGACGTTATTTACCGCCACATTTCGGGGACTATAGTGCTCTTGTATTCTCCGCATATGTTCTTCGGCGGCATCCCACGTTGTAACCATCCACACCCCGTAAAATAACATCTCCATGAACTGCATATACAATTGCAAAAACGAGTCCTCAAGGTGTATTTAACCCTACCTCCGACGCATGGCTTGTGCCTACGTCATTGTACACGCGCAGCATTTTATGTGTTTCGTGTGACGCTCTGCCACTAGGCAACGCCCCCTGAACTCGGCTTCAGGCGACACGGGTCACCCTGACACGCCAAGCGTTCACATTGCTCGACGCGGGTCGAAGGTGCAATTTGGACCCGCTAAGGTAGCGGGTCGCAGTGTGAAAGGGGCTACTGAATCATTGAATCATTGAAAGGAATCATTGAATTGTTGAATCATTGAAAGGAATCACTGAATCATTGAAATGAATCATTGAATCGTTGAATCATTGAAAGGAATCATTGAATCGTTGAATCATTGAAAGGAATCATTGAATTGTTGAATCATACATGCCCAGTAATATTGTTGTAATGTTTTAAATACTTGAACGCAGTTTTTCTAGAGAAGATAATTGTTTTGTAAATGGGATTATCGTCTATCGACTCTTTTGGGCTTTCACATGCGCGAGCCTACAACTAACCGGTGAGTGACATGCTGTTTATAAAGTTGTTTTGTAACTTCCCCATGCCAGTAATGTGAGAACCATGCATATGGTTTTGATGGTAAGGCTTGTGACTTTATTGTCGGATGGTTTATAAAGTGGTGTGACGTTTCTTCAGTGTGCAAGTTGTTGTTTTACGTGGAAGGGTTAGCGCTTGCCCCTAGCCACTAGGGATGTCGAAATTTAAAAAAAGTCTTGACTGACCACTGAGCCTCATTAGTCGATTAAAGTCGGTCACCGAAAATTCTATAAGTGCCATTTATGATATCTGTGTCCTGTCGCGCGTCTTTCTCTGCCGACTGGTTAGGCTCCCACCACACAATTAATGTTGGTTCGTGCCCTTGGTATTATACATTTTCCCCAATCATTGACCACTAGTTCTAGGCGTACTTGTGGAGGAATAAGGGTTTTGGGTAGAAAAATAATTGCTGTGCCTGCGCAGACACGCACAGCCACACATTACGCGCAACGGCGCCCTTCCAGTCACGGTACTTTTTAAACACGAATCAAACGCGGCACCGAACTCGGGCTGTTAAAAGCCCCCGTTACAAAGTCACAAACAGAGAACGGTGCATTTGGCGGTGTTACAGGAAAGTAGGTTAACCAATGACTTCGTTAAAAAAAAAACTTACCGAATGCCAACAGCCTCTGTGGCATAGCTAGAGGCTGCACAAAATCCTTTGCAATAAGTTCCTGTCGTCATGCTATTTAAGTACAGATGAATATATCACAACAAGTAGGCTAAGTTAGTCTTGTGTCTTTTGCCATTACAGTGTTACAATTATTATTATGTTGTAGTCCACACGCAGCCACATTGGCTTTATTTAGGTTAATAGTGGCGATTTTTTTAACTGCGCAGACAGGACCCGTCAAAACTAAATGCTTAAAAGCTATACACTACTTTTGGATTCATTTTTGGATTCTGCGTACAAATGCGATTAATCGTGATTAATCAGGGAAATCATGTGATTAATTAGATTAAACATTTAAATCGTTGCCCAGCCCTAATATATATATATAGATATAGATATATCTATATATATACAGTTCCAAGCAGAAAAGTTATTATGAACTGGGCCACTCCACCTATAATTAGCAAACTCTTTACTTTCTCCATTAGTGGATGAAAATGGGACAACACTATTCTTTATGTTCTTATTTTGGCACAGTTTGTATCTGTGAAACCACATGGATGTTTACTTCTGGTAAGTTTGGCCTAATAAACCTAATAAATAAAGACCAAAAATCAAACCGTCTATTTCTCTGTAGCTCCATCACAACATTCCTGCCGAGTCTTTTTAAATCTTAATGACTAAACTGATTAATGCTGCAGCGTCACTTATTTCTACCTTTGTCCTCTTATTCGGCTCAGAACTGCCAACAAAAGTTAAGATATTTCAACACAGCAGCTCTTCTGAACCAAACCAAACGCTGCTTTTTGATGTTAAATCGCCGATGAATGGGCCGTGGAAGTCTTGCATAATGTAGGTGCAAACATTCAGGCCAAACAGATGACTCATTTCCTCACATCCTAGTGACTGCAGAGGTGGAGACGGAGCCCATCTGTGCCGTGCATTTGTGCCACTAATGTGCCGCTCTGTGCACGGCTGTGCACGGCTCCCTTTGTAAAGCAGTGTCTGGGTTCATTTTTGCGTCTTTATCTCCATACGCTCGCACTGTTTGTCCTGTGTGTGAGCTGCATTTGTGGAGAAAGTCGCTCTGTTTTCTCTGTATATTTATCTCCCTGTTTACATGTCATTCATGGTGGGCATGCATATGTTTCTGAGTGTATGTTTCATCACCACGAGTTGAGTTTTGCTGCCTGGTGGAACAAGCTGCCCCCTCTCAATCTGCAGGGGTTGTTAAGGTTTTTGAGAAGCGACGCTGACTCATTTCTTGGCTGTGCGCTTGAAAGATTTTCTTCAAGACCCAACTTCCATGAGAGAAAACAAACTCTGCAGCTTCTGGTGTCCATTGATAACTTCTCGCCCTGTCGTGTGCACTTGCATCACGGTGGAAGGCGGCGTCTCTTTGCATCAGGATCCTCCGGGAGGCTCAGCGGGCCACAACACATCACTAATACCATCTGCCCTTAGTTCAGACAGGACTGCGCCTGCCAGTTTGGGTCTTTGTGTTTGCCAAGTGCGCAGCTGCTGACCCCCTCATAAAGTTCTGGCTGACAGTGTGTCCTGGCCAACACTGCTCTCCGCCTTCCATCTGGGTACAAAGTCAAGTAGTTTTCTGGAAATGCAAACTACACGCTGCACTAATTTATATCACCACAGCGGAAAAGTGACAGTATTTCACATGTTGTTGTCGGTTTATTCAACTCACCTGTGGTGTATTTATACAGATAATGTTGTAACTTTAAGGCATCTGAGGCCGATATAGCTCTAATTTGGACTAAAACCTCTCAGAAAAGAAAGATATTTAATATAAATTCATGTAGAATCCAATGAAAAAGGGCCCAACGTGGAGGGCGACGCCCAGATAAATCGAGATAACCCAGCTGAAGCTTCAGGGAGTTGGATGGGCAGAACCTTAACTGGAGCATAGTGGTGCAATGTAAGAACAAAAACTAATATCAAATACTACTGTTTTTATTGAGTATTTCTTAAATATTCTTTACAGTGTTGGCAGATACTCGGCATGTCCTGCAGTCCCACCATCCTCTGCTGCACTCTTATCATAATGTTCATTATTAAAACTAGGGCTGGGCAACGATTAAAATGTTTAATCTAATTAATCACATGATTTCCCTGATTAATCACGAATAATCGCATTTGTACGCAAAATCCCAAAAATGAATCCAAAAGTAGTGTATAGCTTTTAGCATTTAGCTTTATTTTAAATGTGCTGCCATATGAATGAAAGTGCCATAACATTTGTTGTGCAAACACACTTTTAACATCAGCATCTTTCTGTAGTTTTTATGTAGAAGCCTCGCTCCACTGTCTGTTTCCTTGAATGACTTGCTGCTATCAGTTGTGTGTTTTGCCTTTAAGTGATATTTTAGACTGGAACTACTACGCTGAGAAGACAATTCAACTTGGCAGTGTTTACAGATGACTTTGGTTCTGTCGACTCCGCCGTCTGGAAGAACTTTAAAATGAAAATGGCCGAGTAAGGCCGATTTCAGCACAGAGCGTGGCGTGGCGGCAGCGAAACGACGGCAGTCTTACGCCGGTTATCAGGCGGTGTGTTCAACTTGGCTTTTCACACCGGAAAGTCCGCGGCCGCGGTAGTTCTGTTCCAGCCCTGTCTGCATTCCCCATTCATTTCAATGGGACACCGCCGGCCGCCGCCGGCCACTGCCGTCCAAATTCCGCTCGAGTTCTATTTTCCAAAAGCAGCGCGGGACGGAGGCGTCTCCGCGCCGCTACCGCCCGACTACCGCCGCGTCGGTGTAAAAGGACAGATCTGTTTCCATGTATTTTCACCTCCGCCGGTGAAAATCGCTTCCGTTCTGTCACGCTTTGCCGCCCTGGTCTGAAATGGCCCTAAAAGTTCCGTACCCTTCTCCATGTTTGGTGGATCTGCCGATTACTTTCTTTTCCTGTTCCACAGCAGACAGCAGCAGACTTTTACAGAATAAAAGCCTGTGAGCAACAGACTTTTACAAAATAAAAGCCTGTGAGCAACAGGCTTTTACAAAATAAAAGCCTGTGAGCAACAGGCTTTTACAATAATAAAATAAATAAGAAAACAGGGGTGGTCCGTGGCGTAGTGGGTTGAGTTCCGCATCGGACGGTCCAGTGCTGCGTGTCGTTCCCCCTCTCTCTGCCCCCTGCTTCCTGTCTCTCTGAACTTTCCATTAAAGGCACAAAAGCCCAAAAAAATCTAAAAAATCTAATAAATAAAAAATAATAATAATTAAACTTGTGTTAATGCGCGATAAAATATTTATCGGCGTGAAATAATTAACGAGTTAACGTGATAATAGCGATAATTAACTCGTCCAGCCCTAAAAAAAATACTAATATCACATACAACTGTTTTTATTGAGTATCTCTTAAATATTCAGTGCATAAAACAAAAGTTAACTGTGCAGTGGTGGCAGTTACTTGGCATGTCCTGCAGTCCCACCATCATCTGCTGCACTCTTATCATAATGTTCATTATCAAAACATTTAATATCGTAATATTAAACCAGTTTGCAGCTGGATGTATGATGACCAGTGAAGCCAGAGATCCGTTGACATAGTGGGTGTTACCTTTCAGCATGGCCAGTAACTTTCATATCATTGTGTTAAAGTGAATTCAGAATAATTATTTTATTAGCAGAAAACTGAATATATATACATCTGGGGTGTTCTCCCATAACCTGGTTCAGTTTAGCTCTCTGGTGAATCCACAGTGGCTGCATGCCAAATGAGGAAGCAGCATTATATCGGGTCTCATGCATTATTTATCTGAGATCGTGACTCATGTCACTTCGAACAACAAGCAGCACTGCCGCGACATCTATTAGCCTCTCTTGAGCATTAGCTGCTAATGTAGTGGCATGACTAATGGTCGTGGGCACATGCTTACTTTTTCATCTCAGGAAACATCCCTGGTGTCACCAGAACCTTAATGGGTAGTGCAGACTGATTTAATACTGATCCTCAGATATTATACTGGATTTATTTACTCTAACTTATTTAAAAAAAAGCATCATGCTAAAGGATATTTAATTTCTGATATGATCTAATAATGTTAGTCTCATCTGCCTTCAGTTTTGTTAATTATGATCAGCAATCAGGCACTAAAATGACGAGTTTTTACGCACTTACATAGTGTTTCTATGCAAAAACAGTCATTACACTGCATAAGCAACAACTACAACACACAAGGTACTTCACGTTTATGCTCTCCCTGTCGGTAATTATGGATTTATTATAGATCTTTGTGCAGAAAAATACAATCTGACATTTCTAGCCATAGCAGATTCCATTACATTTGTTATTAGTCTGTTGCAAGGCATAAAAACTGAACCATCCATCAGATCGGTGAGTCAGCAGCAGATTTTAGCAACAAAAGCCAAATGAGAAAACTAACTATTATCATGTGCGCATGCACACACAGAAGCATGCACATGCAATTAGGAGGGTGCTCCATAACACTAATGTGTGCTGTGCAGCCACCGCTCTCATCACAGCTTATAGTTAAGTGTTACGCCGCCACGGCGTGCGCTATCAACCGCTTTCTAGGTCAAAGCGTAACCGAGTGGCGAGCATCAACTGTCAGTGTTTGGATTCCCTGAACTTCCCACCAAGAGCAGACAGAAGAAGGAACCTCTGTGGAGAAGTAATGAGGTTTGTCTGCGTTGGAGAGCGATTTCCGTTTATATGCTGTGACCAGAAGCTGCTCAGCAGCTCACACAAGGTGAGGGGAACTTGTTAGAAAAGGAGGCAAATGTTACATTCAACAGATGGTCTACATTAATGGAAAGATGAAAGTTTTACTGTGTTTAATGAGAGAAATGTTCGTCTCTGCTGTGCCGTGCGAGAGAATAACGGTTCAGGAGGAGGTTCATGCAGCAGAGGGTGGGAGAGAATCTGAGTCATTATATCACAGTTCCTTCCAGCTCTGTAAACTGGCATCAGATTGTTGCTTTATCCGACTTTCAGTCAGTTTCGGGTAAACAAAGCAGTCATATATTTTTGTATCTGCTGTCTATCACATGACTTGTGCAACCTGCAAAGCTGCATGAGCTGAGCTGTTCCCTCTACACATTTATTTTTATTGATTATTTATACGATTAAAATGTTTAATCCAATTAATCACATGATTTCCCTGATTAATCACAATTAATCTCATTTGTATGCAGAATCCAAAAATGAATCCAAAAGTAGTGTATAGCTTTTAGCATTTAGTTTTATTTTAAATGTGCTGCCATATGAATGAAAGTGCCATAACATTTGTTGTGCAAACACACTTTTAACATCAGCATCTTTCTGTAGTTTTTATGTAGAAGCCTCGCTCCACTGTCTGTTTCCTTGAATGACTTGCTGCTATCAGTTGTGTGTTTTGCCTTTAAGTGATATTTTAGACTGGAACTACTACGCTGAGAAGACAATTCAACTTGGCAGTGTTTACAGATGACTTTGGTTCTGTCGACTCCGCCGTCTGGAAGAACTTTAACATGAAAATGGCCGAGTAAAAGTTCCGTACCCTTCTCCATGTTTGGTGGATCCGCCGATTACTTTCTTTTCCTGTTCCACAGCAGACAGCAACAGACTTTTACAAAAATAAAACAAGGGGTGGTCCGTGGCGTAGTGGGTTGAGGCTGTAGTCCTCGCTGCAGCTGGCCCCGAGTCCCGCATCGTACGGCCCTGTGCTGCGTGTTGTTCCCCCTCTCTCTGCCCCCTGCTTCCTGTTTCTCTGAACTTTCCTATCCATTAAAGGCAGAAAAGCCCCCCCAATTTTAATTTAAAAATTATTTTTTTTAAAGATAAAAAAAATAAAACCTTTATCGATAAAATATTATTATGAAATATTTATCTGCGTTAAATAATGAATGAGTTAACGCGATAATAACGAGTTAACTCGCCCAGCCCTATTTATTTAAATTTAATGGTCTACAACATATCTGTTCAAATCAGTCATTAATGCACATTATTTTCCAAAAAACAGCCTGATGAACATTAAAAGGCACAATAACTTGTAGGTGCAGACTTATATATATAACATTGTTCTGAGGTGATAACAAAGCGCGTGTGTCTGGGAACACAAACACTCTTTGTGTGTCCGGAGCGGATGTTTCTAGCTTTTTAAGGCCATATTTTGCACATTCCTTTCATGTCCTTTGGAAATGTTTCCGCACAGTGGATACTGCAGGGACTTTTCATGTTGGAAATGAAAAGATTTGATTGACAGGCACATGGCCACATGGGGACCCCCTCAATGGCTGACGGACTGTCCGCCCCCGGCAGAAACCCCCCACAGACTTGGAAATGTCAATCTATTGTCATTACTATACAAGATATATTTCAACACCACGCAAAGAGCTTCTAGTTGGTCCTAGAAATTTGAAGCACCAATGACCTGACAAACTGGATCCAATAAAGAAGATTAGCACAGCGCAGATCTACTTTTATCCTCAGTCCTGTCCGATTTGGACCTCGTGTGGATGATAAACATTTTGAATATTGTGCAGATTTGAAGCTGTTTCTGAGTGTCAGTCACAGCAAAAGAAAATCTGAGACCCAAATGGTGCATAAATGAGTTTAAAGGGAAATCCTTTCCCCTTTAAAAGGTAGCAAAATCTCCGTGTTCATCGTAGATATTCTGGACGCGGCTGTTTCTGAGGACTGTAACTGGATGTGTGACTTGCTCTGTGATCACGACACAGACGAAACACAAAGTGTGACATGAACACCTTCGAGGCTGAGTTGCTGGACCATGGTGACAAGGAAAATATCGATCCATCAATCATCTTCAGACTGACAGTTTTTAAAACTGTCCCCGTCAGGAGAGGCAGGTGGAAAAAAGAATATCTGCTGTGAGCAGCAAACAAGACAACCAAACTTACAGCAGTGATTCCTAAAGTAGTTAGCATAGCTGCTGATACAGCGCCAGTTTAATCAAAACCGGAGAACACAGAAGGATACGTTGGGCATCTGTACGATGATAGAAATAGTCGACAATGGATTCCATTGTCGACTATTGTCGCCAGACGTGTTTTTCCAACAGACTGAGGCATCTCACGTGGACAATAACGTACACAGAAACGGCGGCGTCCAACACGTTAGCTACGCGTACCAAAACTTCTAAAGTTTGGGAGCATTTTAGCCTGGATACAGCGAATAAAAAGATTACTTGCAAGGTTTGCAAAGCAGAAACCTCGTGATGCACGAACATTTAAAGAGAAAGCACGTCGGGCAGTCTGACTCGCCTCGGTAAGATTTAACTAACATTCAAGCCAACACGTTTTGTTTTTGATGTACATTCAAGCCTTTTTTCGCTTTAAAAGAGGGCTTTAACGTTATGCCTGACAAACGTATTTTACTTGATTGTTGTTAATAATTTTTTTTTATAAAACACATTTGCAGAGGTTTATTTATTTATGGATTTATGTCTATACTGACCGAGCACTGGGCCTAATTGGTTTTAGATTTAGGACATTTTTATTTACTTTTTGTATGAATCAGCAGCAAAGTTGAATAAAAGATGCATTTTTCATTGAAGTACCCATCTTTCCTGTGTTTATTATCATTTGCCTCATTTAAAGCAACTTCATGCTAAATTGTCGGTGAGTCGATGAACGTATTTTATGCCTGAAATGAGGTCCAGGTTTAAAAAAAAAAAACTTCTCCTTTATCACAGCTGGTGAACAAACTGGTCGGTTTCAGGTTAACTGATCACCTGGAATCGAAGAGGCATCAGATATTGTTGTGGTCTTTGTTCATCTTTTGGGTTTTCATCCAGATTTAGTTAGTTCTCTTGTTTCTGATTATCTTTCTGGTTTCGGTTAAGTTTAGTCCTGGTTTTAATGTGCTCACTGTCTTGTGTTTGGTTAGTTTTTGCTTCACTTCCTGTCATACCTGTGTTGCTGGTAGTTGCCTTTACTTTGTTACCCATAAGTTCTTAGTATCCGTCTGTAGTTTCGTCTCTTCTTCTTTGCTTTGTCAGGATGTTTAACCAGTTTTTTGTCCTACTGACAAAGCACTGCTTGCATTTATTCTAGACCCTAGTTTATTCTGTTAGGTTTGCCTTTTGGACCTTTGTTGTAAACACTTCTTATCAGCTTGATACCAGAACCCAGTACAGGGTTAAAAACTTGATGAATGAATAAGAGGCATACAATATAGATAATTAATAGTTTATAAAGGTCTGACTTTGTAACTTGTGATCACGTTAGTGTGGTATTTGATCTTCTTCTGCATTAATTTATTTATGTGCTCTTGGACGCTTCAAAACTGAGATGAAGGGCAAAAATGTTGAATCAGCTGCAGAGCCAGAGATGTCAACCCAGAGCCCTGAAACTGTACGCAGATTTGTCCTCTTTCCAGTCCAGCGCAGACATAACGCACGTTTGGATCACAGACAGGAAGTTTGGGATCAAACAGAAGCATCATCTGTTCTCCATAAACACAGTGATTATCTGATTTACAGCCTCCTGAACTGATTAAAACACACAGAACTCCCCAGAGAGACGGGAACATTTGTGGATTACAACATAAAACAAAAAACTAATTGGTGGAAACTTTTGCAATCTTTGCTCATTCACTTGTTTTTCTTCCATTTGAACACGTTAGTAAACTCAAACTGTAATTAGGAGCAGAGTTTTCTGTTTTTTTCATTTTGGGATTTAACTGAACAAATCTGTTGATATGTGGCGCACAGATTTTCTCCTGCTTTTAGATTACATTTCAATCTTATTACAATATCATGACACCTCTGACTATATTGTAATTGACAGGCTTACTATAAAGTGACACATGCAAACCTTTGGATAGTTTGGAAAGTTAGCTCTTTCTGAATTTGTTACAACAAATTAACTTTACATAACAATAAGGGTGCACCCTGCGTCCTATAAACCTATCAAATAATACTTTACAAAAAAAAACAAGCATTCAATAACTGTGCACTGTGTTACTAACAGATAAATATTTTAAGCGTAGGAAAAAGCGTAGGAATCACTTCTGAAACATAAATGAGAACCATTTGCTTCATCTATCTGAGATAATATCACGAAAAACCATCAAACCACAATCTGTTAGAATGTGGAAATACAAAATAACAAATCAATGGCAAGATGTGACATTATCTCGTTATCGCGAGAAAAACGGATGGAATAAAATATATGCATGTATGTTCGTTTAGGGCAACATTGACTCTTTACCCCTCTGCAAATCAAAACTCAAAACCCATCTGTTTCAAGCTGCATTCTCCCTCTAGCCTCTTTTTTAACTTGTGTTGTTTTATTTATTGTGTTTTTAATGTGTTGTAAAGTGTCCTTGAGCGTTGAGAAAGGCGCTTTTTTAAAATTAAATGTATTATTATTATTATTAAGAGCCAAAAACGAGTTTAATATGACGACATGATCACACTTTATTGTTCTGTACGGGGCAGATGTCCTTACTGCACCTTACTGTATCAGGATTACATTGATTACATTCTCCCTTCTTGTCTCATTTCTTATAAGCAGCTTAAAATGGGTTGATATCCACCATAAAACATTGTTTTTATATGTCATGTCAACTCAGAGCCAGTTAAGTGTGAAGAGAGTAATCTGAATTGCTCACAGACTGTCCAGCCATGTGTTAAGATCCTATATTAAATCATGCAGGAAGCGTGTATTGCGGTGACGTTACAAGGGTTAATTTTTTGAAAATAATTGAAAACTTGGTGGTTATGATCAGAACTGAAGTGGAAGAAAAGATTTCTGAAAAAAAAAGTTGAAAAAAATATTAACATATGATGTTTTGGGGATCATTTTAGAAGGGGACAAAAATGGCCCTTTTCAGAAATTAAGGAGTTTTTTTTTTTTAAAACCAGGCATGACAAAAAAATTTAAAATCCCTAAAAATCAATGTTGTTGCTAATCATTGACATATATGAAAAAGAAAGTGGAAAAAAATATTAATACATGATGTTTTAGGTATTTTTATAAGGGGACAAAAATGTCCCTTTTCAGAGTTTTTTTTCTACACAATGAAAAATTGCATTATATATGATGTGTGTTTGAAACTCGAAAAAATAGTCAAAAATGCACAACTGACCAAATATGACGAGTATCACTATCTACAGTGTGAAATTAGAGGAGAAAGTTCACCCCAAGTGGACAAAAATGTCCCCCATCAGGGATTAGGGTTAAGAAAAACAAAAGCTCAGTATAGTTTTTGTTGTATAATTTCATGCTGTGAAGGAAGCAACAACCAGGATATCCATTACGTAAGAAATAAAAACGCGACACAGAAACTCATCAGTCTCCTTTTCTCTCCTTTAACAAGTAAACAGAGCATCCACATAATAGTTGTATACCTTCTATGGCCATACATCCTCCAGAGTCCTTCAGCTAAGCCTAATTAATCCTTAAGGGTAATAACGTGTTACCTTCTACATGACCACACGACAGCACCGCGGGGAATTGCCTCATGCAGTATACTGTTTCTGCTTCTTCACGGTTACACCATCAATATTAGTCATGACATTTCACAATTAATGCATGTATTGTGTATCACACGACGCCGTCTCACACAAACATGACCCCTCACGCCCACATTACTTTAACAATTGCTCCGCATGTGTGTGTTTGTGTGACTAATTGTGCTCTCCGCTGCTGCGGCCGCTCCCAGCGATGCTTCCCGGCCTTCTGCGCCTGACAGGCTCCGCAGCCCCGGCTGTCAGATGAGCTCATTTACCCCGCCAGTGGATTCATCCGTGATGTTTGTGTTTGGAAGTTAAACTGGAACTTATTTAACAAATGGAATCGCACTGTGTTTTGTTAAAACAAGACTTTTTTTTTCTGCTCTGTCACCACCGCTTGCAGCTTCCCTAATTGTGGTTACTTTCCAGGAACATATTTATTATTACAAACCAGGCTAGCTGAGGGTATTGCAAGCTGTGGGTCAAAAATCTGTCTGTTCAAGTTAAAAACGTCTCAGCATTTGTCAAAGAAATCTCCGTTTCACGTTGGTTTACAGCTGATGTCATTGGTGTGATCCCGTGTGGCCGATTCACATGAAACAGCTTGTTTTTCCCTGTTTGATCACATCTGAAGATATTATTATTGTTTTAAATTACACATATATATATATATATATATATATATATATATATATATCTGTTGTATGTCTTTTATTTTATTCTTGTATTTTATTCTTTTAATTTTTTTGTTTTTATTTTTCTGTACAGCACTTTGGTCAACTGAGGTTGTTGTAAAGTGCTTTATAAATAAAATTGGATTGGATTGGATTGGACCACCTCCAGATATTACTATTAAGTCCTTTTTTTTAAAATATATTTTCTTAAAATCCAACATTTTTCATAGTTTAAACCCTTTTTTGTGTGTGTTTACTGTTCTCTGACATCCAGATCTATACGACCAATGTTTTAGACCAACAGACTGTTCTGTTCGTCTACTTTTGAATTAAAATTCGTTCAAATGCCAGTCGTGGCCTTAAGGTTAGAGATTCTAATTCTTTTCTATTTTGTGACTGATACTATGGGCCTTCAGTTCCGGTCTCTGACCTTCACAGCCGCGGTATCGGTGGATATCTGATGCGTTTCTGTTCTGTGCAGCTACTGTGGAAAAATAAAGGTTAAAACCATGTATTTTCTGTCAGAGGGAGTTAATTGAATTTGACTGCATGTTAAACATTTGCGTTGACTGTTTTATCATTTGCTCAATTGACAGAATGGAGTCTGGAAACACGAGTTATACAAAGCAGGTGTGAGTCAGACAACATCGATCAATTTCTTATTTAAACAAGAGGGGTATGTACCAAAGAAAATGCTCTTTGCATTGAAAAAACATCAATAAATTGACAGTTGAACTGTACAAAGATGCTCAATTACTTTGCAGTTCATTTATTATGGTAAATTAAATATTTGGACTGATTTTTCACGTGTATAATCCAGACTGTGGAAGCACAGTGAAACATTTCCTCAGGAATGCCGTGTTTCATTATTTTTATGGACCAACAAACTGTTGTTTCAGTTCAGAGTCCAATCATTTCAAACATTCGTGGCCAAGAGATCTTTGTCAAGAGGAAAATGGCTGAATATTACAGAAAAAATATGTGACGGAAGTAGAGAGCGAGTTTATGCAAGAATCTTTGTTGGAAGCATAAAACAAAGGTTGAAACTTCCCTGCATTGTAATTGGGAATGTGCATAAATTAAGCAAAAAGAAGTAAAAAAAATGTGGATTTTTTTTTTTTTTCGATGTGCAGTTCTCTTGACTTCTGTTCTGTCTCTTTTTGGGGATTTCTCAAATAAAAAAATGCATCAGAAGGTCCATCTTAGTTTGAGACATGTGGCCGTCAGTGGATTTCATCAAAAAGTGGACAAAGTGCCAAAAAACAATAAAGAACAAATAAGTGCAGGCAAAAACAACAACAACACAGAAAACAGCTGCACAAGACATTCTTCATTATCATAACACAAAAAGCAGATCTCTGTCCGTTATGACTTTGATCTTTTCCACACAACAGAGCAAAGCTAAACGACCAACAACAGCACCAACACAACCAAGTGCAGCCCACCTCAGACTGCTCCACATGTTTCTCAGACTGCTCCCAAGTGGCAGGAAAACGTTCTAAAGTGTAAACATTAGGGCTGAGCAATTTTATCAACACTGCGATATATATCGATATTTCGTTTCCCGATAAAGTATCGATTTTTCAGCTGTAAGTATCGATTTATTATTTCTATTTTTTAAAGCAAACTTTATTGAAAAGTCTGACTTTACAATTAGTGAAAACACAGAACATTAAGGTAACACAATACAATAAATTAGTTCATAAAAATGTTATAAAGAGCACAGCTCTCACGTTTGTCTGGCGGTGTTTTCCT
Organism: Odontesthes bonariensis; assembly: GCF_027942865.1. Taxonomy (NCBI): domain Eukaryota; kingdom Metazoa; phylum Chordata; class Actinopteri; order Atheriniformes; family Atherinopsidae; genus Odontesthes; species Odontesthes bonariensis. Next base: position 35,285,352 of record NC_134518.1, read on the forward strand.
TCCGGTTCAAAGGTCGGACCACCGGTCCAATCAGCGACGATTGATGTCAAATCCCACTGTCCCTTTTTTTTCCTCCAGAAAATGATGTAAGTGTATCGAATCGTATCGTGAGATTAGTGTATGGCGACAGCCCTAGTAAACATCTGTTTGCAAAACCCAAAGGAGGGTAAGTATGTTCAACACCTAAAGACTTCATCCACTAAATCCATGCTTGGGTTTAGTTTCGCCTCAGGCACGCTCAGGACGGGAGATTGGACTGAATACAAGTTTCGGTGCAATCTGTTGGTTTCCTTAGCTAGGAAATTGTTTTTGAATTGGCTCCATATGAATGAATTGGATTATTTTATAAATAATTATGATTACAATGAATTGAATTTCAATTGGCTTGAATTGTACTTTATTATTTAAGTGCCTTGAGATGACATTTGTTGTATTTGGCGCTATATAAATAAAACTGAATTAAATTGAATTGGGTGTTCAAATATGGAGTGAGACTGATTCTCCCTCTTTCATAAGTGTTACTTGTTTTCATTTGTATTTATTTATTTATTCATTTATTTATCTTGCGGTATACACTGTGTACAGTCTTACTCCACAATGTGTAACACCTACATTGAGCCACAGCTCAAAATGTAGCAGTTTCACACCAAAGGCCTTAGAAATTGTTATATTTTCTGGGTTAAAATATGGTGAATGCTGCCCTGCACAGAACAACTAGCATAGTAAACTGACACTACATTTTAGATGACGGAGAAAAGCACCTTTTAGTCAAGTTAAGCTACGAGAAGTGAAATCTGGTAAAAGACTGTTCTGAAGTGTGTGTGTTTCAGTTGTACACACAGAACTGTTTTTCAGTGGTATCATCTGTTGACACAGAAGTTTGTCATCTCAGAAAATGTTTATATGTTTGCCCAGTTGATGTGTGGCGAAGGCTCAGCTGCAGGCTGCCATATCTCCACTATTGTGGAGCTATTCTCCCCCCTGTGGTTTTCAGCTGGGCAGGAGGTCTGTCGCATCCCACTGATTATGGCTCTCAGCATGTGTGCGTGTGCATTGTTGGCTTTGTATGTCAGTTTGAATGTGATGTTTTTTTACTCTGTGTGTGTCTGTGTTCTCAAAGTTGTGTGTGGGTTGCCAGGTTTGTGTTTTTCTAAGCATCATCTCTCTCGTATACTTGGAAACCAACAGACACCAACAGCCTATCATCTAATGCCAACTAAAGCCAACAACTGAGGCAAGGCAGGTTTATCTGTGCAGCACAATTCAACAACAGGGTGATTCAAAGTGCTTTACAGAGACATTAAAACAGTAGAAATAAAAAGCTTGATTTAAATTTTAGACAAAAAAGAAAGAAATAAGAGCAATAGATAAAATCAGGAGTTAAAATGTGATTAAGTTTTCAAACTCAAGCTTCAGATTTTGAGCTTTATTCAGATGCAGCTGAAAATAGGTGTGTCTTCAGCCTGGACTTAAATACACTGAGGCTGTGTTCGAAACTACATACTTCCATACTGCAGAGCGTTTACCCACAATGCATTTCGCTCGTGCCCGAGCCGAAATCAGCCGGCCTGAAGCTGATTTCCCTTAAGCTCTAAACTCTGTAAACTTTAGCAACATTTGAAACATTTTCAGGTGAGAAAGTAGTCGTTTAGATCCCCAACGTGTTGAAAACCTGACAAAATACCGGCTGTTTACAATTTTGTTCCTACGAATTCGGCGCTACTAAAGCTAGCCGCAGTGAGCAACGCACTTCCTGTTATTTTCACAAAATAAAATACCCGTTGCCTTTTATCATAGGGAAAGCCATTACCATACAATTGGTGCTTTTGTTTTGAAAACAGGAAGTGAACCTACCCTCGTTGTAGCTAGCTTGAAACTGCCGTTTTGACAGGAAATGACGATCGGCTACGTCACGTTACGTTGCATCTTGGGTAGTTTGAGTATGAGTAGTAACCTCATGATGCATACCCAACATTTCGGAGAATCTAGTGTGCTACCGGGAACTTAAAAAAGTTTAAGTTAGCAGGAGTAGTAGGAGTAGTAGGAGAAGTATGCGGTTTCGAACACAGCCTGAGTGTTTAAGCTGATCTGAGGCTTTCTGGGAGTTTGTTCCAGACATGTGGAGCATAGAAGCTGAATGCAGCTCCTCCATGTCTGGTTCTGACTCTGGGAACTGATAGAAGACCGGATCCAGATGACCTGAGGGGTCTGGAAGGTTCATACTGGGTCAGGAGGTCACTGATGCATTCTGGTCCTGGACCATTCAGAGCTTTGTCCATCCTGGCCTCTCAACTCTCTGTCTAACTCTATCCATCTCTAACACACACACACATCCACAGCCTCCCCTGTGGCTGCCTGATGGAAGTTTCCTCGCCTCGCCCTTTAGATTTACTGTAATAGTCGAAGGAGTGAAGCAGAAAAGAAAAGGGACAGGAGCTAAATTGAAGAATAGAAGAGCCAAGAGGGTTTAGAAAGAGTGATGCAGTGAAAAGGGAGCGTGGGGAGGGAGGGAGTGGAGTGAGAAGGAAGTGAGAGGTGGCAACACAGGGTGAGAAAAAAACAGCAGAGATGAGTCAATGAGGAGGGTAAAAGGGATAAAGAAGTGTTGGGAGGTGAAAGTAATCAGGAGAGAGACGTGAGGTCGTCCGGGACAGAAAACGTTTCCCTTTAAACTGAGAGTGCAGCTTTACAACCTCTGGTGTCAGCTGCTGATGATGTAAAACCATGTTTAGAAGATCAATTTGTCACTTTTCATCTCCTCCTCTACCCACTCCCGACTGGAGGAGGCCGGAGGAGGAGTTCCAGCTCGATGGGAACAGAGGGGAGAGCCTGAGATCGCTGCCTGCTATCGACCAGCATTTCTGATGATGTCATCTCTAATAAATCCCCCCTTCTCCTCCGCCACGGTTTCCTGTTACTGTAACAAGAGCTTTCACGTGCACACAAACACACACTTTTTCCTCCAAATGCCACTGATGAGCTATTTAAAAAGTTCAGTGATGTTCTGAAATCTCTAAATACGTTTGATTTGATCCTCAACATATAAAACAACAGCAGCTGATCCCAAACCTGGAGACTGATTCTTCCCTTTAAGATGTCTCCACGTTGCTCACAGACAGCGCTGACTTCAACACAGATCCAGTAGTCAGGTTTAATCAGCATTTTGATTCACATTTAGAAGATGTGAATAACAGAAGGTGAACGTTAAAAATCTGCCAAGATACACCAAAGAGGAACATGATGGGTAATAATGGAGAGAACTTAAATCACCCGAATGCAGGTAATCTTTTAGGCACAGAATAATAGTTGAGCTTAGCTCATAGCTTCGTCTTTTTACTTTAAATTAAACATCTACTGTAGGAATGTCCCACAAGTATAATTTTTTGAAATAATTATACTTCTAGGAGTAGTTTTAAATCTCTATACTTTTTACTCTTACTTGAGTAGATGTGTGCAGCAGAAACTGTCCTCTTACTCCGCTACATTAGGCTACAATGAGCTGGTTACTTTTCTTCTTACCTCTTTGGTATTCTACGCCTCATTATTTTTATCCTCATTTTAATGTTTTATTCTGACAGAGAGAGAGACTTCCGCCAAAGGCTCTACCACCTGACTGTGTTCCACCAATCAGACGCAGCCGTGCAGTCTGGTCACGTGACCATACTCGATCTCAGCGGCGGGACGGGTTAGCTTTAGCATTAGCAGTCGTAGCAAACAAACAAAGAAACAGATGAAAAGTGTCAGAACCAACGGTGGGAAATGAAGACGCAGACGAGGCCTCATACTGAAAGCATGCTTACTTTACAAAGAGTGAGAAACAGCAGCTACATTATGTGTCTTCTGTGTCAACCAAAACAAACGCACATTTCAGCAGAAACTCAACATCTAACTTGAGGAAACATGTAGCGCTAAGTTTCCTAAACTCATTTTTTTTTCCCCATGGATAGGTGAATGTTTGTTTTTTAGGTTACATATGGGTTACATATGTTTTAAACATTTCCTAAGTCTCTTTGATTTTTTATTGAAGTTCTTGAATTTACCTGGATTATTTTAATTTAAGCTATTTTGTAATTAATTAATTTATTTTATCAGTTGGATGAACTCTAATTTGCCTAAAGATGATTATTTAGTATTTTTGTCTGTCTGATTGAATGCTTGTGTTAACAAATAAATCAGACGTTACTCAACAGTTACTCAGTACTTGAGTAGTTTTTTCACCAAGCACTTTTTTACTCTTACTCAAGTAATTATTTGGATGACTACTTTTTACTTTTACTTGAGTCATATTATTCTGAAGTAACAGTACTTTTACTTTAGTACACTTTTTGGCTGCTCTACCCACCTCTGCTGACATGATACATTCTGAAAACTTCAGGGTCACAGGGACAGATGAGTGCTCTCCTGGTGCATACTGAGGTGACCTTGCTTGTCACTGTATAAAACAGACAGAATACATTGCAGAGCCCAGACAGGAGCAGATGGAGTGTGAGTATCTGCTCAGAGTGCACAGAGAGAAAGAAGCGATAACAGCCCACAGCTAATCCACCACACACTGAAAACCCATCACTCCTTAAAAAGGAAATAAAAAAATCTTGCTCCCCAAGATGGAAAGAAATACTCTGGAAAGGTTAAGACCTTGGCACAAGCTGCATGCTTTTTCCTCATGTGTGAAATTTCCTTTACGCACACTTCAATGGCTTCGACTCATCATTATTGACAGGAAGCTTTCAGCAGTCTGGCAGCGGGCACCTGCAGCTCCTCGGACACCCACTGAAATACCCGGCATACGTTTAAAAAAGTATGAAGCTGCACATATAGCAGAGAGACTGGCAGCCATAAGACAAAATAACAGCGTGTTTACAAAGGTTAGCACAGAAAAACATATTCTAACTAACTACGATGAGCTTTAATTAAGTCGTGCCTTCAATGCAAAGATGCAGCCTGAAGGGATTCACAGACCAAACGGCACCAACAATAGTCTCAACCATGTTACAGGTTTTCTGATTCTTTTTCAATCCAAGTATGAAGGTAAAGATCCCTGAACATAATCTAAGTCCCTGATTTTAATTAACTGCGGTGATATATATATATATTTCATATTAAATGCGGCTCATCTCTCTGCGCTGCAGGACTGAGAGGTTCAGGAGGTCCTTTGTTCCCACAGCCATAAGGCTTTATAACAGTGACTGCTGAGTTCTTCTCAAATTGATTTTTTTTTTTTAATTTATTTCGTCATTTATTATTATTATTATTAGTTATAAGTAGTATTTTTATTAGAATTGGTATTATTATTGTTGTTGTTAATATACAATCATTGTAAATATTAATATATTTTTTGAGCTACTTCACTAATTTGAATTCCCCCCATTGGGGGATGAATAAAGTATTTTTCTATTCTATTTCTATTCTAAATGAGGATCTCATCAAATTTGTACCTTTTGTTGAGTGATCATTCAAAACGTCAGGGATTACATCAGTGATTTCCTGGAGTGCCGATAGCCTGTAAAGCATCACAGGAAGTAAGTTTCTAATAATGTTTTCAGGCTTCTGGCTCTTTGAATCGGGTGACATCTTGTGTCGCCAAATTGAATTCTGAATCCTTTCAGTCATTTGATTGTGTAGCTACAACATTTCAAGCTGGAACAAATACAAATGTCAGGCTCGCCCGCCAATATTTATAGATCAAATCTGTGTGGATCCCAGGCCCGGAGTGGCTAATCGGGAGGACCGGGACAAGTCCCGGTGGGCCGGTGTGATGTTGGGGCTGCAAAGGGCCGGTGTTCAGTCATGCTAGTGGGTTGATTACGTGCGCTGCTACCGCTGTCCCTGCAGACGCACCCTGACGTAACACGTCACTTCACCCTGTCAGTGGTGTTTGAAAGATGGAAAGTAGAACGAGCAAAGGATGGAAGAATCAAAAAGAAGGAAAGCTCTGGAAACAGACGCAGCTAAATATAGAAAAATGGGCAACTTTTTGACAAGTCGAGCTCGCGGTTTGTAACGTAAAATGAGGACGATGAAACGGGTAATATGTTGAACTCTGCCTGCAAACCACCGTTCAAGTTCATTAATTATCAAGTCAATGAATAACACAACGTTATATAATTTAATAGCGAGTTAACTCGTTAATTATTTATCGCCGACAAATATTTTAGCGCGCATTAACGCAGGTTTTATCATTTATTTTATTATTGTAAAAGTCTGCTGCTCACAGGCTTTTATTTTGTAAAAGTCTGTTGCTCACAGGCTTTTATTTTGTAAAAGTCTGTTGCTCACAGGCTTTTATTCTGTAAAAGTCTGTTGCTCACAGGCTTTTATTTTGTAAAAGTCTGTTGCTCACAGGCTTTTATTCTGTAAAAGTCTGTTGCTCACAGGCTTTTATTTTGTAAAAGTCTGTTGCTGTCTGCTGTGGAACAGGAAAAGAAAGTAATCGGCGGATCCACCAAACATGGAGAAGGGTACGGAACTTTTACTCGGCCATTTTCATTTTAAAGTTCTTCCAGACGGCGGAGTCGACAGAACCAAAGTCATCTGTAAACTCTGCCAAGTTGAATTGTCTTCTCAGCGTAGTAGTTCCAGTCTAAAATATCACTTAAAGGCAAAACACACAACTGATAGCAGCAAGTCATTCAAGGAAACAGACAGTGGAGCGAGGCTTCTACATAAAAACTACAGAAAGATGCTGATGTTAAAAGTGTGTTTGCACAACAAATGTTATGGCACTTTCATTCATATGGCAGCACATTTAAAATAAAACTAAATGCTAAAAGCTATACACTACTTTTGAATTCATTTTTGGATTCTGCGTACAAATGCGATTAATCTCGATTAATCAGGGAAATCATGTGATTAATTAGATTAAAAATTTGAATCGTTGCCCAGCCCTAAATTTAAATAATAGTATGATGCGACGCCATATAACTGGGAAACTTTGTCTTGTAGCCCCTCAGAGTCAGAAGATGCAGCACCAATTATTATTATTAATTAATTGAATTCCAATTGGCTTGAATTGGACTTACTATCTAAGTGCCTTGAGATGACATTTGTTGTATTTGGCGCTATATAAATAAAAATGAATTGAATTGAATTGAACCAAGCACCAACCATGAGCCCACAAGTCCAGAGTGGGCAGGTAGGATTACTCATTGATTGAATGTTATTAGAATTAATATAATGAAAAGTGTGGTGTAGACCTGCTCTATATGAAAAGGGACCTGAGATGCTCGATGGTTCAGAGCTACATCAATGAAACTGACCTGAATTGATCAGAAGGCTTAGTAAAAAAGGGGAGATTTTTGCTGAGAATTATGACCATTTTTTTAATATTTTAGAAAAATACTCTAAATCACAAGGCTTTACAGAACAGTGCGCTATTGTAGACTTAACATTGTAAGGTTATAATTACATGATTTCACAAACAGGTCGTGATCTAAAGTGGGCCGTTCTGAGGCATAAAACTCCAGGGCTGGAAATGAGTCCCACTCCGGCCCTGGTGGATCCTGCCTCACAAGCCCAAACATTCAAGATTATCTTAACTGAAGTTCATAAAAGTTTGTCTCTGCCTGGAAATGTAGTCAAAACTGCTTCAGCGTCAGCAAGGTAAATGATGTAAAGGGTAAATGACTCGTAGTAAATGGGTTAACGCGTTAATAATCACTGGTGCATTCAGAAAAATGTCCTACTTTGCAGCATATACCATTCCATCTCAGTCATTCTGGAGAGATGTCTACAGACCCGACTGTGCCATAGATGAGAGCACTTCCAATCAATGCATTCATTCAGAAAGCCCTCACCGAGCAGGCAGAGCCGTCGTGTTTTATGAAAATGTGGAAAAATAAAGAAGCCGACACCGTTGCAGCAGTGTTGTCATATAACTGAGCCACTGAGAGACACCTGCACAGCTGACAAAATGACAAACTTTTCACCAAACATCACCAACATCCCCCCCGACTGCTGCATCAAGCGTCCCTAATAAGCTGGAGAGTGTAAATCAATGTCGCATTCAGTAGCTTTTTAACGAAAGGGATGTGAAACGTTTTGTCATAGGCCGGAGAACATGCACTCAAATGTGTCTTTTTGCAAACATGTGCTGAGATTGAACTCTGGCCACCGCTTTCCATGACCTAATTGGGCTTGACGATAGCACAACACCCTTTCAGGAGGGTGTTACTGCGCAGAAAAGCAACAACTGATCACAGTTTGCAGCTTTTCCTGGTCAAACTTGACCCATTGTTATAGTAGGAGTGCAGTTGCAGCCAGAAGATTCCTCCCAAAAACAACTCTAAGGCTGTGTTCCAAACCGCATACTACATACTTGCAAACTGCATACTTCCATTCTGCATACTCATCGATCAGACAGTATGCAGAGCATTTACCCACAATGCATTTCGCTCCTGCCCGAGCTGAAATCAGCCAGCCTGAAGCTGATTTCGCTTAAGCTCTAAACTCTGTAAACTTTAGCAACATTTGAAACATTTTCAGGCGAGAAAGTAGTCGTTTAGATCCCCAACGTGTTGAAAACCTGACAAAATACCGGCTGTTTACCATTTTGTTCCCACGAATTCGGCGCTACTAAAGCTAGCCGCAATGAGCAACGCACTTCCGGTTATTTTCACCAAATAAAATACCCGTTGCCTTTTATCATAGGGAAAGCCATTACGATACAATTGGTACTTTTGTTTTGAAAACAGGAAGTGAACCTACCCTCGTTGTAGCTAGCTTGAAACTGCCGTTTTGACAGGAAATGACGATCGGCGACGTCACGTTACGTTGCATCTTGGGTAGTTTGAGTATGAGTAGTAACCTCATGATGCATACCCAACATTTAGGAGAATCTAGTATGCATCCAGGAACTTCTGCTTACTCAAACTCGCTTACTAACTCAAAAAGTTAGTATGAGTAGTAGGAGAAGTATGCGGTTTCGAACACAGCCTAGGGGTCATTTGTTTGTGCAACCAATGGTGACCCACAATTCAAATAATATGCAATAGGTTGTGAGAGGAACTGCATTTTGGAGTATAGAGAACGCAACTTAAGGCTGATTTATGGTCGTCTCCATGGACGTCACGAGATTGGGTCGTCTAACCTAGCGACGCCTACTGATCGGGATGTGAACTGCCTTGGGTATCCGACATCCCAACGGAGAACTTCGAAAGGTTTAAAGCCTCTGCGTGACCACGGAGTCGGATTGGCGGATTGGCGGATAGCGACGGAGAAGCATACCGAGGCCTTTAGTCCTACACATTATTTTTTACCCTTACCAGTCATCCAATGTCCATACCAGTGAGGTCATGGGAGCCCATCCCAGCCACCAACATGTGAGGGACAGTCCATCATCCAAATGAGACGAATAACCAAGTGCACTCACACACTAATTAAACTGACTTGTTCTTGGAGAATTCATGTTTCCAGGGGGAAGAACATGCAAACTCCACACAGAAAGGCCCAGCTGAGATTTAGCTTAGCTCCAGGATTCACGTCTTTACTTCCGTCAGACTTTGGGGTTTTGCTCGATGCTTCACTTAATCTAGACAACGATGACCTCGTGATCTTGTGAAACGGATTCTCATGGATTGGTTTTAGATTCACAGCATGAGATTTTGTCCAGAAACTGAATAGAGTTTTTCCTTTCTAATGCTAACATGATATATTTAAAGTTCAGGAGAAAGTAGCAGTTTTGTGCTTTAAATGAGCAAAAGTGAAGTCTGAGCCACCTGCGGACCCCTCAAAGAGTAAAGCTTTACTATTCAAAAGGCCAGTGGGGCACTACCTCAAGTTTCTTGTGTCAAAGTGACATCAGCCTGTGGCTTCAATCATGCAACAGTTGCTTTTGGTTTAGATTGAAAGGCAACATCAAAAACACTGTGAGACATATGGAGTCTTACGTAAACACAGTTTTCTGATCAAATAACGGCAGTTTCCATCCTTTCATCTTTGGCTTTTCTCCAAGGTTTTCATTTTAAAGAACCGTCTCAGCTGGAAAATGGTGACGTCACGTGTTTCCCTTCACCAATCACGGCAGCTTAATATGACAGCCAGCGTTGGGTTTACTGACAGCTTTGAATTTGCCTCTAATTGCTGACTGTTCATTGCAGGGTTAACCGATTTAAAATCAGGTCTTCAGGAAGGTTTTCATATTTATTCTGCAGATAAGAAATACATTTTAAAGCATTCTGGATTTGCTCTTTGCTCTAAAAAAACAATTCCTTTGAGGGTCCACAAACTGGAACTCCTTTGTGGAAACCACTTAATTTCTTTCACCTTTGACTACACCATCCGTAGAGTCACACACCAGAACCGGTTCATATTCCTTCCAAATCTATTAATTTGCGATGATAAGCTCATCTCCGGGGAGACACCGCGGCACAAGCAATTAGAAAACCATTCACATGTCAGAATGTCGGAATGAAATTATTGAAGATTAGATTCCGTCTTGATTATCTCTCCCCCTTCAGGTGGAACATGTGTACTCAGCAAGTCCAGATAAGAGTCGCTACGGCGTCCAGTCACAGAAGAGGCGCCCGCGCGCCGGGTGATGGTGACACTGCGCCGCGGTGAGGACCCGTTTAAACACTCTCCGACAGTGAGACGCCCTTTGGCCCCACTGGGTTCGTCAACGCTACAATTTACTAGCCTTCCACAGCAGGTTGTACTTTGTGTGCCCCCGGGGGATAATGCGCGTGCAGCCACCCAGCAGCAAACGCGGAGAAAAACGCCAAAAAGCACCAAAAAGAGCACACAAGACAAAACGAGACGGATAAATTGAGTTCAGCGACTGGAATTGTGCAGAAAGACATGGACATTTTCAGAGATGAGTCTAAAAATGTAACATATTTGGAGAAAAATAAAACCCCAGAACAGGCGGTGACTCCGTCTACAATGTTTTAAAGATTTGAACTTACCTCCCAACGCTTGTTTCATAACGAAATTCATGATGATGGCTTTTAATTCCCTGCCTTCTTTGTCCGATCGATGTTACATTCAAGGGATGAGGAAAAGTAGAATCCTTCGTTGCCAGATCTGGAGGGGAAAAGGACAAAAAAAAAACACCCAACAATGAGGTCACTATATATACACGCTTTGTTGAAAACTTTCTCCCTATTCTATCCCTTAAACTGAAATATTCAGCGCAGTTTCTTAAACGACAACACGGAGCTCCAATAAAAATCTTGCCCGGACGCAATTATTCACATGTGGGATGTAGAAAATGTGTTTGCGCTTACAGCGCACGCTTCATTGTTGCGCCAACTGAAGGACACCAAGGTCAGAGGTTCAAAAACAACAACAAACGCAACACAGCCCCAAACATCCCAAAACTACCAACCGAATCAGCAACTACCTGTCTTGGTTCCCAGTTTTTTTTATATATATATATTTCCGAAGAGCGTGGTGTGCAGCGTCAGGTAGGGACCGGGGTGCGTTAATAGCCCCAACACCTCTGAGCTTTGCCTGGAGCCGGGCGAGTTTTAACAGAGTTCACGGTGAAAGTCTCCAGTCTGTTGTCATGCATGAGCACTAAACCACCCGTGTGTATATCTCCTGATCATGTGGTAAAACTTTCCATCCTCCATTGGAGGGACATTGGACACACAGCCATCCCACTCCGGCATAAAAAAAAAGCTGCTGGCACTGCACGGGAAATGCCGCCTGCGTGCATGTGTGCCGCTGTAGATAAACACTGAATGTGCCGAAAATGTGTTTTCAGACTCAGTGTTTGCTCATATGCAAGCAACGAGACTCACATGGTGTTACAGCACAGATACACATGCACTTCCTCCTATGAGCGGAGGATGATTTCAGCACCACCGCGACTGGATAGCTCCACAAACCCGCTTTAATTGCGTTGAAGCGCGAGCGTCAAGCATCGATTTACCTCCGTCCGGCGACTGGCTGAATTCCTCCTCACACACTCCCAGCAAAACAGGGATCAGAGAGCAGAGCGTCAGCTGTAGCACCTTCCAGATCCAAGTTATCCTGCAGCGGGCGGCGAGCAGCAGTAGCACGGGCTAATAACTGCTCATTCTTTGCGTCTCCAGCTCCAGGGGGCTCGGAAAAGGACGTCCTTGGTGCTTCCTGCTGCTTCCCGCTTCGTCTTCCTGCACACACACACTCACTCACACACAAGTAGAGAGAGAGAGAGAGAGAGAGAGAGAGAGAGAGAGAGAGAGGAGGAGGAGGAGGAGGAGGAGGAGGAGGAGAAGGAGTGATGGGGTGGTGGTTTGCGAAGGGTGAAGCAGCTGCCTTTAACAATGTGATGGAAAGGGGCGGTCGAATCACATGGAGGGACGGGGGGGGGACGTCCCACTAACGTCCTCCTGATGGAGAGAGATCAATTATTCAACCCTCACGGTGCCTGGCTGCTCCATCCGACAGTCCGCCCTCCATCTCTGCAACAGGAGGAGGGATTCGGCTCGGAGGAAACCCTGAAACGGTGGAGCAGAATGCGGCGGGAGAGCGTGCTGAGGCTGGATGTCTCTCCGTTCATCGTTGATTGAGGTGCCGCACATTTAGTTTGCATCCAGGTGGAGCCGTTTGAAAAAAAAACATAATGTTGGGTGTATTCAGTGTTAAAACAGGGAGTTCCACTCTGTCTGCCATAGTAATAATTTACTCTGATTCCACTGTTCTTACTAATCAAGCTGAATTACCCATTGTGCAATATTACTCTGGACAACAGGACTCATCAGTGGTGTGCACAGTCTCTGGAAGGAACATGATGCTGGAGTCAACCAGATCCACAGTGGTGTGGTGGTTAGCACTGTTGCCTCACAGCAAGATGGTTTCTGGTTAAAAATGGCAAAGTTCTACCTGTGCATGTGTTGGTTCTCTCCAGCTTCCTCCCATCGTCCAAAAACATGCATGTTAGGTTTATTGGTGATTTTAAACTGAGCATAGGAGCGAGTGCACATGGTTGTTTGTCTCAGTGTGGCACTGTGACTTTCACCCAATGGATGCCGGGATAGGTTCCAGCCCCTTTTGGACCCTGAATTGGATTAAGCAGATAAAGAAAAAGCATGGATGGATATAGAAATGTTCTAAAATCTGACATATAGCCCGCCCTGGGTGATTGTTTTTCCTTATCTAAAGTAAAAGCTCTTCATGAGTAACACATTGGAAGGATGCCATATCAAGTTTTTAATAAAAACAAACAAAGTGTTCATGCATGGGCAGCTAAATTTCCAAGAAAACCCAAAAACAACAGGGCTGAACAGAGTCTCCAGCTGAGAAAAGGGTCAAATCAGGCCAAAAACTGACAGGACCAGCTCCTGCCTCCTTATTTTCCGCTCCAAAAGTACCTTGAAACACCAATCCTGCTGTACCTCTTGTAAGATGACCTGGTGTGCGTCTCCAAGCACACTTGAGGTTTGAAGGAAATCCAAATCCCATTTGCACTTAGCTGTACTGAAAAAGTAAAGAGAAAAGACATAAATACACACTGCTCACGCTTTTGGTCACTTTTAATGCTCCTGCTATGCCTCTGATGGGCATTTTGTTTATGCAGCCTAAGGTGCCCCGTTTCATTTGCACTGAGAGCTCATTTACTGCATCGTGGGTTCACAGGAACAGTTTCTAAATGCAAATGCAAAACTTTTATTGAGCTGAATTTAGCTTGCCAGCTAAAAAAAACACATTCTCATATTGGGATTTGTCATACAGGGAAGTTTAACCTTGGCTTATCTGGTCTATGACACAAAATATTACAGTATCAAACATTTATTCCAGTAGATGAAGTTTTGTGTAAATGTATGTGAAGCTTTGACACGAAATGTTCGTGTCTTTTACCCTCTCAGCCGTTGCTCATTTAGCAACCCATTCAGCATTCACAGATGTTCTTTGGTTTGCATGATTTGTATGTAAAAGCTCGCCAACTTCAGGCCCTTCACTATCTCGTTGTATAGCAGGGACTTGACATTTTTTCCTGGAATAAGGCTGCTTGTAGAGGATTTTAATCCCCACTTTTGTTTTATCTCACTTGCTCACTTCATTTGAGGAATCTCGGTAACAAAAAGGTTGAGCAAGCTGCCAGACTCAGGTAATTAGGAGTCCTCAGTTTCCTTTCCAGGGCATTTTCCACAAATACTGTGGCTCACACGATGATGAGAAAGTCACATAAATCCCTCCAGTCTTTACTCTGTTTTGTGTGTATGTGTACGTATGTGAAGCTTGACTTTAAATAGCTGAGATAAAAAGAAATAACTGCCAGTATAGAAATGTTTTACAAGCAAAGGGTGAAGCAGAGAGTATGAGGCTTTTTCTCAGGTTAAAACAGCACATAGCATGATTTTTTACTGAGATAAAGCCATTTTCTGCAGATAGAAGTAATACTGAGGCAGAGAGGAGAGAGTAAGCTGGGCTGGTAGCTTTGTGTTGCATATGATGAGAAATCTACAAGTCAAATTTAGGTTTTAATAAGGCAACATTTTCCACTTAAACGGTCGGGAGATGCATTAGCTGTAAAGTGTTGCTTCATCCGGAGAAACAATTTGATTCACCAAAGATGAATATTTGCTTTCCTTCATCTCTTTAGCTTTGTTTTACATAAAGCATCAAAAGTATAGGAGCATTTACTGAACGGCTGCTTCAACATATCCAGGGTATCTTTTGGTGATCGGACTTAGCAGAACTGACTAAATGGTACCCCAGCACGGGTTTTCTGACTCTGGATAGCTGCAGATTAATGAAAAAGCAGGTGGAGTTGGCATCAGATGAACAATCACAATTCTTTTTCTCACTGAAAAAAATATTCAACATAGACGGTGCAGTTCAAACATCAATTCAAGCAGACTAAATAAATACGACTGTGTGAATGCATTCGTTAAAGGGATATTTCGCCTCTTTTGACATGAAGCTGTGTGACATCACATATCAGCAACATCATTTCTGAACATCTTCTTACCCCCTGCTGCGTCCTGTGAGCAGAGTTCCAGCCTCGTTTTGGTGTTGATGAAGGTAGTCCGGCTAGTTGGCTGGGGTTTAAAAAGTAAAGCGTTTTGCTTCTCAAAACAATATGCGTTCAACAGAGTAATACATTTGCATCACAAAATGGTTCTCCAGGAAAAAGTCAGACCTCACAATCGCTTGGCGCTATTTTCTCTCCCTTCGTATCACGCAGTGATACAAAGGGAGAGAAAGAAGCACTTTAAAGTGCTTTATAAATAAAGAAGTAGTAGTACTGAAAGTCCTTCAATTTCAAAATGACCTCTCTTTTTTATTTAGTAGAAGACTGCTGAGTGGAGCTTTAGTACAACACTGTTGTTCTGTCAGGTTCTTCTTTTGCTTTGTTTATTTTTTCCATCAAATACAGGCTCTTTTATCACCTAAACACAGTTCCTTGCACGTTATTTTAAATGCAGAACATGTAACATGTAGCTTCAAGGACATAAAATACAGAAGATATCTTTGGTAAACAGGTGAATTAACATTTTCTCTATTTACTGTATGTAGGACAATTTTAAAATTTGGGAACAGGGTGAAACTGCTGGCGTTATTCTGCAGCTGGTCCAATAATTTCCATTAGGTAACCTCTCAGGGTGCCCACTGGCCAAATCATAGGTTATTTGAGTCCAACCACCACCCTAATATGCTCCACACCACACCACCCTCTGAGGTGACAATGGATAATGGATAAAGATCAAACTCTTTAGGGTTAGGGTTAGGGTTACTGTTGTAGCAGTCTGACACAGCGAAGGGGAAATGTATTGATCACTTGTATTGGCTGGTTATGATGCTGTAAATATGCATTGAAATTGCGGCAGACTTTAGACTGAAAACACCCTCTGATGTTCATGGTCACCCTGCAAGTTAAAGTGTTAAGTCAAATCCAACCAAATTAGATATAAATGGAATCATGGCGGTGGATTCCATGTATGTGCCACATCACAGGAAATGTGAGTTTTACCAATGCCAGCAATGATTAAAGTGACTCATCCAGGCCCACTCTCAGGCAACACATTCACTTCTTTCTTTGGCTGCTACGTTTCAAATAAAAAGTGTAGATTGTATCACATCATCAGCTTCCAGTGCTGCTCCGACTCTCTGACTAGAAAGGATATCCACTGGTGTGCCAAAGCTGGGCGGCGGGTTAAAGCGACAAGACTGCCTCTAAATCAACATGAGAAGTCATCAAGACACCAAGGATGCATTAAAACAGTTCCCCGGAGAGGCTGCTGATCTGTGCTCAGCACATAAGCTTCCCCAGAGGACGAGTTATGTGACCTGCAGGTTTTATCACGGCCAAAGTTGGTCAATGTTTGTGTTTGGTTGGATTATCTTTGCCAAATGGACACTCAAGTATGAGAGCAAGGGAATCTGTCTCTAAGAGGTGGAAAATGTTTCTTTTTTTTTCCGCTACAACTTGCTTACATTTATAATCACACACAGCAAACATTCAAACTTAATCTGCAAAACCAGGTTTTATTGACTCAATGGAAATACGCTTGCATAGATGCAGTGAGTTTAGGTTTGTTGGGTGATTCATTCCAGCTGGTTGCAGGCAAACACATGCTTTATTTGGCTTGGGTCAACATAATCAAATAGAGTTGATTAAACTTATACAAGGGCTCAGTTTAATTATGTAAACTGTAATGTAAGCTTTATGGGGTTCACAGTTTTCAAATTACAGTTCGATCTGTTTCTATTCATTCAACAGAACTGACATAAGAAACGCTTAATTAAAGCAGTTATTAAGTATTTAAGTGTCTCACATGATGAAATTTTCATTATGGGTGCCAATGCCGAAGGCATTTGACACACATATTACTCTTGTGTATACTTAATATTATTTTTCCCGTTTCCGTCATGAATTTCGGCGCGCTACTAGTCTGGCACCGATGGTCCGACCGGCATAAAAAGCACACCGCTGCGTGCGCAACGACCTTGATCGGTGTGCTATTACGTTTGGCTGCCATTAGTCGAAAGGAATTCCGGCAAAATGGGAAAATGTGGGAAAATTGTGGATGGGAAAATGCATTGAAAATTCAAAAATAGGGCAGTTACCAAACTAGGTAACTGTCTTCAGCAGACATGTCTTAGGAATTTTGGGCCTCTCAGAGAAAATTGATTGAAAAGCACTTAACGAGCCCCAAAATGCATTTTGAAAACGCCATAAAAGCTGTGTTTTAAACAGGACCTTGATAAAAATGACATACATGTCTTCTCCATTTTGAGACTCGAATGCAATGGGAAAATCGATTGAAAAGCACTGAACGAGGCCATTTTGAAAATGCCATAAAAGCTGTGTTTTAAACAGGACCTTGATAAAAATGACATAACTGTCTTTAGCAGACCGGTCTTAGGAATTTTGGGCCTCACAGAAAAAGCAAAAGCACTTAACGAGCCAAAAATGCCAAAAAACGCTCTATTTTGGAGGCCTCATAACTCAGCCATACGTCACATAAAGTTTATATGTGACAGGAGACTCTCAGCTTCAACTGAACTAAACGCTTTGTTGATAGGGCGGGCAGTAGATTGGCACCCATCAAAATTTCTTCAGAAATTTTCTAGTTTATTATTGGTATTCAATTGATTCACGATAACAACATACCTGCAATATCTGTAGAAACTGTACAGCTATCAGGCCAACTCGTGTTTGTTTGTGTCTTTCTATTATTTAGTTAAATCAAATAGGAGGTAAAGAACTGTGAAAATTAGTTTGGAATTAGTAACATTTTTACTTTTGTCACCTGAAATCAAATCATTTGGTAATCGTGTATAAATTATGAAGCTTACAATAAATATTTATTTGTTTTATATCACAATAAGTGTCAAAACCATGTATATTGCAACACCCCCATGCTAAACATGAAAAATATGTAATAATAACATGTTGTTAAATGTATTTTACACCATATTCAAACTCATTTTGCCTTAACCAGTGAGAGGAAGCACATATATCACATATAAGCACCAGAGCCACTTGGATAGATGCAGAAAATGAAATAAACAACAAGGTTTGGTGTTACAGTGAAAACGTGACAAACTGTTTATGTTCCTCACATATAATGTCACACAGCGGCAGAGACAGCAGACTCTTTAGGACGGGAAATGTAACCATGTCGTAGATATGTGTGACGTGATCTCATTTTCTATATTCAGCCCCACTGCCGCAGCCTTAATGATGAGGAAATTAATCACGGGTGATAATGTTCTGCGGGAGGAAATGAGCCGCCGAAATGAACTGCGGTTGTGTTGTCGAATGGGTGTGTTTGGAGGCTGTGCAGCCGACAGGTGAATGGACGACAGATGTGGCGATGCACGACGACCGAGAGGGAAAACGTCAAATGAAATTACAGGATGAAATATCAGCAGTGATCAAAATGCTTCTTTTTTTGTGCATCAGGGCTGACGTGCAAAGATGTGTGTAAATATTCAGTTTAAATATAGACGATCCAGGTTGAAAGTAGTTGTCAAGTAGTCTTGCAAAGCCACATCTTTATATCATCAAAGCATTGTGTGAGTGCTGGAGAACGGCTCAGCTGCACTGCTCTGGCTTTATGGTGTCAGGAAGAGAAAAAAAACAAAGTCTTTGTGTTTTACTTAGATAGATGGAACTTTATTGATCCCTTTGGGAGGTTCCCTCAGGGAAATTAAGATTCCAGCTGTAAAAAATGGTATAAAAATTACACATGCAAAAATGGATGATAAAATAGAGAAACCCGAGCAGAGAGATATTGCACATTATTATTGCACTTATTGCTCATGTCCAGTTGTGTGCTAGTGCACCTTCCCATCCTTTACCTCCTGAGCAGAGGTGGGGAGAGCAGCCAAAAATTGTACTCAAGTAAACATAAAAAGTAGTCATCCAAATAATTCACTTGGTGAAAAAACTACTCAAGTACTGAGTAACTGTTGCGTAACGTCTGATTTATTTGTTAACACAAGCATTCAATCAGACAGACAAAAATACTAAATAATCATCTTTAGGCAAATTAGAGTTCATCCAATTGATAAAATAAATTAAAATGAATTAATTAATAACAAAATAGCTTAAATTAAAATAATCCAGGTAAATTCAAGAACTTCAATAAAAAATAAGATGCTTAGGAAATGTTTAAAACATATGTAACCCATATGTAACCTAAAAAACAAACATTCACCTATCCATGGGGGGAAAAACGAGTTTAGGAAACTTAGCGCTACATGTTTCCTCAAGTTAGATGTTGAGTTTCTGCTGAAATGTGCGTTTGTTTTGGTTGCCACAGAAGACACATAATGTAGCTGCTGTTTCTCACTCTTTGTAAGGTAAACATGCTTTCAGTATGAGGCCTCGTCTGCGTCTGCATTTCCCACCGTTGGTTCTGACATTTTTCATCTGTTTCTTTGTTTGTTTGCTAAGACTGTAAACTGTTCAGTCGACTGTAAAATGTCCAGTAGTTTGTCCATAGTCCTGCAGACCGACCACAATGCCAGCCCGCCTGATTAGTTTGTCCAGCCTGGATGTGTCCTTCTTCGATTTGCTGGATTTTTATAATCCAAAATAGTCAAAAAAACACTTTTGCAAATAAGTTTAATGTAAAAAAAAAACGTGTGTTTACATTGTCAAAACGAGTGTAAAAGTTAAATTAAAACTAACTGTGCTAATAATGAGCATAATACATCACGTTTTCTGCTATGTGCGTCAGGAGTGGAAATCAAGATGTAGAGTTGGTCATTTAAAGTAACACTAGAGAATGTGGCAACTTTTTGGTGCTTCGGCTCCCACCTTCGGTGGTGAATGTAACACCGTTGTCATAGAAACAAACCTCTGTGTGAGCCCTGAACATGCACAGCCATACACATAAACCTGTTGGCATGTTAAAGTGGATCAAAGATGCCATCAGAACCAAAACAAAAATGTGTACACATGTAAAGTAGTGCAGAGCTGTTTCAGCATCCCGGCGCTCTCAGGCATCTTCAGGCCCCGGAATGTGCAGGATAAAAGTCAATGGACCTTAAAACGAGTCAGGAGCTCATAAGATTAAGACTCATGAACGTCTCTTTGTCTTCTCTGTTGCTTAAAGACACACTATGGCCAGTTTCTGGAAATATTACAGCATGGTCAGAGAACTGGGTTGTTTTTAACCAAACCATAAGCAGTCTGATGCATGTTGCCATCAGCATGGCGCTGGTTAAAACAGAAGGAGCAACAGCTAGCAGTGGTCGGCAATGAAAAATCTCCAA